>NC_133372.1:48718209-49018209 GCF_049309525.1 Garra rufa | reverse complement strand
AATTCCCTACCTTAATGGTGAATTTGACCTCATTTATGGAGGTGGTAGCACATTCCGCTGGCCTGATTGAACCTGTCAGGATGCGCTACCCCTTAATCAGAGAAGCTTCATTCATCACAAAAGAACAAGTTCAACTGTTGCTTGCAGTAGTCAGATTGTGGTTACTCTCTAAAGCTAAGCAGGCCCAAGCCTGCTCTGTGCATGGATTCGAGACCATTTGTGGAAAACTAGCTTCCTGCTGGGGATAGTTTTAGTCCAGCCAGCAGGGTTTGCTCATTCCCTGACATGTTCTTTAGGTTCTAAAAGTCCAGATATACAAAAATGACTTCTGCGGTGTAAGGCTTTTGATGAAGCATTAAACCGCCCCATTTAACTAGGCAGATTCCGGGCCTTGAAAAGGAGCAAATGTTTTTATGAAACCTTAATCCGGCCCTTGTAAAAAGAAGCATCTTTCGGATGAGGCAATGAACTGGCCTCCTGACCTTTAGTGGTCATTAATTCCCTACCTTAATGATGAATTTGACCTCATTTATGGAAGTGGTAGCGCATTCCGCCGACCTTATAGAGCCTGGCAGCATGCGCTACCTTTGTGAAAAACTAGTCTGGCCAGCAGGGGGGGCTCTTTCCCTGACATGTACCTATGGGATCAAACGTCCTAATACAACGAGACGGATTCCAGGCCGTGAAAAGGAGCAAATGTTTTTATGAAACCTTAATCCGGCCCCTTTAAAAGGAGTGTCCTTCGCATGAGGCATTAAACTGGCCTCCTGACTTTCTGTGGTAATTAATTCCCTACCTTAATGGTGAATTTGACCTCATTTATGGAGGTGGTAGCGCATTCCGCCGACCTTATAGAGCCTGGCAGCATGCGCTACCTTTGTGAAAAACTAGTCTGGCCAGCAGGGGGGGCTCTTTCCCTGACATGTACCTATGGGATCAAAAGTCCTAATACAACGAGGCGGATTCCAGGCCGTGAAAAGGAGCAAATGTTTTTATGAAACCTTAATCCGGCCCCTGTAAAAAGGAGTGTCCTTCTCATGAGGCATTAAACTGGCCTCCTGACTTTCTGTGGTCTTTAATTCCCTACCTTAATGGTGAATTTGACCTCATTTATGGAGGTGGTAGCACATTCCGCTGGTCTGATTGAACCTGTCAGGATGCGCTACCCCTCTATCAGAGCAGCTTCATTCATCACAAAAGAACAAGTTCAACTGTTGCTTGCAGTAGTCAGATTCTGGTTATTCTCTAAAGCTAAGCAGGCCCAAGCCTGCTCTGTGCATGGATGGGAGACCATTTGTGGAAAACTAGCTTTCTGCTGGAGATAGTTTTAGTCCAGCCAGCAGGGTTTGCTCATTCCCAGACATGTACTTTAGGTTCCAAAAGTCCAGATATACAAAAATGACTTCTGCGGTGTAAGGCTTTTGATGAAGCATTAAACCTCCCCATTTAACTAGGCAGAGTCCGGGCCTTGAAAAGGAGCAAATGTTTTTATGAAAACTTAATCCGGCCCTTGTAAAAAGAAGCATTTTTCGGATGAGGCAATAAACTGGCCTCCTGACCTTTAGTGGTCATTAATTCCCTACCTTAATGATGAGTTTGACCTCATTTATGGAAGTGGTAGCGCATTCCGCCGACCTTATAGAGCCTGGCAGCATGCGCTACCTTTGTGAAAAACTAGTCTGGCCAGCAGGGGGGGCTCTTTCCCTGACATGTACCAATGGGATCAAACGTCCTAATACAACGAGGCGGATTCCAGGCCGTGAAAAGGAGCAAATGTTTTTATGAAACCTTAATCCGGCCCCTTTAAAAAGGAGTGTCCTTCGCATGAGGCATTAAACTGGCCTCCTGACTTTCTGTGGTCTTTAATTCCCTACCTTAATGGTGAATTTGACCTCATTTTAGGAGGTGGTAGCGCATTCCGCCGACCTTATAGAGCCTGGCAGCATGCGCTACCTTTGTGAAAAACTAGTCTGGCCAGCAGGGGGGGCTCTTTCCCTGACATGTACCAATGGGATCAAACGTCCTAATACAACGAGGCGGATTCCAGGCCGTGAAAAGGAGCAAATGTTTTTATGAAACCTTAATCCGGCCCCTTTAAAAAGGAGTGTCCTTCGCATGAGGCATTAAACTGGCCTCCTGACTTTCTGTGGTCTTTAATTCCCTACCTTAATGGTGAATTTGACCTCATTTATGGAGTTGGTAGCACATTCCGCTGGTCTGATTGAACCTATCAGGATGCGCTACCCCTCTATCAGAGCAGCTTCATTCATCCAAAAAATGTATGTTCAACTGTTGCTTGCAGTAGTCAGATTCTGGTTATTCTCTAAAGCTAAGCAGGTCCAAGCCTGCTCTGTTATGGATGGGAGACCATTTGTGGAAAACTAGCTTCCTGCTGGAGATAGTTTTAGTCCAGCCAGCAGGGTTTGCTCATTCCCTGACATGTTCTTTAGGTTCTAAAAGTCCAGATATACAAAAATGACTTCTGCGGTGTAAGGCTTTTGATGAAGCATTAAACCGCCCCATTTAACTAGGCAGATTCCGGGCCTTGAAAAGGAGCAAATGTTTTTATGAAACCTTAATCCGGCCCTTGTAAAAAGAAGCATCTTTCGGATGAGGCAATGAACTGGCCTCCTGACCTTTAGTGGTCATTAATTCCCTACCTTAATGATGAATTTGACCTCATTTATGGAAGTGGTAGCGCATTCCGCCGACCTTCTAGAGCCTGGCAGCATGCGCTACCTTTGTGAAAAACTAGTCTGGCCAGCAGGGGGGGCTCTTTCCCTGACATGTACCTATGGGATCAAACATCCTAATACAACGAGGCGGATTCCAGGCCGTGAAAAGGAGCAAATGTTTTTATGAAACCTTAATCCGGCCCTTGTAAAAAGAAGGATCTTTCAGATGAGGCAATAAACTGGCCTCCTGACCTTTAGTGGTCATTAATTCCCTACCTTAATGATGAATTTGACCTCATTTATGGAAGTGGTAGCGCATTCCGCCGACCTTATGGAGCCTGGCAGCGTGCGCTACCTTTGTGAAAAACTAGTCTGGCCAGCAGGGGGGGCTCTTTCCCTGACATGTACCTATGGGATCAAACGTCCTAATACAACGAGGCGGATACCAGGCCGTGAAAAGGAGCAAATGTTTTTATGAAACCTTAATCCGGCCCCTGTAAAAAGGAGTGTCCTTCTCATGAGGCATTAAACTGGCCTCCTGACTTTCTGTGGTCTTTAATTCCCTACCTTAATGGTGAATTTGACCTCATTTATGGAGGTGGTAGCACATTCCGCTGGTCTGATTGAACCTGTCAGGATGCGCTACCCCTCTATCAGAGCAGCTTCATTCATCACAAAAGAACAAGTTCAACTGTTGCTTGCAGTAGTCAGATTCTGGTTATTCTCTAAAGCTAAGCAGGCCCAAGCCTGCTCTGTGCATGGATTCGAGACCATTTGTGGAAAACTAGCTTCCTGCTGGGGATAGTTTTAGTCCAGCCAGCAGGGTTTGCTCATTCCCTGACATGTTCTTTAGGTTCTAAAAGTCCAGATATACAAAAATGACTTCTGCGGTGTAAGGCTTTTGATGAAGCATTAAACCGCCCCATTTAACTAGGCAGATTCCGGGCCTTGAAAAGGAGCAAATGTTTTTATGAAACCTTAATCCGGCCCTTGTAAAAAAGAAGCATCTTTCGGATGAGGCAATGAACTGGCCTCCTGACCTTTAGTGGTCATTAATTCCCTACCTTAATGATGAATTTGACCTCATTTATGGAAGTGGTAGCGCATTCCGCCGACCTTATAGAGCCTGGCAGCATGCGCTACCTTTGTGAAAAACTAGTCTGGCCAGCAGGGGGGGCTCTTTCCCTGACATGTACCTATGGGATCAAACGTCCTAATACAACGAGGCGGATTCCAGGCCGTGAAAAGGAGCAAATGTTTTTATGAAACCTTAATCCGGCCCCTTTAAAAGGAGTGTCCTTCGCATGAGGCATTAAACTGGCCTCCTGACTTTCTGTGGTAATTAATTCCCTACCTTAATGGTGAATTTGACCTCATTTATGGAGGTGGTAGCGCATTCCGCCGACCTTATAGAGCCTGGCAGCATGCGCTACCTTTGTGAAAAACTAGTCTGGCCAGCAGGGGGGGCTCTTTCCCTGACATGTACCTATGGGATCAAAAGTCCTAATACAACGAGGCGGATTCCAGGCCGTGAAAAGGAGCAAATATTTTTATGAAACCTTAATCCGGCCCCTGTAAAAAGGAGTGTCCTTCTCATGAGGCATTAAACTGGCCTCCTGAATTTCTGTGGTCTTTAATTCCCTACCTTAATGGTGAATTTGACCTCATTTATGGAGGTGGTAGCACATTCCGCTGGTCTGATTGAACCTGTCAGGATGCGCTACCCCTCTATCAGAGCAGCTTCATTCATCACAAAAGAACAAGTTCAACTGTTGCTTGCAGTAGTCAGATTCTGGTTATTCTCTAAAGCTAAGCAGTCCCAAGCCTGCTCTGTGCATGGATGGGAGACCATTTGTGGAAAACTAGCTTTCTGCTGGAGATAGTTTTAGTCCAGCCAGCAGGGTTTGCTCATTCCCAGACATGTACTTTAGGTTCCAAAAGTCCAGATATACAAAAATGACTTCTGCGGTGTAAGGCTTTTGATGAAGCATTAAACCTCCCCATTTAACTAGGCAGAGTCCGGGCCTTGAAAAGGAGCAAATGTTTTTATGAAAACTTAATCCGGCCCTTGTAAAAAGAAGCATTTTTCGGATGAGGCAATAAACTGGCCTCCTGACCTTTAGTGGTCATTAATTCCCTACCTTAATGATGAGTTTGACCTCATTTATGGAAGTGGTAGCGCATTCCGCCGACCTTATAGAGCCTGGCAGCATGCGCTACCTTTGTGAAAAACTAGTCTGGCCAGCAGGGGGGGCTCTTTCCCTGACATGTACCAATGGGATCAAACGTCCTAATACAACGAGGCGGATTCCAGGCCGTGAAAAGGAGCAAATGTTTTTATGAAACCTTAATCCGGCCCCTTTAAAAAGGAGTGTCCTTCGCATGAGGCATTAAACTGGCCTCCTGACTTTCTGTGGTCTTTAATTCCCTACCTTAATGGTGAATTTGACCTCATTTTTGGAGGTGGTAGCGCATTCCGCCGACCTTATAGAGCCTGGCAGCATGCGCTACCTTTGTGAAAAACTAGTCTGGCCAGCAGGGGGGGCTCTTTCCCTGACATGTACCTATGGGATCAAACGTCCTAATACAACGAGGCGGATTCCAGGCCGTGAAAAGGAGCAAATGTTTTTATGAAACCTTAATCCGGCCCCTGTAAAAAGGAGTGTCCTTCTCATGAGGCATTAAACTGGCCTCCTGACTTTCTGTGGTCTTTAATTCCCTACCTTAATGGTGAATTTGACCTCATTTATGGAGTTGGTAGCACATTCCGCTGGTCTGATTGAACCTGTCAGGATGCGCTACCCCTCTATCAGAGCAGCTTCATTCATCCAAAAAATGTATGTTCAACTGTTGCTTGCAGTAGTCAGATTCTGGTTATTCTCTAAAGCTAAGCAGGTCCAAGCCTGCTCTGTTATGGATGGGAGACCATTTGTGGAAAACTAGCTTCCTGCTGGAGATAGTTTTAGTCCAGCCAGCAGGGTTTGCTCATTCCCTGACATGTTCTTTAGGTTCTAAAAGTCCAGATATACAAAAATGACTTCTGCGGTGTAAGGCTTTTGATGAAGCATTAAACCGCCCCATTTAACTAGGCAGATTCCGGGCCTTGAAAAGGAGCAAATGTTTTTATGAAACCTTAATCCGGCCCTTGTAAAAAGAAGCATCTTTCGGATGAGGCAATGAACTGGCCTCCTGACCTTTAGTGGTCATTAATTCCCTACCTTAATGATGAATTTGACCTCATTTATGGAAGTGGTAGCGCATTCCGCCGACCTTCTAGAGCCTGGCAGCATGCGCTACCTTTGTGAAAAACTAGTCTGGCCAGCAGGGGGGGCTCTTTCCCTGACATGTACCTATGGGATCAAACATCCTAATACAACGAGGCGGATTCCAGGCCGTGAAAAGGAGCAAATGTTTTTATGAAACCTTAATCCGGCCCTTGTAAAAAGAAGGATCTTTCAGATGAGGCAATAAACTGGCCTCCTGACCTTTAGTGGTCATTAATTCCCTACCTTAATGATGAATTTGACCTCATTTATGGAAGTGGTAGCGCATTCCGCCGACCTTATGGAGCCTGGCAGCGTGCGCTACCTTTGTGAAAAACTAGTCTGGCCAGCAGGGGGGGCTCTTTCCCTGACATGTACCTATGGGATCAAACGTCCTAATACAACGAGGCGGATTCCAGGCCGTGAAAATGAGCAAATGTTTTTATGAAACCTTAATCCGGCCCCTGTACAAAGGAATGTCCTTCTCATGAGGCATTAAACTGGCCTCTTGACTTTCTGTGGTCATTAATTCCCTACCTTAATGGTGAATTTGACCTCATTTATGGAAGTGGTAGCGCATTCCGCCGACCTTATAGAGCCTGGCAGCATGCGCTACCTTTGTGAAAAACTAGTCTGGCCAGCAGGGGGGGCTCTTTCCCTGACATGTACCTATGGGATCAAACGTCCTAATACAACGAGGCGGATTCCAGGCCGTGAAAAGGAGCAAATGTTTTTATGAAACCTTAATCCGGCCCTTGTAAAAAGAAGCATCTTTCGGATGAGGCATTAAACTGGCCTCCTGACTTTCTGTGGTCATTAATTCCCTACCTTAATGGTGAATTTGACCTCATTTATGGAGGTGGTAGCACATTCCGCTGGCCTGATTGAACCTGTCAGGATGCCCTACCCCTCTATCAGAGCAGCTTCATTCAACAAAAAAGAACAAGTTCAACTGTTGCTTGCAGTAGTCAGATTCTGGTTACTCTCCAAAGCTAAGCAGGTCCAAACCTGATCTGTGCATGGATGGGAGACTCTTTGTGGAAAACTAGCTTCCTGCTGGAGATAGTTTTAGTCCACCCAGCAGGGGGGGCTCTTCCCCTGACATGTACCTATGGGATCAAACGTCCTAATACAACGAGGCGTATTCCAGTCCGTGAAAAGGAGCAAATGTTTTTATGAAACCTTAATCTGGCCCTTGTAAAAAGAAGCATGTTTCGGATGAGGCAATAAACTGGCCTCCTGACCTTTAGTGGTCATTAATTCCCTACCTTAATGATGAATTTGACCTCATTTATGGAAGTGGTAGCGCATTCCGCCGACCTTATAGAGCCTGGCAGCATGCGCTACCTTTGTGAAAAACTAGTCTGGCCAGCAGGGGGGGCTCTTTCCCTGACATGTACCTATGGGATCAAACGTCCTAATACAACGAGGCGGATTCCAGGCCGTGAAATGGAGCAAATGTTTTTATGAAACCTTAATCCGGCCCCTGTAAAAAGGAGTGTCCTTCTCATGAGGCATTAAACTGGCCTCTTGACTTTCTGTGGTCATTAATTCCCTACCTTAATGGTGAATTTGACCTCATTTATGGAGGTGGTAGCACATTCCGCTGGCCTGATTGAACCTGTCAGGATGCGCTACCCCTTAATCAGAGCAGCTTCATTCATCACAAAAGAACAAGTTCAACTGTTGCTTGCAGTAGTCAGATTGTGGTTACTCTCTAAAGCTAAGCAGGCCCAAGCCTGCTCTGTGCATGGATTCGAGACCATTTGTGGAAAACTAGCTTCCTGCTGGGGATAGTTTTAGTCCAGCCAGCAGGGTTTGCTCATTCCCTGACATGTTCTTTAGGTTCTAAAAGTCCAGATATACAAAAATGACTTCTGCGGTGTAAGGCTTTTGATGAAGCATTAAACCGCCCCATTTAACTAGGCAGATTCCGGGCCTTGAAAAGGAGCAAATGTTTTTATGAAACCTTAATCCGGCCCTTGTAAAAAGAAGCATCTTTCGGATGAGGCAATGAACTGGCCTCCTGACCTTTAGTGGTCATTAATTCCCTACCTTAATGATGAATTTGACCTCATTTATGGAAGTGGTAGCGCATTCCGCCGACCTTCTAGAGCCTGGCAGCATGCGCTACCTTTGTGAAAAACTAGTCTGGCCAGCAGGGGGGGCTCTTTCCCTGACATGTACCTATGGGATCAAACGTCCTAATACAACGAGGCGGATTCCAGGCCGTGAAAAGGAGCAAATGTTTTTATGAAACCTTAATCCGGCCCTTGTAAAAAGAAGCATCTTTCGAATGAGGCAATGAACTGGCCTCCTGACCTTTAGTGGTCATTAATTCCCTACCTTAATGATGAATTTGACCTCATTTATGGAAGTGGTAGCGCATTCCGCCGACCTTATAGAGCCTGGCAGCATGCGCTACCTTTGTGAAAAACTAGCCGGCCAGCAGGGGGGGCTCATTCCCTGACATGTACCTATGGGATCAAACGTCCTAATACAACGAGGCGGATTCCAGGCTGTGAAAAGGAGCAAATGTTTTTATGAAACCTTAATCCGGCCCTTGTAAAAACAAGGATCTTTCGGATGAGGCAATAAACTGGCCTCCTGACCTTTAGTGGTCATTAATTCCCTGCCTTAATGATGAATTTGACCTCATTTATGGAAGTGGTAGCGCATTCCGCCGACCTTATAGAGCCTGGCAGCATGCGCTACCTTTGTGAAAAACTAGTCTGGCCAGCAGGGGGGGCTCTTTCCCTGACATGTACCTATGGGATCAAACGTCCTAATACAACGAGGCGGATTCCAGGCCTTGAAAAGGAGCAAATGTTTTTATGAAACCTTAATCCGGCCCCTGTAAAAAGGAGTATCCTTCTCATGAGGCATTAAACTGGCCTCTTGACTTTCTGTGGTCATTAATTCCCTACCTTAATGGTGAATTTGACCTCATTTATGGAGGTGGTAGCACATTCCGCTGGCCTGATTGAACCTGTCAGGATGCGCTACCCCTCTATCAGAGCAGCTTCATTCATCCAAAAAAAATAAGTTCAACTGTTGCTTGTGGTAGTCAGATTCTGGTTATTCTCTAAAGCTAAGCAGGCCCAAGCCTGCTCTGTGCATGGATTTGAGACCATTTGTGGAAAACTAGCTTCCTGCTGGGGATAGTTTTAGTCCAGCCAGCAGGGTTTGCTCATTCCCTGACATGTTCTTTAGGTTCTAAAAGTCCAGATATACAAAAATGACTTCTGCGGTGTAAGGCTTTTGATGAAGCATTAAACCGCCCCATTTAACTAGGCAGATTCCGGGCCTTGAAAAGGAGCAAATGTTTTTATGAAACCTTAATCCGGCCCTTGTAAAAAGAAGCATCTTTCGGATGAGGCAATGAACTGGCCTCCTGACCTTTAGTGGTCATTAATTCCCTACCTTAATGATGAATTTGACCTCATTTATGGAAGTGGTAGCGCATTCCGCCGACCTTATAGAGCCTGGCAGCGTGCGCTACCTTTGTGAAAAACTAGTCTGGCCAGCAGGGGGGCTCTTTCCCTGACATGTACCTATGGGATCAAACGTCCTAATTCAACGAGGCGGATTCCAGGCCGTGAAAAGGAGCAAATGTTTTTATGAAACCTTAATCCGGCCCCTTTAAAAGGAGTGTCCTTCGCATGAGGCATTAAACTGGCCTCCTGACTTTCTGTGGTAATTAATTCCCTACCTTAATGGTGAATTTGACCTCATTTATGGAGGTGGTAGCGCATTCCGCCGACCTTATAGAGCCTGGCAGCATGCGCTACCTTTGTGAAAAACTAGTCTGGCCAGCAGGGGGGGCTCTTTCCCTGACATGTACCTATGGGATCAAACGTCCTAATACAACGAGGCGGATTCCAGGCCGTGAAAAGGAGCAAATGTTTTTATGAAACCTTAATCCGGCCCCTGTAAAAAGGAGTGTCCTTCTCATGAGGCATTAAACTGGCCTCCTGACTTTCTGTGGTCTTTAATTCCCTACCTTAATGGTGAATTTGACCTCATTTATGGAGGTGGTAGCACATTCCGCTGGTCTGATTGAACCTGTCAGGATGCGCTACCCCTCTATCAGAGCAGCTTCATTCATCACAAAAGAACAAGTTCAACTGTTGCTTGCAGTAGTCAGATTCTGGTTATTCTCTAAAGCTAAGCAGGCCCAAGCCTGCTCTGTGCATGGATGGGAGACCATTTGTGGAAAACTAGCTTTCTGCTGGAGATAGTTTTAGTCCAGCCAGCAGGGTTTGCTCATTCCCAGACATGTACTTTAGGTTCCAAAAGTCCAGATATACAAAAATGACTTCTGCGGTGTAAGGCTTTTGATGAAGCATTAAACCTCCCCATTTAACTAGGCAGAGTCCGGGCCTTGAAAAGGAGCAAATGTTTTTATGAAAACTTAATCCGGCCCTTGTAAAAAGAAGCATTTTTCGGATGAGGCAATAAACTGGCCTCCTGACCTTTAGTGGTCATTAATTCCCTACCTTAATGATGAGTTTGACCTCATTTATGGAAGTGGTAGCGCATTCCGCCGACCTTATAGAGCCTGGCAGCATGCGCTACCTTTGTGAAAAACTAGTCTGGCCAGCAGGGGGGGCTCTTTCCCTGACATGTACCAATGGGATCAAACGTCCTAATACAACGAGGCGGATTCCAGGCCGTGAAAAGGAGCAAATGTTTTTATGAAACCTTAATCCGGCCCCTTTAAAAAGGAGTGTCCTTCGCATGAGGCATTAAACTGGCCTCCTGACTTTCTGTGGTCTTTAATTCCCTACCTTAATGGTGAATTTGACCTCATTTTTGGAGGTGGTAGCGCATTCCGCCGACCTTATAGAGCCTGGCAGCATGCGCTACCTTTGTGAAAAACTAGTCTGGCCAGCAGGGGGGACTCTTTCCCTGACATGTACCTATGGGATCAAACGTCCTAATACAACGAGGCGGATTCCAGGCCGTGAAAAGGAGCAAATGTTTTTATGAAACCTTAATCCGGCCCCTGTAAAAAGGAGTGTCCTTCTCATGAGGCATTAAACTGGCCTCCTGACTTTCTGTGGTCTTTAATTCCCTACCTTAATGGTGAATTTGACCTCATTTATGGAGTTGGTAGCACATTCCGCTGGCCTGATTGAACCTGTCAGGATGCGCTACCCCTCTATCAGAGCAGCTTCATTCATCCAAAAAATGTATGTTCAACTGTTGCTTGCAGTAGTCAGATTCTGGTTATTCTCTAAAGCTAAGCAGGTCCAAGCCTGCTCTGTTATGGATAGGAGACCATTTGTGGAAAACTAGCTTCCTGCTGGAGATAGTTTTAGTCCAGCCAGCAGGGTTTGCTCATTCCCTGACATGTTCTTTAGGTTCTAAAAGTCCAGATATACAAAAATGACTTCTGCGGTGTAAGGCTTTTGATGAAGCATTAAACCGCCCCATTTAACTAGGCAGATTCCGGGCCTTGAAAAGGAGCAAATGTTTTTATGAAACCTTAATCCGGCCCTTGTAAAAAGAAGGATCTTTCAGATGAGGCAATAAACTGGCCTCCTGACCTTTAGTGGTCATTAATTCCCTACCTTAATGATGAATTTGACCTCATTTATGGAAGTGGTAGCGCATTCCGCCGACCTTATGGA
The DNA here is from genome assembly GCF_049309525.1 of Garra rufa. NCBI lineage: Eukaryota > Metazoa > Chordata > Actinopteri > Cypriniformes > Cyprinidae > Garra > Garra rufa. The sequence continues at coordinate 49,006,635 of NC_133372.1, read as the reverse complement.
GCCTGGCAGCGTGCGCTACCTTTGTGAAAAACTAGTCTGGCCAGCAGGGGGGGCTCTTTCCCTGACATGTACCTATGGGATCAAACGTCCTAATACAACGAGGCGGATTCCAGGCCGTGAAAATGAGCAAATGTTTTTATGAAACCTTAATCCGGCCCCTGTACAAAGGAATGTCCTTCTCATGAGGCATTAAACTGGCCTCTTGACTTTCTGTGGTCATTAATTCCCTACCTTAATGGTGAATTTGACCTCATTTATGGAAGTGGTAGCGCATTCCGCCGACCTTATAGAGCCTGGCAGCATGCGCTACCTTTGTGAAAAACTAGTCTGGCCAGCAGGGGGGGCTCTTTCCCTGACATGTACCTATGGGATCAAACGTCCTAATACAACGAGGCGGATTCCAGGCCGTGAAAAGGAGCAAATGTTTTTATGAAACCTTAATCCGGCCCTTGTAAAAAGAAGCATCTTTCGGATGAGGCATTAAACTGGCCTCCTGACTTTCTGTGGTCATTAATTCCCTACCTTAATGGTGAATTTGACCTCATTTATGGAGGTGGTAGCACATTCCGCTGGCCTGATTGAACCTGTCAGGATGCCCTACCCCTCTATCAGAGCAGCTTCATTCAACAAAAAAGAACAAGTTCAACTGTTGCTTGCAGTAGTCAGATTCTGGTTACTCTCCAAAGCTAAGCAGGTCCAAACCTGATCTGTGCATGGATGGGAGACCCTTTGTGGAAAACTAGCTTCCTGCTGGAGATAGTTTTAGTCCACCCAGCAGGGGGGGCTCTTCCCCTGACATGTACCTATGGGATCAAACGTCCTAATACAACGAGGCGTATTCCAGTCCGTGAAAAGGAGCAAATGTTTTTATGAAACCTTAATCTGGCCCTTGTAAAAAGAAGCATGTTTCGGATGAGGCAATAAACTGGCCTCCTGACCTTTAGTGGTCATTAATTCCCTACCTTAATGATGAATTTGACCTCATTTATGGAAGTGGTAGCGCATTCCGCCGACCTTATAGAGCCTGGCAGCATGCGCTACCTTTGTGAAAAACTAGTCTGGCCAGCAGGGGGGGCTCTTTCCCTGACATGTACCTATGGGATCAAACGTCCTAATACAACGAGGCGGATTCCAGGCCGTGAAATGGAGCAAATGTTTTTATGAAACCTTAATCCGGCCCCTGTAAAAAGGAGTGTCCTTCTCATGAGGCATTAAACTGGCCTCTTGACTTTCTGTGGTCATTAATTCCCTACCTTAATGGTGAATTTGACCTCATTTATGGAGGTGGTAGCACATTCCGCTGGCCTGATTGAACCTGTCAGGATGCGCTACCCCTTAATCAGAGCAGCTTCATTCATCACAAAAGAACAAGTTCAACTGTTGCTTGCAGTAGTCAGATTGTGTTTACTCTCTAAAGCTAAGCAGGCCCAAGCCTGCTCTGTGCATGGATTCGAGACCATTTGTGGAAAACTAGCTCCCTGCTGGGGATAGTTTTAGTCCAGCCAGCAGGGTTTGCTCATTCCCTGACATGTTCTTTAGGTTCTAAAAGTCCAGATATACAAAAATGACTTCTGCGGTGTAAGGCTTTTGATGAAGCATTAAACCGCCCCATTTAACTAGGCAGATTCCGGGCCTTGAAAAGGAGCAAATGTTTTTATGAAACCTTAATCCGGCCCTTGTAAAAAGAAGCATCTTTCGGATGAGGCAATGAACTGGCCTCCTGACCTTTAGTGGTCATTAATTCCCTACCTTAATGATGAATTTGACCTCATTTATGGAAGTGGTAGCGCATTCCTCCGACCTTCTAGAGCCTGGCAGCATGCGCTACCTTTGTGAAAAACTAGTCTGGCCAGCAGGTGGGGCTCTTTCCCTGACATGTACCTATGGGATCAAACGTCCTAATACAACGAGGCGGATTCCAGGCCGTGAAAAGGAGCAAATGTTTTTATGAAACCTTAATCCGGCCCTTGTAAAAAGAAGGATCTTTTAGATGAGGCAATAAACTGGCCTCCTGACCTTTAGTGGTCATTAATTCCCTACCTTAATGATGAATTTGACCTCATTTATGGAAGTGGTAGCGCATTCCGCCGACCTTATGGAGCCTGGCAGCGTGCGCTACCTTTGTGAAAAACTAGTCTGGCCAGCAGGGGGGGCTCTTTCCCTGACATGTACCTATGGGATCAAACATCCTAATACAACGAGGCGGATTCCAGGCCGTGAAAATGAGCAAATGTTTTTATGAAACCTTAATCCGGCCCCTGTACAAAGGAATGTCCTTCTCATGAGGCATTAAACTGGCCTCTTGACTTTCTGTGGTCATTAATTCCCTACCTTAATGGTGAATTTGACCTCATTTATGGAAGTGGTAGCGCATTCCGCCGACCTTATAGAGCCTGGCAGCATGCGCTACCTTTGTGAAAAACTAGTCTGGCCAGCAGGGGGGGCTCTTTCCCTGACATGTACCTATGGGATCAAACGTCCTAATACAACAAGGCGGATTCCAGGCCGTGAAAAGGAGCAAATGTTTTTATGAAACCTTAATCCGGCCCTTGTAAAAAGAAGCATCTTTCGGATGAGGCATTAAACTGGCCTCCTGACTTTCTGTGGTCATTAATTCCCTACCTTAATGGTGAATTTGACCTCATTTATGGAGGTGGTAGCACATTCCGCTGGCCTGATTGAACCTGTCAGGATGCCCTACCCCTCCTGCAGAGCAGCTTCATTCATTAAAAAAGAACAAGTTCAACTGTTGCTTGCAGTAGTCAGATTCTGGTTACTCTCCAAAGCTAAGCAGGTCCAAACCTGATCTGTGCATGGATGGGAGACCCTTTGTGGAAAACTAGCTTCCTGCTGGAGATAGTTTTAGTCCACCCAGCAGGGGGGGCTCTTCCCCTGACATGTACCTATGGGATCAAACGTCCTAATACAACGAGGCGTATTCCAGTCCGTGAAAAGGAGCAAATGTTTTTATGAAACCTTAATCTGGCCCTTGTAAAAAGAAGCATGTTTCGGATGAGGCAATAAACTGGCCTCCTGACCTTTAGTGGTCATTAATTCCCTACCTTAATGATGAATTTGACCTCATTTATGGAAGTGGTAGCGCATTCCGCCGACCTTCTAGAGCCTGGCAGCATGCGCTACCTTTGTGAAAAACTAGTCTGGCCAGCAGGGGGGGCTCTTTCCCTGACATGTACCTATGGGATCAAACATCCTAATACAACGAGGCGGATTCCAGGCCGTGAAAAGGAGCAAATGTTTTTATGAAACCTTAATCCGGCCCTTGTAAAAAGAAGGATCTTTCAGATGAGGCAATAAACTGGCCTCCTGACCTTTAGTGGTCATTAATTCCCTACCTTAATGATGAATTTGACCTCATTTATGGAAGTGGTAGCGCATTCCGCCGACCTTATGGAGCCTGGCAGCGTGCGCTACCTTTGTGAAAAACTAGTCTGGCCAGCAGGGGGGGCTCTTTCCCTGACATGTACCTATGGGATCAAACGTCCTAATACAACGAGGCGGATACCAGGCCGTGAAAAGGAGCAAATGTTTTTATGAAACCTTAATCCGGCCCCTGTAAAAAGGAGTGTCCTTCTCATGAGGCATTAAACTGGCCTCCTGACTTTCTGTGGTCTTTAATTCCCTACCTTAATGGTGAATTTGACCTCATTTATGGAGGTGGTAGCACATTCCGCTGGTCTGATTGAACCTGTCAGGATGCGCTACCCCTCTATCAGAGCAGCTTCATTCATCACAAAAGAACAAGTTCAACTGTTGCTTGCAGTAGTCAGATTCTGGTTATTCTCTAAAGCTAAGCAGGCCCAAGCCTGCTCTGTGCATGGATTCGAGACCATTTGTGGAAAACTAGCTTCCTGCTGGGGATAGTTTTAGTCCAGCCAGCAGGGTTTGCTCATTCCCTGACATGTTCTTTAGGTTCTAAAAGTCCAGATATACAAAAATGACTTCTGCGGTGTAAGGCTTTTGATGAAGCATTAAACCGCCCCATTTAACTAGGCAGATTCCGGGCCTTGAAAAGGAGCAAATGTTTTTATGAAACCTTAATCCGGCCCTTGTAAAAAAGAAGCATCTTTCGGATGAGGCAATGAACTGGCCTCCTGACCTTTAGTGGTCATTAATTCCCTACCTTAATGATGAATTTGACCTCATTTATGGAAGTGGTAGCGCATTCCGCCGACCTTATAGAGCCTGGCAGCATGCGCTACCTTTGTGAAAAACTAGTCTGGCCAGCAGGGGGGGCTCTTTCCCTGACATGTACCTATGGGATCAAACGTCCTAATACAACGAGGCGGATTCCAGGCCGTGAAAAGGAGCAAATGTTTTTATGAAACCTTAATCCGGCCCCTTTAAAAGGAGTGTCCTTCGCATGAGGCATTAAACTGGCCTCCTGACTTTCTGTGGTAATTAATTCCCTACCTTAATGGTGAATTTGACCTCATTTATGGAGGTGGTAGCGCATTCCGCCGACCTTATAGAGCCTGGCAGCATGCGCTACCTTTGTGAAAAACTAGTCTGGCCAGCAGGGGGGGCTCTTTCCCTGACATGTACCTATGGGATCAAAAGTCCTAATACAACGAGGCGGATTCCAGGCCGTGAAAAGGAGCAAATATTTTTATGAAACCTTAATCCGGCCCCTGTAAAAAGGAGTGTCCTTCTCATGAAGCATTAAACTGGCCTCCTGAATTTCTGTGGTCTTTAATTCCCTACCTTAATGGTGAATTTGACCTCATTTATGGAGGTGGTAGCACATTCCGCTGGTCTGATTGAACCTGTCAGGATGCGCTACCCCTCTATCAGAGCAGCTTCATTCATCACAAAAGAACAAGTTCAACTGTTGCTTGCAGTAGTCAGATTCTGGTTATTCTCTAAAGCTAAGCAGTCCCAAGCCTGCTCTGTGCATGGATGGGAGACCATTTGTGGAAAACTAGCTTTCTGCTGGAGATAGTTTTAGTCCAGCCAGCAGGGTTTGCTCATTCCCAGACATGTACTTTAGTTTCCAAAAGTCCAGATATACAAAAATGACTTCTGCGGTGTAAGGCTTTTGATGAAGCATTAAACCTCCCCATTTAACTAGGCAGAGTCCGGGCCTTGAAAAGGAGCAAATGTTTTTATGAAAACTTAATCCGGCCCTTGTAAAAAGAAGCATTTTTCGGATGAGGCAATAAACTGGCCTCCTGACCTTTAGTGGTCATTAATTCCCTACCTTAATGATGAGTTTGACCTCATTTATGGAAGTGGTAGCGCATTCCGCCGACCTTATAGAGCCTGGCAGCATGCGCTACCTTTGTGAAAAACTAGTCTGGCCAGCAGGGGGGGCTCTTTCCCTGACATGTACCAATGGGATCAAACGTCCTAATACAACGAGGCGGATTCCAGGCCGTGAAAAGGAGCAAATGTTTTTATGAAACCTTAATCCGGCCCCTTTAAAAAGGAGTGTCCTTCGCATGAGGCATTAAACTGGCCTCCTGACTTTCTGTGGTCTTTAATTCCCTACCTTAATGGTGAATTTGACCTCATTTTTGGAGGTGGTAGCGCATTCCGCCGACCTTATAGAGCCTGGCAGCATGCGCTACCTTTGTGAAAAACTAGTCTGGCCAGCAGGGGGGGCTCTTTCCCTGACATGTACCTATGGGATCAAACGTCCTAATACAACGAGGCGGATTCCAGGCCGTGAAAAGGAGCAAATGTTTTTATGAAACCTTAATCCGGCCCCTGTAAAAAGGAGTGTCCTTCTCATGAGGCATTAAACTGGCCTCTTGACTTTCTGTGGTCATTAATTCCCTACCTTAATAGTGAATTTGACCTCATTTATGGAGGTGGTAGCACATTCCGCTGGCCTGATTGAACCTGTCAGGATGCGCTACCCCTTAATCAGAGAAGCTTCATTCATCACAAAAGAACAAGTTCAACTGTTGCTTGCAGTAGTCAGATTGTGGTTACTCTCTAAAGCTAAGCAGGCCCAAGCCTGCTCTGTGCATGGATTCGAGACCATTTGTGGAAAACTAGCTTCCTGCTGGGGATAGTTTTAGTCCAGCCAGCAGGGTTTGCTCATTCCCTGACATGTTCTTTAGGTTCTAAAAGTCCAGATATACAAAAATGACTTCTGCGGTGTAAGGCTTTTGATGAAGCATTAAACCGCCCCATTTAACTAGGCAGATTCCGGGCCTTGAAAAGGAGCAAATGTTTTTATGAAACCTTAATCCGGCCCTTGTAAAAAGAAGCATCTTTCGGATGAGGCAATGAACTGGCCTCCTGACCTTTAGTGGTCATTAATTCCCTACCTTAATGATGAATTTGACCTCATTTATGGAAGTGGTAGCGCATTCCGCCGACCTTATAGAGCCTGGCAGCATGCGCTACCTTTGTGAAAAACTAGTCTGGCCAGCAGGGGGGGCTCTTTCCCTGACATGTACCTATGGGATCAAACGTCCTAATACAACGAGGCGGATTCCAGGCCGTGAAAAGGAGCAAATGTTTTTATGAAACCTTAATCCGGCCCCTTTAAAAGGAGTGTCCTTCGCATGAGGCATTAAACTGGCCTCCTGACTTTCTGTGGTAATTAATTCCCTACCTTAATGGTGAATTTGACCTCATTTATGGAGGTGGTAGCGCATTCCGCCGACCTTATAGAGCCTGGCAGCATGCGCTACCTTTGTGAAAAACTAGTCTGGCCAGCAGGGGGGGCTCTTTCCCTGACATGTACCTATGGGATCAAAAGTCCTAATACAACGAGGCGGATTCCAGGCCGTGAAAAGGAGCAAATGTTTTTATGAAACCTTAATCCGGCCCCTGTAAAAAGGAGTGTCCTTCTCATGAGGCATTAAACTGGCCTCCTGAATTTCTGTGGTCTTTAATTCCCTACCTTAATGGTGAATTTGACCTCATTTATGGAGGTGGTAGCACATTCCGCTGGTCTGATTGAACCTGTTAGGATGCGCTACCCCTCTATCAGAGCAGCTTCATTCATCACAAAAGAACAAGTTCAACTGTTGCTTGCAGTAGTCAGATTCTGGTTATTCTCTAAAGCTAAGCAGTCCCAAGCCTGCTCTGTGCATGGATGGGAGACCATTTGTGGAAAACTAGCTTTCTGCTGGAGATAGTTTTAGTCCAGCCAGCAGGGTTTGCTCATTCCCAGACATGTACTTTAGGTTCCAAAAGTCCAGATATACAAAAATAACTTCTGCGGTGTAAGGCTTTTGATGAAGCATTAAACCTCCCCATTTAACTAGGCAGAGTCCGGGCCTTGAAAAGGAGCAAATGTTTTTATGAAAACTTAATCCGGCCCTTGTAAAAAGAAGCATTTTTCGGATGAGGCAATAAACTGGCCTCCTGACCTTTAGTGGTCATTAATTCCCTACCTTAATGATGAGTTTGACCTCATTTATGGAAGTGGTAGCGCATTCCGCCGACCTTATAGAGCCTGGCAGCATGCGCTACCTTTGTGAAAAACTAGTCTGGCCAGCAGGGGGGGCTCTTTCCCTGACATGTACCAATGGGATCAAACGTCCTAATACAACGAGGCGGATTCCAGGCCGTGAAAAGGAGCAAATGTTTTTATGAAACCTTAATCCGGCCCCTTTAAAAAGGAGTGTCCTTCGCATGAGGCATTAAACTGGCCTCCTGACTTTCTGTGGTCTTTAATTCCCTACCTTAATGGTGAATTTGACCTCATTTTTGGAGGTGGTAGCGCATTCCGCCGACCTTATAGAGCCTGGCAGCATGCGCTACCTTTGTGAAAAACTAGTCTGGCCAGCAGGGGGGGCTCTTTCCCTGACATGTACCTATGGGATCAAACGTCCTAATACAACGAGGCGGATTCCAGGCCGTGAAAAGGAGCAAATGTTTTTATGAAACCTTAATCCGGCCCCTGTAAAAAGGAGTGTCCTTCTCATGAGGCATTAAACTGGCCTCCTGACTTTCTGTGGTCTTTAATTCCCTACCTTAATGGTGAATTTGACCTCATTTATGGAGTTGGTAGCACATTCCGCTGGTCTGATTGAACCTGTCAGGATGCGCTACCCCTCTATCAGACCAGCTTCATTCATCCAAAAAATGTATGTTCAACTGTTGCTTGCAGTAGTCAGATTCTGGTTATTCTCTAAAGCTAAGCAGGTCCAAGCCTGCTCTGTTATGGATGGGAGACCATTTGTGGAAAACTAGCTTCCTGCTGGAGATAGTTTTAGTCCAGCCAGCAGGGTTTGCTCATTCCCTGACATGTTCTTTAGGTTCTAAAAGTCCAGATATACAAAAATGACTTCTGCGGTGTAAGGCTTTTGATGAAGCATTAAACCGCCCCATTTAACTAGGCAGATTCCGGGCCTTGAAAAGGAGCAAATGTTTTTATGAAACCTTAATCCGGCCCTTGTAAAAAGAAGCATCTTTCGGATGAGGCAATGAACTGGCCTCCTGACCTTTAGTGGTCATTAATTCCCTACCTTAATGATGAATTTGACCTCATTTATGGAAGTGGTAGCGCATTCCGCCGACCTTCTAGAGCCTGGCAGCATGCGCTACCTTTGTGAAAAACTAGTCTGGCCAGCAGGGGGGGCTCTTTCCCTGACATGTACCTATGGGATCAAACATCCTAATACAACGAGGCGGATTCCAGGCCGTGAAAAGGAGCAAATGTTTTTATGAAACCTTAATCCGGCCCTTGTAAAAAGAAGGATCTTTCAGATGAGGCAATAAACTGGCCTCCTGACCTTTAGTGGTCATTAATTCCCTACCTTAATGATGAATTTGACCTCATTTATGGAAGTGGTAGCGCATTCCGCCGACCTTATGGAGCCTGGCAGCGTGCGCTACCTTTGTGAAAAACTAGTCTGGCCAGCAGGGGGGGCTCTTTCCCTGACATGTACCTATGGGATCAAACGTCCTAATACAACGAGGCGGATTCCAGGCCGTGAAAATGAGCAAATGTTTTTATGAAACCTTAATCCGGCCCCTGTACAAAGGAATGTCCTTCTCATGAGGCATTAAACTGGCCTCTTGACTTTCTGTGGTCATTAATTCCCTACCTTAATGGTGAATTTGACCTCATTTATGGAAGTGGTAGCGCATTCCGCCGACCTTATAGAGCCTGGCAGCATGCGCTACCTTTGTGAAAAACTAGTCTGGCCAGCAGGGGGGGCTCTTTCCCTGACATGTACCTATGGGATCAAACGTCCTAATACAACGAGGCGGATTCCAGGCCGTGAAAAGGAGCAAATGTTTTTATGAAACCTTAATCCGGCCCTTGTAAAAAGAAGCATCTTTCGGATGAGGCATTAAACTGGCCTCCTGACTTTCTGTGGTCATTAATTCCCTACCTTAATGGTGAATTTGACCTCATTTATGGAGGTGGTAGCACATTCCGCTGGCCTGATTGAACCTGTCAGGATGCCCTACCCCTCTATCAGAGCAGCTTCATTCAACAAAAAAGAACAAGTTCAACTGTTGCTTGCAGTAGTCAGATTCTGGTTACTCTCCAAAGCTAAGCAGGTCCAAACCTGATCTGTGCATGGATGGGAGACTCTTTGTGGAAAACTAGCTTCCTGCTGGAGATAGTTTTAGTCCACCCAGCAGGGGGGGCTCTTCCCCTGACATGTACCTATGGGATCAAACGTCCTAATACAACGAGGCGTATTCCAGTCCGTGAAAAGGAGCAAATGTTTTTATGAAACCTTAATCTGGCCCTTGTAAAAAGAAGCATGTTTCGGATGAGGCAATAAACTGGCCTCCTGACCTTTAGTGGTCATTAATTCCCTACCTTAATGATGAATTTGACCTCATTTATGGAAGTGGTAGCGCATTCCGCCGACCTTATAGAGCCTGGCAGCATGCGCTACCTTTGTGAAAAACTAGTCTGGCCAGCAGGGGGGGCTCTTTCCCTGACATGTACCTATGGGATCAAACGTCCTAATACAACGAGGCGGATTCCAGGCCGTGAAAATGAGCAAATGTTTTTATGAAACCTTAATCCGGCCCCTGTACAAAGGAATGTCCTTCTCATGAGGCATTAAACTGGCCTCTTGACTTTCTGTGGTCATTAATTCCCTACCTTAATGGTGAATTTGACCTCATTTATGGAAGTGGTAGCGCATTCCGCCGACCTTATAGAGCCTGGCAGCATGCGCTACCTTTGTGAAAAACTAGTCTGGCCAGCAGGGGGGGCTCTTTCCCTGACATGTACCTATGGGATCAAACGTCCTAATACAACGAGGCGGATTCCAGGCCGTGAAAAGGAGCAAATGTTTTTATGAAACCTTAATCCGGCCCTTGTAAAAAGAAGCATCTTTCGGATGAGGCATTAAACTGGCCTCCTGACTTTCTGTGGTCATTAATTCCCTACCTTAATGGTGAATTTGACCTCATTTATGGAGGTGGTAGCACATTCCGCTGGCCTGATTGAACCTGTCAGGATGCCCTACCCCTCTATCAGAGCAGCTTCATTCAACAAAAAAGAACAAGTTCAACTGTTGCTTGCAGTAGTCAGATTCTGGTTACTCTCCAAAGCTATGCAGGTCCAAACCTGATCTGTGCATGGATGGGAGACCCTTTGTGGAAAACTAGCTTCCTGCTGGAGATAGTTTTAGTCCACCCAGCAGGGGGGGCTCTTCCCCTGACATGTACCTATGGGATCAAACGTCCTAATACAACGAGGCGTATTCCAGTCCGTGAAAAGGAGCAAATGTTTTTATGAAACCTTAATCTGGCCCTTGTAAAAAGAAGCATGTTTCGGATGAGGCAATAAACTGGCCTCCTGACCTTTAGTGGTCATTAATTCCCTACCTTAATGATGAATTTGACCTCATTTATGGAAGTGGTAGCGCATTCCGCCGACCTTATAGAGCCTAGCAGCGTGCGCTACCTTTGTGAAAAACTAGTCTGGCCAGCAGGGGGGCTCTTTCCCTGACATGTACCTATGGGATCAAACGTCCTAATACAACGAGGCGGATTCCAGGCCGTGAAAAGGAGCAAATGTTTTTATGAAACCTTAATCCGGCCCCTTTAAAAGGAGTGTCCTTCGCATGAGGCATTAAACTGGCCTCCTGACTTTCTGTGGTAATTAATTCCCTACCTTAATGGTGAATTTGACCTCATTTATGGAGGTGGTAGCGCATTCCGCCGACCTTATAGAGCCTGGCAGCATGCGCTACCTTTGTGAAAAACTAGTCTGGCCAGCAGGGGGGGCTCTTTCCCTGACATGTACCTATGGGATCAAACGTCCTAATACAACGAGGCGGATTCCAGGCCGTGAAAAGGAGCAAATGTTTTTATGAAACCTTAATCCGGCCCCTGTAAAAAGGAGTGTCCTTCTCATGAGGCATTAAACTGGCCTCCTGACTTTCTGTGGTCTTTAATTCCCTACCTTAATGGTGAATTTGACCTCATTTATGGAGGTGGTAGCACATTCCGCTGGTCTGATTGAACCTGTCAGGATGCGCTACCCCTCTATCAGAGCAGCTTCATTCATCCAAAAAATGTATGTTCAACTGTTGCTTGCAGTAGTCAGATTCTGGTTATTCTCTAAAGCTAAGCAGGTCCAAGCCTGCTCTGTTATGGATGGGAGACCATTTGTGGAAAACTAGCTTCCTGCTGGAGATAGTTTTAGTCCAGCCAGCAGGGTTTGCTCATTCCCTGACATGTTCTTTAGGTTCTAAAAGTCCAGATATACAAAAATGACTTCTGCGGTGTAAGGCTTTTGATGAAGCATTAAACCGCCCCATTTAACTAGGCAGATTCCGGGCCTTGAAAAGGAGCAAATGTTTTTATGAAACCTTAATCCGGCCCTTGTAAAAAGAAGCATCTTTCGGATGAGGCAATGAACTGGCCTCCTGACCTTTAGTGGTCATTAATTCCCTACCTTAATGATGAATTTGACCTCATTTATGGAAGTGGTAGCGCATTCCGCCGACCTTCTAGAGCCTGGCAGCATGCGCTACCTTTGTGAAAAACTAGTCTGGCCAGCAGGGGGGGCTCTTTCCCTGACATGTACCTATGGGATCAAACATCCTAATACAACGAGGCGGATTCCAGGCCGTGAAAAGGAGCAAATGTTTTTATGAAACCTTAATCCGGCCCTTGTAAAAAGAAGGATCTTTCAGATGAGGCAATAAACTGGCCTCCTGACCTTTAGTGGTCATTAATTCCCTACCTTAATGATGAATTTGACCTCATTTATGGAAGTGGTAGCGCATTCCGCCGACCTTATGGAGCCTGGCAGCGTGCGCTACCTTTGTGAAAAACTAGTCTGGCCAGCAGGGGGGGCTCTTTCCCTGACATGTACCTATGGGATCAAACGTCCTAATACAACGAGGCGGATTCCAGGCCGTGAAAATGAGCAAATGTTTTTATGAAACCTTAATCCGGCCCCTGTACAAAGGAATGTCCTTCTCATGAGGCATTAAACTGGCCTCTTGACTTTCTGTGGTCATTAATTCCCTACCTTAATGGTGAATTTGACCTCATTTATGGAAGTGGTAGCGCATTCCGCCGACCTTATAGAGCCTGGCAGCATGCGCTACCTTTGTGAAAAACTAGTCTGGCCAGCAGGGGGGGCTCTTTCCCTGACATGTACCTATGGGATCAAACGTCCTAATACAACGAGGCGGATTCCAGGCCGTGAAAAGGAGCAAATGTTTTTATGAAACCTTAATCCGGCCCTTGTAAAAAGAAGCATCTTTCGGATGAGGCATTAAACTGGCCTCCTGACTTTCTGTGGTCATTAATTCCCTACCTTAATGGTGAATTTGACCTCATTTATGGAGGTGGTAGCACATTCCGCTGGCCTGATTGAACCTGTCAGGATGCCCTACCCCTCTATCAGAGCAGCTTCATTCAACAAAAAAGAACAAGTTCAACTGTTGCTTGCAGTAGTCAGATTCTGGTTACTCTCCAAAGCTAAGCAGGTCCAAACCTGATCTGTGCATGGATGGGAGACTCTTTGTGGAAAACTAGCTTCCTGCTGGAGATAGTTTTAGTCCACCCAGCAGGGGGGGCTCTTCCCCTGACATGTACCTATGGGATCAAACGTCCTAATACAACGAGGCGTATTCCAGTCCGTGAAAAGGAGCAAATGTTTTTATGAAACCTTAATCTGGCCCTTGTAAAAAGAAGCATGTTTCGGATGAGGCAATAAACTGGCCTCCTGACCTTTAGTGGTCATTAATTCCCTACCTTAATGATGAATTTGACCTCATTTATGGAAGTGGTAGCGCATTCCGCCGACCTTATAGAGCCTGGCAGCATGCGCTACCTTTGTGAAAAACTAGTCTGGCCAGCAGGGGGGGCTCTTTCCCTGACATGTACCTATGGGATCAAACGTCCTAATACAACGAGGCGGATTCCAGGCCGTGAAAATGAGCAAATGTTTTTATGAAACCTTAATCCGGCCCCTGTACAAAGGAATGTCCTTCTCATGAGGCATTAAACTGGCCTCTTGACTTTCTGTGGTCATTAATTCCCTACCTTAATGGTGAATTTGACCTCATTTATGGAAGTGGTAGCGCATTCCGCCGACCTTATAGAGCCTGGCAGCATGCGCTACCTTTGTGAAAAACTAGTCTGGCCAGCAGGGGGGGCTCTTTCCCTGACATGTACCTATGGGATCAAACGTCCTAATACAACGAGGCGGATTCCAGGCCGTGAAAAGGAGCAAATGTTTTTATGAAACCTTAATCCGGCCCTTGTAAAAAGAAGCATCTTTCGGATGAGGCATTAAACTGGCCTCCTGACTTTCTGTGGTCATTAATTCCCTACCTTAATGGTGAATTTGACCTCATTTATGGAGGTGGTAGCACATTCCGCTGGCCTGATTGAACCTGTCAGGATGCCCTACCCCTCTATCAGAGCAGCTTCATTCAACAAAAAAGAACAAGTTCAACTGTTGCTTGCAGTAGTCAGATTCTGGTTACTCTCCAAAGCTAAGCAGGTCCAAACCTGATCTGTGCATGGATGGGAGACCCTTTGTGGAAAACTAGCTTCCTGCTGGAGATAGTTTTAGTCCACCCAGCAGGGGGGGCTCTTCCCCTGACATGTACCTATGGGATCAAACGTCCTAATACAACGAGGCGTATTCCAGTCCGTGAAAAGGAGCAAATGTTTTTATGAAACCTTAATCTGGCCCTTGTAAAAAGAAGCATGTTTCGGATGAGGCAATAAACTGGCCTCCTGACCTTTAGTGGTCATTAATTCCCTACCTTAATGATGAATTTGACCTCATTTATGGAAGTGGTAGCGCATTCCGCCGACCTTATAGAGCCTAGCAGCGTGCGCTACCTTTGTGAAAAACTAGTCTGGCCAGCAGGGGGGCTCTTTCCCTGACATGTACTTATGGGATCAAACGTCCTAATACAACGAGGCGGATTCCAGGCCGTGAAAAGGAGCAAATGTTTTTATGAAACCTTAATCCGGCCCCTTTAAAAGGAGTGTCCTTCGCATGAGGCATTAAACTGGCCTCCTGACTTTCTGTGGTAATTAATTCCCTACCTTAATGGTGAATTTGACCTCATTTATGGAGGTGGTAGCGCATTCCGCCGACCTTATAGAGCCTGGCAGCATGCGCTACCTTTGTGAAAAACTAGTCTGGCCAGCAGGGGGGGCTCTTTCCCTGACATGTACCTATGGGATCAAACGTCCTAATACAACGAGGCGGATTCCAGGCCGTGAAAAGGAGCAAATGTTTTTATGAAACCTTAATCCGGCCCCTGTAAAAAGGAGTGTCCTTCTCATGAGGCATTAAACTGGCCTCCTGACTTTCTGTGGTCTTTAATTCCCTACCTTAATGGTGAATTTGACCTCATTTATGGAGGTGGTAGCACATTCCGCTGGTCTGATTGAACCTGTCAGGATGCGCTACCCCTCTATCAGAGCAGCTTCATTCATCCGAAGAAAATAAGTTCAACTGTTGCTTGCAGTAGTCAGATTCTGGTTATTCTCTAAAGCTAAGCAGGCCTAAACCTACTCTGTGCATGGATGGGAGACCATTTGTGGAAAACTAACTTCCTGCTGGAGATAGTTTTAGTCCAGCCAGCAGGGTTTGCTCATTCCCTGACATGTACTTTAGGTTCCAAAAGTCCAGATATACAAAAATGACTTCTGCGGTGTAAGGCTTTTGATGAAGCATTAAACCTCCCCATTTAACTAGGCAGAGTCCGGGCCTTGAAAAGGAGCAAATGTTTTTATGAATCCTTAATCCGGCCCTTGTAAAAAGAAGCATTTTTCGAACGAGGCAATGAACTGGCCTCCTGACCTTTAGTGGTCATTAATTTCCTACCTTAATGATGAATTTGACCTCATTTATGGAAGTGGTAGCGCATTCCGCCGACCTTATGGAGCCTGGCAGCGTGCGCTACCTTTGTGAAAAACTAGTCTGGCCAGCAGGGGGGGCTCTTTCCCTGACATGTACCTATGGGATCAAACGTCCTAATACAACGAGGCGGATTCCAGGCCGTGAAAAGGAGCAAATGTTTTTATGAAACCTTAATCCGGCCCCTTTAAAAGGAGTGTCCTTCGCATGAGGCATTAAACTGGCCTCCTGACTTTTTGTGGTAATTAATTCCCTACCTTAATGGTGAATTTGACCTCATTTATGGAGGTGGTAGCGCATTCCGCCGACCTTATAGAGCCTGGCAGCATGCGCTACCTTTGTGAAAAACTAGTCTGTCCAGCAGGGGGGGCTCTTTCCCTGACATATACCTATGGGATCAAACGTCCTAATACAACGAGGCGGATTCCAGGCCGTGAAAAGGAGCAAATGTTTTTATGAAACCTTAATCCGGCCACTGTAAAAAGGAGTGTCCTTCTCATGAGGCATTAAACTGGCCTCCTGACTTTCTGTGGTCTTTAATTCCCTACCTTAATGGTGAATTTGACCTCATTTATGGAGGTGGTAGCACATTCCGCTGGTCTGATTGAACCTGTCAGGATGCGCTACCCCTCTATCAGAGCAGCTTCATTCATCCAAAAAATGTATGTTCAACTGTTGCTTGCAGTAGTCAGATTCTGGTTATTCTCTAAAGCTAAGCAGGTCCAAGCCTGCTCTGTTATGGATGGGAGACCATTTGTGGAAAACTAGCTTCCTGCTGGAGATAGTTTTAGTCCAGCCAGCAGGGTTTGCTCATTCCCTGACATGTTCTTTAGGTTCTAAAAGTCCAGATATACAAAAATGACTTCTGCGGTGTAAGGCTTTTGATGAAGCATTAAACCGCCCCATTTAACTAGGCAGATTCCGGGCCTTGAAAAGGAGCAAATGTTTTTATGAAACCTTAATCCGGCCCTTGTAAAAAGAAGCATCTTTCGGATGAGGCAATGAACTGGCCTCCTGACCTTTAGTGGTCATTAATTCCCTACCTTAATGATGAATTTGACCTCATTTATGGAAGTGGTAGCGCATTCCGCCGACCTTCTAGAGCCTGGCAGCATGCGCTACCTTTGTGAAAAACTAGTCTGGCCAGCAGGGGGGGCTCTTTCCCTGACATGTACCTATGGGATCAAACGTCCTAATACAACGAGGCGGATTCCAGGCCGTGAAAATGAGCAAATGTTTTTATGAAACCTTAATCCGGCCCCTGTACAAAGGAATGTCCTTCTCATGAGGCATTAACCCTCTGGGGCCCGGGGGTGTTTTGGGGCCCTGAAGAAGTTTTGACATGCCTTGACATTTGTGCTTTTTTCAGTATGTTAAAAACATATTAATATCCTAAATCTAAATACATTGTATTTAGCACAAATTGGACTACAAAAATATGTAAGCAACATGAATGTACACTTTTAAGTTTTTGAGAAAACAATGTTTATGCGTGCATTTTGAAAAACTAAATTTTTGAAGTCACTGAAATAAGGTCATCTAACACATACAGAATATTTATTCTCGGGACTTTCGAGAATTGGATGTGGTAGGCTTGGTTTTTTTCTACCAAATGATGTGAAAATCATCTAGTTCACTTGTTTTCACAAAACAGTATATAGATTTAAATTTTTGAAGACACTTTTTGTTTAGAGTGGCTGTATGCGAGAAGGCGTGAATGATCATGAATAATGCTGTGATTTACACCTGAGAAGACAAAGACCTGCATAATGAGCCGCATAATGAGCCATTCAGTCGGATGTTGACTGAGAGGAAACAACAGAAAGAATAAAGGAAAAATGAAAGGACAAAATACATATATATTTAGTTTGAAGCGTATTTTGAATATATTTAACTATCACACAAAATAACTTGTCTTTCACTTGTGAGTGCAGTTAAACTTTTTATTAGGAACAAAAGTAATAAACACAGAAGTCAAGATGTCGAGGGTGCAATATCCAAATCACTTGCAGGAAACTTGAACACAGGAAAACGGGGAACAGCAGAAACTGCAAAGAAAACAAGTAGATGTGAGCAACACAATGATCTGACAAAGACAGAGCTAACATGGAGAAAACACATACACTACCAGCCAAACTTTTTATTATTAAAAGTTTTTTTTTTTTTTTTAAGTGAGCAGTTTTTTTTACATAGTAAACCTATTTCACAAAATTAGATAATTATTTTTCTTTAAAAAAGTACCTTTGACTGGTAGTGTATAGCATAGGCGTATAACAGTTAGGTGCAAATAAAACAGTGTGAGATAAATACAGGTGTAAGGTTTGTAATGAAGTGATACAGGAGAAACCATACATCTTCTACCTTTCATACAGATTACTTAAAAAGAGAATAGTAGTTTTTTATTTGAATTGGTTTATGTAAAAGTAAACATTTCAAGCTTTCTACAAGTAAATGCATTATGTCTGTGAGCCACGTAATCACTTAGATTTAGGTTTCATGCACGTTAGTTTCATTTATGTGTCTGTGTAAAGATATAACAGACAGTGAAGGCAGAGCGCGTGCCCTGACTGTTTTCTTATTTTCATAAAAGCACAGTGTATACAAATAAAAATATACCCTCTACAGTTTCGAATGATGTATTGGTTGTATTTGTACGATCAAAACTGACGGAGAATTTTACATTCTTTTCGGCATTATTACAAAAGCGTGCCTCAAATGCGCCAGCGCGTTTTTCGACCAAAGTTGAAACATCCTGTCATCATGAGACATTTAGATGCAGTGAAATGAAACATACTTTATAATGTTTCACTTGCTGTAGTCAGGAAATACAGTTGGCAAAAAGTCTTAACTGGTAAAATGTGTGCACATTCTGTCACAGTAACAACTTACAAATATAAAAGAAAAAAACTTACTTGTGTAAATATCTCATCTGCTGGTTCACGCTGTGTCTCATATAATGTTCATCTTCTGAAGTAAGTTTTATTCCTGACAGCCCATCTTCTTCCAGAAAGGACTAACTTGAAAGAAAAGAAACTGCTTTCTCCTTTGTTTACCGTGATGTGGGCGTCTACTTTTGGCGCGGCGCCCTCACATGGACGATTTGAATATGAAAGACTGGAATCGCTCTTGGGCGTGATCTAATTAAAACTAATGAAGCAGACAAGAGAGACTGGACATCGTGTTGGTTTCATACGGATTACTTTATCACAGAATATTTGATTTCAATAAACATTACTTTATTTGAAAGTATAGATATCAAGCTTTCTCTAGACATATTGCTCATGTCTCTGTGTTGTGTATTGGCTGAGTTATAGTCTATTTTAATGACGCGTTTCTGAATGAAGATCACGGAGATCAACGCGGCAGACAGCACACCCTTTTTGTTTTCTTTATTTTGTAAAATCACAATATTTTTTTGGTTTTGTGAGTATATACAAATAAAAGTAGACCCTTTACAGATTCGATTGATGTACTGCTTTTATCTGTACAATCAGAAATGACCGAGTAATTGAAGTTCCTTTTGGGAAACTGCCACAAAACGCGTATACGCGTGTTTGGACCCCAGGGGGTTAAACTGGCCTCTTGACTTTCTGTGGTCATTAATTCCCTACCTTAATGGTGAATTTGACCTCATTTATGGAAGTGGTAGCGCATTCCGCCGACCTTATAGAGCCTGGCAGCATGCGCTACCTTTGTGAAAAACTAGTCTGGCCAGCAGGGGGGGCTCTTTCACTGACATGTACCTATGGGATCAAACGTCCTAATACAACGAGGCGGATTCCAGGCCGTGAAAAGGAGCAAATGTTTTTATGAAACCTTAATCCGGCCCTTGTAAAAAGAAGCATCTTTCGGATGAGGCATTAAACTGGCCTCCTGACCTTTAGTGGTCATTAATTCCCTACCTTAATGATGAATTTGACCTCATTTATGGAAGTGGTAGCGCATTCCGCCGACCTCATAGAGCCTGGCAGCATGCGCTACCTTTGTGAAAAACTAGTCTGGCCAGCAGGGGGGGCTCTTTCCCTGACATGTACCTATGGGATCAAACGTCCTAATACAACGAGGCGGATTCCAGGCCGTGAAAATGAGCAAATGTTTTTATGAAACCTTAATCCGGCCCCTGTACAAAGGAATGTCCTTCTCATGAGGCATTAAACTGGCCTCTTGACTTTCTGTGGTCATTAATTCCCTACCTTAATGGTGAATTTGACCTCATTTATGGAGGTGGTAGCACATTCCGCTGGCCTGATTGAACCTGTCAGGATGCGCTACCCCTTAATCAGAGAAGCTTCATTCATCACAAAAGAACAAGTTCAACTGTTGCTTGCAGTAGTCAGATTGTGGTTACTCTCTAAAGCTAAGCAGGCCCAAGCCTGCTCTGTGCATGGATTCGAGACCATTTGTGGAAAACTAGCTTCCTGCTGGGGATAGTTTTAGTCCAGCCAGCAGGGTTTGCTCATTCCCTGACATGTTCTTTAGGTTCTAAAAGTCCAGATATACAAAAATGACTTCTGCGGTGTAAGGCTTTTGATGAAGCATTAAACCGCCCCATTTAACTAGGCAGATTCCGGGCCTTGAAAAGGAGCAAATGTTTTTATGAAACCTTAATCCGGCCCTTGTAAAAAGAAGCATCTTTCGGATGAGGCAATGAACTGGCCTCCTGACCTTTAGTGGTCATTAATTCCCTACCTTAATGATGAATTTGACCTCATTTATGGAAGTGGTAGCGCATTCCGCCGACCTTATAGAGCCTGGCAGCATGCGCTACCTTTGTGAAAAACTAGTCTGGCCAGCAGGGGGGGCTCTTTCCCTGACATGTACCTATGGGATCAAACGTCCTAATACAACGAGACGGATTCCAGGCCGTGAAAAGGAGCAAATGTTTTTATGAAACCTTAATCCGGCCCCTTTAAAAGGAGTGTCCTTCGCATGAGGCATTAAACTGGCCTCCTGACTTTCTGTGGTAATTAATTCCCTACCTTAATGGTGAATTTGACCTCATTTATGGAGGTGGTAGCGCATTCCGCCGACCTTATAGAGCCTGGCAGCATGCGCTACCTTTGTGAAAAACTAGTCTGGCCAGCAGGGGGGGCTCTTTCCCTGACATGTACCTATGGGATCAAAAGTCCTAATACAACGAGGCGGATTCCAGGCCGTGAAAAGGAGCAAATGTTTTTATGAAACCTTAATCCGGCCCCTGTAAAAAGGAGTGTCCTTCTCATGAGGCATTAAACTGGCCTCCTGACTTTCTGTGGTCTTTAATTCCCTACCTTAATGGTGAATTTGACCTCATTTATGGAGGTGGTAGCACATTCCGCTGGTCTGATTGAACCTGTCAGGATGCGCTACCCCTCTATCAGAGCAGCTTCATTCATCACAAAAGAACAAGTTCAACTGTTGCTTGCAGTAGTCAGATTCTGGTTATTCTCTAAAGCTAAGCAGGCCCAAGCCTGCTCTGTGCATGGATGGGAGACCATTTGTGGAAAACTAGCTTTCTGCTGGAGATAGTTTTAGTCCAGCCAGCAGGGTTTGCTCATTCCCAGACATGTACTTTAGGTTCCAAAAGTCCAGATATACAAAAATGACTTCTGCGGTGTAAGGCTTTTGATGAAGCATTAAACCTCCCCATTTAACTAGGCAGAGTCCGGGCCTTGAAAAGGAGCAAATGTTTTTATGAAAACTTAATCCGGCCCTTGTAAAAAGAAGCATTTTTCGGATGAGGCAATAAACTGGCCTCCTGACCTTTAGTGGTCATTAATTCCCTACCTTAATGATGAGTTTGACCTCATTTATGGAAGTGGTAGCGCATTCCGCCGACCTTATAGAGCCTGGCAGCATGCGCTACCTTTGTGAAAAACTAGTCTGGCCAGCAGGGGGGGCTCTTTCCCTGACATGTACCAATGGGATCAAACGTCCTAATACAACGAGGCGGATTCCAGGCCGTGAAAAGGAGCAAATGTTTTTATGAAACCTTAATCCGGCCCCTTTAAAAAGGAGTGTCCTTCGCATGAGGCATTAAACTGGCCTCCTGACTTTCTGTGGTCTTTAATTCCCTACCTTAATGGTGAATTTGACCTCATTTTAGGAGGTGGTAGCGCATTCCGCCGACCTTATAGAGCCTGGCAGCATGCGCTACCTTTGTGAAAAACTAGTCTGGCCAGCAGGGGGGGCTCTTTCCCTGACATGTACCAATGGGATCAAACGTCCTAATACAACGAGGCGGATTCCAGGCCGTGAAAAGGAGCAAATGTTTTTATGAAACCTTAATCCGGCCCCTTTAAAAAGGAGTGTCCTTCGCATGAGGCATTAAACTGGCCTCCTGACTTTCTGTGGTCTTTAATTCCCTACCTTAATGGTGAATTTGACCTCATTTATGGAGTTGGTAGCACATTCCGCTGGTCTGATTGAACCTATCAGGATGCGCTACCCCTCTATCAGAGCAGCTTCATTCATCCAAAAAATGTATGTTCAACTGTTGCTTGCAGTAGTCAGATTCTGGTTATTCTCTAAAGCTAAGCAGGTCCAAGCCTGCTCTGTTATGGATGGGAGACCATTTGTGGAAAACTAGCTTCCTGCTGGAGATAGTTTTAGTCCAGCCAGCAGGGTTTGCTCATTCCCTGACATGTTCTTTAGGTTCTAAAAGTCCAGATATACAAAAATGACTTCTGCGGTGTAAGGCTTTTGATGAAGCATTAAACCGCCCCATTTAACTAGGCAGATTCCGGGCCTTGAAAAGGAGCAAATGTTTTTATGAAACCTTAATCCGGCCCTTGTAAAAAGAAGCATCTTTCGGATGAGGCAATGAACTGGCCTCCTGACCTTTAGTGGTCATTAATTCCCTACCTTAATGATGAATTTGACCTCATTTATGGAAGTGGTAGCGCATTCCGCCGACCTTCTAGAGCCTGGCAGCATGCGCTACCTTTGTGAAAAACTAGTCTGGCCAGCAGGGGGGGCTCTTTCCCTGACATGTACCTATGGGATCAAACATCCTAATACAACGAGGCGGATTCCAGGCCGTGAAAAGGAGCAAATGTTTTTATGAAACCTTAATCCGGCCCTTGTAAAAAGAAGGATCTTTCAGATGAGGCAATAAACTGGCCTCCTGACCTTTAGTGGTCATTAATTCCCTACCTTAATGATGAATTTGACCTCATTTATGGAAGTGGTAGCGCATTCCGCCGACCTTATGGAGCCTGGCAGCGTGCGCTACCTTTGTGAAAAACTAGTCTGGCCAGCAGGGGGGGCTCTTTCCCTGACATGTACCTATGGGATCAAACGTCCTAATACAACGAGGCGGATACCAGGCCGTGAAAAGGAGCAAATGTTTTTATGAAACCTTAATCCGGCCCCTGTAAAAAGGAGTGTCCTTCTCATGAGGCATTAAACTGGCCTCCTGACTTTCTGTGGTCTTTAATTCCCTACCTTAATGGTGAATTTGACCTCATTTATGGAGGTGGTAGCACATTCCGCTGGTCTGATTGAACCTGTCAGGATGCGCTACCCCTCTATCAGAGCAGCTTCATTCATCACAAAAGAACAAGTTCAACTGTTGCTTGCAGTAGTCAGATTCTGGTTATTCTCTAAAGCTAAGCAGGCCCAAGCCTGCTCTGTGCATGGATTCGAGACCATTTGTGGAAAACTAGCTTCCTGCTGGGGATAGTTTTAGTCCAGCCAGCAGGGTTTGCTCATTCCCTGACATGTTCTTTAGGTTCTAAAAGTCCAGATATACAAAAATGACTTCTGCGGTGTAAGGCTTTTGATGAAGCATTAAACCGCCCCATTTAACTAGGCAGATTCCGGGCCTTGAAAAGGAGCAAATGTTTTTATGAAACCTTAATCCGGCCCTTGTAAAAAAGAAGCATCTTTCGGATGAGGCAATGAACTGGCCTCCTGACCTTTAGTGGTCATTAATTCCCTACCTTAATGATGAATTTGACCTCATTTATGGAAGTGGTAGCGCATTCCGCCGACCTTATAGAGCCTGGCAGCATGCGCTACCTTTGTGAAAAACTAGTCTGGCCAGCAGGGGGGGCTCTTTCCCTGACATGTACCTATGGGATCAAACGTCCTAATACAACGAGGCGGATTCCAGGCCGTGAAAAGGAGCAAATGTTTTTATGAAACCTTAATCCGGCCCCTTTAAAAGGAGTGTCCTTCGCATGAGGCATTAAACTGGCCTCCTGACTTTCTGTGGTAATTAATTCCCTACCTTAATGGTGAATTTGACCTCATTTATGGAGGTGGTAGCGCATTCCGCCGACCTTATAGAGCCTGGCAGCATGCGCTACCTTTGTGAAAAACTAGTCTGGCCAGCAGGGGGGGCTCTTTCCCTGACATGTACCTATGGGATCAAAAGTCCTAATACAACGAGGCGGATTCCAGGCCGTGAAAAGGAGCAAATATTTTTATGAAACCTTAATCCGGCCCCTGTAAAAAGGAGTGTCCTTCTCATGAGGCATTAAACTGGCCTCCTGAATTTCTGTGGTCTTTAATTCCCTACCTTAATGGTGAATTTGACCTCATTTATGGAGGTGGTAGCACATTCCGCTGGTCTGATTGAACCTGTCAGGATGCGCTACCCCTCTATCAGAGCAGCTTCATTCATCACAAAAGAACAAGTTCAACTGTTGCTTGCAGTAGTCAGATTCTGGTTATTCTCTAAAGCTAAGCAGTCCCAAGCCTGCTCTGTGCATGGATGGGAGACCATTTGTGGAAAACTAGCTTTCTGCTGGAGATAGTTTTAGTCCAGCCAGCAGGGTTTGCTCATTCCCAGACATGTACTTTAGGTTCCAAAAGTCCAGATATACAAAAATGACTTCTGCGGTGTAAGGCTTTTGATGAAGCATTAAACCTCCCCATTTAACTAGGCAGAGTCCGGGCCTTGAAAAGGAGCAAATGTTTTTATGAAAACTTAATCCGGCCCTTGTAAAAAGAAGCATTTTTCGGATGAGGCAATAAACTGGCCTCCTGACCTTTAGTGGTCATTAATTCCCTACCTTAATGATGAGTTTGACCTCATTTATGGAAGTGGTAGCGCATTCCGCCGACCTTATAGAGCCTGGCAGCATGCGCTACCTTTGTGAAAAACTAGTCTGGCCAGCAGGGGGGGCTCTTTCCCTGACATGTACCAATGGGATCAAACGTCCTAATACAACGAGGCGGATTCCAGGCCGTGAAAAGGAGCAAATGTTTTTATGAAACCTTAATCCGGCCCCTTTAAAAAGGAGTGTCCTTCGCATGAGGCATTAAACTGGCCTCCTGACTTTCTGTGGTCTTTAATTCCCTACCTTAATGGTGAATTTGACCTCATTTTTGGAGGTGGTAGCGCATTCCGCCGACCTTATAGAGCCTGGCAGCATGCGCTACCTTTGTGAAAAACTAGTCTGGCCAGCAGGGGGGGCTCTTTCCCTGACATGTACCTATGGGATCAAACGTCCTAATACAACGAGGCGGATTCCAGGCCGTGAAAAGGAGCAAATGTTTTTATGAAACCTTAATCCGGCCCCTGTAAAAAGGAGTGTCCTTCTCATGAGGCATTAAACTGGCCTCCTGACTTTCTGTGGTCTTTAATTCCCTACCTTAATGGTGAATTTGACCTCATTTATGGAGTTGGTAGCACATTCCGCTGGTCTGATTGAACCTGTCAGGATGCGCTACCCCTCTATCAGAGCAGCTTCATTCATCCAAAAAATGTATGTTCAACTGTTGCTTGCAGTAGTCAGATTCTGGTTATTCTCTAAAGCTAAGCAGGTCCAAGCCTGCTCTGTTATGGATGGGAGACCATTTGTGGAAAACTAGCTTCCTGCTGGAGATAGTTTTAGTCCAGCCAGCAGGGTTTGCTCATTCCCTGACATGTTCTTTAGGTTCTAAAAGTCCAGATATACAAAAATGACTTCTGCGGTGTAAGGCTTTTGATGAAGCATTAAACCGCCCCATTTAACTAGGCAGATTCCGGGCCTTGAAAAGGAGCAAATGTTTTTATGAAACCTTAATCCGGCCCTTGTAAAAAGAAGCATCTTTCGGATGAGGCAATGAACTGGCCTCCTGACCTTTAGTGGTCATTAATTCCCTACCTTAATGATGAATTTGACCTCATTTATGGAAGTGGTAGCGCATTCCGCCGACCTTCTAGAGCCTGGCAGCATGCGCTACCTTTGTGAAAAACTAGTCTGGCCAGCAGGGGGGGCTCTTTCCCTGACATGTACCTATGGGATCAAACATCCTAATACAACGAGGCGGATTCCAGGCCGTGAAAAGGAGCAAATGTTTTTATGAAACCTTAATCCGGCCCTTGTAAAAAGAAGGATCTTTCAGATGAGGCAATAAACTGGCCTCCTGACCTTTAGTGGTCATTAATTCCCTACCTTAATGATGAATTTGACCTCATTTATGGAAGTGGTAGCGCATTCCGCCGACCTTATGGAGCCTGGCAGCGTGCGCTACCTTTGTGAAAAACTAGTCTGGCCAGCAGGGGGGGCTCTTTCCCTGACATGTACCTATGGGATCAAACGTCCTAATACAACGAGGCGGATTCCAGGCCGTGAAAATGAGCAAATGTTTTTATGAAACCTTAATCCGGCCCCTGTACAAAGGAATGTCCTTCTCATGAGGCATTAAACTGGCCTCTTGACTTTCTGTGGTCATTAATTCCCTACCTTAATGGTGAATTTGACCTCATTTATGGAAGTGGTAGCGCATTCCGCCGACCTTATAGAGCCTGGCAGCATGCGCTACCTTTGTGAAAAACTAGTCTGGCCAGCAGGGGGGGCTCTTTCCCTGACATGTACCTATGGGATCAAACGTCCTAATACAACGAGGCGGATTCCAGGCCGTGAAAAGGAGCAAATGTTTTTATGAAACCTTAATCCGGCCCTTGTAAAAAGAAGCATCTTTCGGATGAGGCATTAAACTGGCCTCCTGACTTTCTGTGGTCATTAATTCCCTACCTTAATGGTGAATTTGACCTCATTTATGGAGGTGGTAGCACATTCCGCTGGCCTGATTGAACCTGTCAGGATGCCCTACCCCTCTATCAGAGCAGCTTCATTCAACAAAAAAGAACAAGTTCAACTGTTGCTTGCAGTAGTCAGATTCTGGTTACTCTCCAAAGCTAAGCAGGTCCAAACCTGATCTGTGCATGGATGGGAGACTCTTTGTGGAAAACTAGCTTCCTGCTGGAGATAGTTTTAGTCCACCCAGCAGGGGGGGCTCTTCCCCTGACATGTACCTATGGGATCAAACGTCCTAATACAACGAGGCGTATTCCAGTCCGTGAAAAGGAGCAAATGTTTTTATGAAACCTTAATCTGGCCCTTGTAAAAAGAAGCATGTTTCGGATGAGGCAATAAACTGGCCTCCTGACCTTTAGTGGTCATTAATTCCCTACCTTAATGATGAATTTGACCTCATTTATGGAAGTGGTAGCGCATTCCGCCGACCTTATAGAGCCTGGCAGCATGCGCTACCTTTGTGAAAAACTAGTCTGGCCAGCAGGGGGGGCTCTTTCCCTGACATGTACCTATGGGATCAAACGTCCTAATACAACGAGGCGGATTCCAGGCCGTGAAATGGAGCAAATGTTTTTATGAAACCTTAATCCGGCCCCTGTAAAAAGGAGTGTCCTTCTCATGAGGCATTAAACTGGCCTCTTGACTTTCTGTGGTCATTAATTCCCTACCTTAATGGTGAATTTGACCTCATTTATGGAGGTGGTAGCACATTCCGCTGGCCTGATTGAACCTGTCAGGATGCGCTACCCCTTAATCAGAGCAGCTTCATTCATCACAAAAGAACAAGTTCAACTGTTGCTTGCAGTAGTCAGATTGTGGTTACTCTCTAAAGCTAAGCAGGCCCAAGCCTGCTCTGTGCATGGATTCGAGACCATTTGTGGAAAACTAGCTTCCTGCTGGGGATAGTTTTAGTCCAGCCAGCAGGGTTTGCTCATTCCCTGACATGTTCTTTAGGTTCTAAAAGTCCAGATATACAAAAATGACTTCTGCGGTGTAAGGCTTTTGATGAAGCATTAAACCGCCCCATTTAACTAGGCAGATTCCGGGCCTTGAAAAGGAGCAAATGTTTTTATGAAACCTTAATCCGGCCCTTGTAAAAAGAAGCATCTTTCGGATGAGGCAATGAACTGGCCTCCTGACCTTTAGTGGTCATTAATTCCCTACCTTAATGATGAATTTGACCTCATTTATGGAAGTGGTAGCGCATTCCGCCGACCTTCTAGAGCCTGGCAGCATGCGCTACCTTTGTGAAAAACTAGTCTGGCCAGCAGGGGGGGCTCTTTCCCTGACATGTACCTATGGGATCAAACGTCCTAATACAACGAGGCGGATTCCAGGCCGTGAAAAGGAGCAAATGTTTTTATGAAACCTTAATCCGGCCCTTGTAAAAAGAAGCATCTTTCGAATGAGGCAATGAACTGGCCTCCTGACCTTTAGTGGTCATTAATTCCCTACCTTAATGATGAATTTGACCTCATTTATGGAAGTGGTAGCGCATTCCGCCGACCTTATAGAGCCTGGCAGCATGCGCTACCTTTGTGAAAAACTAGCCGGCCAGCAGGGGGGGCTCATTCCCTGACATGTACCTATGGGATCAAACGTCCTAATACAACGAGGCGGATTCCAGGCTGTGAAAAGGAGCAAATGTTTTTATGAAACCTTAATCCGGCCCTTGTAAAAACAAGGATCTTTCGGATGAGGCAATAAACTGGCCTCCTGACCTTTAGTGGTCATTAATTCCCTGCCTTAATGATGAATTTGACCTCATTTATGGAAGTGGTAGCGCATTCCGCCGACCTTATAGAGCCTGGCAGCATGCGCTACCTTTGTGAAAAACTAGTCTGGCCAGCAGGGGGGGCTCTTTCCCTGACATGTACCTATGGGATCAAACGTCCTAATACAACGAGGCGGATTCCAGGCCTTGAAAAGGAGCAAATGTTTTTATGAAACCTTAATCCGGCCCTTGTAAAAAGAAGCATCTTTCGGATGAGGCATTAAACTGGCCTCCTGACTTTCTGTGGTCATTAATTCCCTACCTTAATGGTGAATTTGACCTCATTTATGGAGGTGGTAGCACATTCCGCTGGCCTGATTGAACCTGTCAGGATGCCCTACCCCTCTATCAGAGCAGCTTCATTCAACAAAAAAGAACAAGTTCAACTGTTGCTTGCAGTAGTCAGATTCTGGTTACTCTCCAAAGCTAAGCAGGTCCAAACCTGATCTGTGCATGGATGGGAGACCCTTTGTGGAAAACTAGCTTCCTGCTGGAGATAGTTTTAGTCCACCCAGCAGGGGGGGCTCTTCCCCTGACATGTACCTATGGGATCAAACGTCCTAATACAACGAGGCGTATTCCAGTCCGTGAAAAGGAGCAAATGTTTTTATGAAACCTTAATCTGGCCCTTGTAAAAAGAAGCATGTTTCGGATGAGGCAATAAACTGGCCTCCTGACCTTTAGTGGTCATTAATTCCCTACCTTAATGATGAATTTGACCTCATTTATGGAAGTGGTAGCGCATTCCGCCGACCTTATAGAGCCTGGCAGCATGCGCTACCTTTGTGAAAAACTAGTCTGGCCAGCAGGGGGGGCTCTTTCCCTGACATGTACCTATGGGATCAAACGTCCTAATACAACGAGGCGGATTCCAGGCCGTGAAATGGAGCAAATGTTTTTATGAAACCTTAATCCGGCCCCTGTAAAAAGGAGTGTCCTTCTCATGAGGCATTAAACTGGCCTCTTGACTTTCTGTGGTCATTAATTCCCTACCTTAATGGTGAATTTGACCTCATTTATGGAGGTGGTAGCACATTCCGCTGGCCTGATTGAACCTGTCAGGATGCGCTACCCCTTAATCAGAGCAGCTTCATTCATCACAAAAGAACAAGTTCAACTGTTGCTTGCAGTAGTCAGATTGTGGTTACTCTCTAAAGCTAAGCAGGCCCAAGCCTGCTCTGTGCATGGATTCGAGACCATTTGTGGAAAACTAGCTCCCTGCTGGGGATAGTTTTAGTCCAGCCAGCAGGGTTTGCTCATTCCCTGACATGTTCTTTAGGTTCTAAAAGTCCAGATATACAAAAATGACTTCTGCGGTGTAAGGCTTTTGATGAAGCATTAAACCGCCCCATTTAACTAGGCAGATTCCGGGCCTTGAAAAGGAGCAAATGTTTTTATGAAACCTTAATCCGGCCCTTGTAAAAAGAAGCATCTTTCGGATGAGGCAATGAACTGGCCTCCTGACCTTTAGTGGTCATTAATTCCCTACCTTAATGATGAATTTGACCTCATTTATGGAAGTGGTAGCGCATTCCTCCGACCTTCTAGAGCCTGGCAGCATGCGCTACCTTTGTGAAAAACTAGTCTGGCCAGCAGGGGGGGCTCATTCCCTGACATGTACCTATGGGATCAAACGTCCTAATACAACGAGGCGGATTCCAGGCTGTGAAAAGGAGCAAATGTTTTTATGAAACCTTAATCCGGCCCTTGTAAAAACAAGGATCTTTCGGATGAGGCAATAAACTGGCCTCCTGACCTTTAGTGGTCATTAATTCCCTGCCTTAATGATGAATTTGACCTCATTTATGGAAGTGGTAGCGCATTCCGCCGACCTTATGGAGCCTGGCAGCGTGCGCTACCTTTGTGAAAAACTAGTCTGGCCAGCAGGGGGGGCTCTTTCCCTGACATGTACCTATGGGATCAAACATCCTAATACAACGAGGCGGATTCCAGGCCGTGAAAATGAGCAAATGTTTTTATGAAACCTTAATCCGGCCCCTGTACAAAGGAATGTCCTTCTCATGAGGCATTAAACTGGCCTCTTGACTTTCTGTGGTCATTAATTCCCTACCTTAATGGTGAATTTGACCTCATTTATGGAAGTGGTAGCGCATTCCGCCGACCTTATAGAGCCTGGCAGCATGCGCTACCTTTGTGAAAAACTAGTCTGGCCAGCAGGGGGGGCTCTTTCCCTGACATGTACCTATGGGATCAAACGTCCTAATACAACAAGGCGGATTCCAGGCCGTGAAAAGGAGCAAATGTTTTTATGAAACCTTAATCCGGCCCTTGTAAAAAGAAGCATCTTTCGGATGAGGCATTAAACTGGCCTCCTGACTTTCTGTGGTCATTAATTCCCTACCTTAATGGTGAATTTGACCTCATTTATGGAGGTGGTAGCACATTCCGCTGGCCTGATTGAACCTGTCAGGATGCCCTACCCCTCCTGCAGAGCAGCTTCATTCATTAAAAAAGAACAAGTTCAACTGTTGCTTGCAGTAGTCAGATTCTGGTTACTCTCCAAAGCTAAGCAGGTCCAAACCTGATCTGTGCATGGATGGGAGACCCTTTGTGGAAAACTAGCTTCCTGCTGGAGATAGTTTTAGTCCACCCAGCAGGGGGGGCTCTTCCCCTGACATGTACCTATGGGATCAAACGTCCTAATACAACGAGGCGTATTCCAGTCCGTGAAAAGGAGCAAATGTTTTTATGAAACCTTAATCTGGCCCTTGTAAAAAGAAGCATGTTTCGGATGAGGCAATAAACTGGCCTCCTGACCTTTAGTGGTCATTAATTCCCTACCTTAATGATGAATTTGACCTCATTTATGGAAGTGGTAGCGCATTTCGCCGACCTTATAGAGCCTGGCAGCATGCGCTACCTTTGTGAAAAACTAGTCTGGCCAGCAGGGGGGGCTCTTTCCCTGACATGTACCTATGGGATCAAACGTCCTAATACAACGAGGCGGATTCCAGGCCGTGAAATGGAGCAAATGTTTTTATGAAACCTTAATCCGGCCCCTGTAAAAAGGAGTGTCCTTCTCATGAGGCATTAAACTGGCCTCTTGACTTTCTGTGGTCATTAATTCCCTACCTTAATGGTGAATTTGACCTCATTTATGGAGGTGGTAGCACATTCCGCTGGCCTGATTGAACCTGTCAGGATGCGCTACCCCTTAATCAGAGCAGCTTCATTCATCACAAAAGAACAAGTTCAACTGTTGCTTGCAGTAGTCAGATTGTGGTTACTCTCTAAAGCTAAGCAGGCCCAAGCCTGCTCTGTGCATGGGTTCGAGACCATTTGTGGAAAACTAGCTTCCTGCTGGGGATAGTTTTAGTCCAGCCAGCAGGGTTTGCTCATTCCCTGACATGTTCTTTAGGTTCTAAAAGTCCAGATATACAAAAATGACTTCTGCGGTGTAAGGCTTTTGATGAAGCATTAAACCGCCCCATTTAACTAGGCAGATTCCGGGCCTTGAAAAGGAGCAAATGTTTTTATGAAACCTTAATCCGGCCCTTGTAAAAAGAAGCATCTTTCGGATGAGGCAATGAACTGGCCTCCTGACCTTTAGTGGTCATTAATTCCCTACCTTAATGATGAATTTGACCTCATTTATGGAAGTGGTAGCGCATTCCGCCGACCTTCTAGAGCCTGGCAGCATGCGCTACCTTTGTGAAAAACTAGTCTGGCCAGCAGGGGGGGCTCTTTCCCTGACATGTACCTATGGGATCAAACGTCCTAATACAACGAGGCGGATTCCAGGCCGTGAAAAGGAGCAAATGTTTTTATGAAACCTTAATCCGGCCCTTGTAAAAAGAAGCATCTTTCGAATGAGGCAATGAACTGGCCTCCTGACCTTTAGTGGTCATTAATTCCCTACCTTAATGATGAATTTGACCTCATTTATGGAAGTGGTAGCGCATTCCGCCGACCTTATAGAGCCTGGCAGCATGCGCTACCTTTGTGAAAAACTAGCCGGCCAGCAGGGGGGGCTCATTCCCTGACATGTACCTATGGGATCAAACGTCCTAATACAACGAGGCGGATTCCAGGCTGTGAAAAGGAGCAAATGTTTTTATGAAACCTTAATCCGGCCCTTGTAAAAACAAGGATCTTTCGGATGAGGCAATAAACTGGCCTCCTGACCTTTAGTGGTCATTAATTCCCTGCCTTAATGATGAATTTGACCTCATTTATGGAGGTGGTAGAGCAGCTTCATTCAACAAAAAAGAACAAGTTCAACTGTTGCTTGCAGTAGTCAGATTCTGGTTACTCTCCAAAGCTAAGCAGGTCCAAACCTGATCTGTGCATGGATGGGAGACCCTTTGTGGAAAACTAGCTTCCTGCTGGAGATAGTTTTAGTCCACCCAGCAGGGGGGGCTCTTCCCCTGACATGTACCTATGGGATCAAACGTCCTAATACAACGAGGCGTATTCCAGTCCGTGAAAAGGAGCAAATGTTTTTATGAAACCTTAATCTGGCCCTTGTAAAAAGAAGCATGTTTCGGATGAGGCAATAAACTGGCCTCCTGACCTTTAGTGGTCATTAATTCCCTACCTTAATGATGAATTTGACCTCATTTATGGAAGTGGTAGCGCATTCCGCCGACCTTATAGAGCCTGGCAGCATGCGCTACCTTTGTGAAAAACTAGTCTGGCCAGCAGGGGGGGCTCTTTCCCTGACATGTACCTATGGGATCAAACGTCCTAATACAACGAGGCGGATTCCAGGCCGTGAAATGGAGCAAATGTTTTTATGAAACCTTAATCCGGCCCCTGTAAAAAGGAGTGTCCTTCTCATGAGGCATTAAACTGGCCTCTTGACTTTCTGTGGTCATTAATTCCCTACCTTAATGGTGAATTTGACCTCATTTATGGAGGTGGTAGCACATTCCGCTGGCCTGATTGAACCTGTCAGGATGCGCTACCCCTTAATCAGAGCAGCTTCATTCATCACAAAAGAACAAGTTCAACTGTTGCTTGCAGTAGTCAGATTGTGGTTACTCTCTAAAGCTAAGCTGGCCCAAGCCTGCTCTGTGCATGGATTCGAGACCATTTGTGGAAAACTAGCTCCCTGCTGGGGATAGTTTTAGTCCAGCCAGCAGGGTTTGCTCATTCCCTGACATGTTCTTTAGGTTCTAAAAGTCCAGATATACAAAAATGACTTCTGCGGTGTAAGGCTTTTGATGAAGCATTAAACCGCCCCATTTAACTAGGCAGATTCCGGGCCTTGAAAAGGAGCAAATGTTTTTATGAAACCTTAATCCGGCCCTTGTAAAAAGAAGCATCTTTCGGATGAGGCAATGAACTGGCCTCCTGACCTTTAGTGGTCATTAATTCCCTACCTTAATGATGAATTTGACCTCATTTATGGAAGTGGTAGCGCATTCCTCCGACCTTCTAGAGCCTGGCAGCATGCGCTACCTTTGTGAAAAACTAGTCTGGCCAGCAGGTGGGGCTCTTTCCCTGACATGTACCTATGGGATCAAACGTCCTAATACAACGAGGCGGATTCCAGGCCGTGAAAAGGAGCAAATGTTTTTATGAAACCTTAATCCGGCCCTTGTAAAAAGAAGGATCTTTCAGATGAGGCAATAAACTGGCCTCCTGACCTTTAGTGGTCATTAATTCCCTACCTTAATGATGAATTTGACCTCATTTATGGAAGTGGTAGCGCATTCCGCCGACCTTATGGAGCCTGGCAGCGTGCGCTACCTTTGTGAAAAACTAGTCTGGCCAGCAGGGGGGGCTCTTTCCCTGACATGTACCTATGGGATCAAACATCCTAATACAACGAGGCGGATTCCAGGCCGTGAAAATGAGCAAATGTTTTTATGAAACCTTAATCCGGCCCCTGTACAAAGGAATGTCCTTCTCATGAGGCATTAAACTGGCCTCTTGGCTTTCTGTGGTCATTAATTCCCTACCTTAATGGTGAATTTGACCTCATTTATGGAAGTGGTAGCGCATTCCGCCGACCTTATAGAGCCTGGCAGCATGCGCTACCTTTGTGAAAAACTAGTCTGGCCAGCAGGGGGGGCTCTTTCCCTGACATGTACCTATGGGATCAAACGTCCTAATACAACAAGGCGGATTCCAGGCCGTGAAAAGGAGCAAATGTTTTTATGAAACCTTAATCCGGCCCTTGTAAAAAGAAGCATCTTTCGGATGAGGCATTAAACTGGCCTCCTGACTTTCTGTGGTCATTAATTCCCTACCTTAATGGTGAATTTGACCTCATTTATGGAGGTGGTAGCACATTCCGCTGGCCTGATTGAACCTGTCAGGATGCCCTACCCCTCTATCAGAGCAGCTTCATTCAACAAAAAAGAACAAGTTCAACTGTTGCTTGCAGTAGTCAGATTCTGGTTACTCTCCAAAGCTAAGCAGGTCCAAACCTGATCTGTGCATGGATGGGAGACCCTTTGTGGAAAACTAGCTTCCTGCTGGAGATAGTTTTAGTCCACCCAGCAGGGGGGGCTCTTCCCCTGACATGTACCTATGGGATCAAACGTCCTAATACAACGAGGCGTATTCCAGTCCGTGAAAAGGAGCAAATGTTTTTATGAAACCTTAATCTGGCCCTTGTAAAAAGAAGCATGTTTCGGATGAGGCAATAAACTGGCCTCCTGACCTTTAGTGGTCATTAATTCCCTACCTTAATGATGAATTTGACCTCATTTATGGAAGTGGTAGCGCATTCCGCCGACCTTATAGAGCCTGGCAGCATGCGCTACCTTTGTGAAAAACTAGTCTGGCCAGCAGGGGGGGCTCTTTCCCTGACATGTACCTATGGGATCAAACGTCCTAATACAACGAGGCGGATTCCAGGCCGTGAAATGGAGCAAATGTTTTTATGAAACCTTAATCCGGCCCCTGTAAAAAGGAGTGTCCTTCTCATGAGGCATTAAACTGGCCTCTTGACTTTCTGTGGTCATTAATTCCCTACCTTAATGGTGAATTTGACCTCATTTATGGAGGTGGTAGCACATTCCGCTGGCCTGATTGAACCTGTCAGGATGCGCTACCCCTTAATCAGAGCAGCTTCATTCATCACAAAAGAACAAGTTCAACTGTTGCTTGCAGTAGTCAGATTGTGGTTACTCTCTAAAGCTAAGCAGGCCCAAGCCTGCTCTGTGCATGGATTCGAGACCATTTGTGGAAAACTAGCTTCCTGCTGGGGATAGTTTTAGTCCAGCCAGCAGGGTTTGCTCATTCCCTGACATGTTCTTTAGGTTCTAAAAGTCCAGATATACAAAAATGACTTCTGCGGTGTAAGGCTTTTGATGAAGCATTAAACCGCCCCATTTAACTAGGCAGATTCCGGGCCTTGAAAAGGAGCAAATGTTTTTATGAAACCTTAATCCGGCCCTTGTAAAAAGAAGCATCTTTCGGATGAGGCAATGAACTGGCCTCCTGACCTTTAGTGGTCATTAATTCCCTACCTTAATGATGAATTTGACCTCATTTATGGAAGTGGTAGCGCATTCCTCCGACCTTCTAGAGCCTGGCAGCATGCGCTACCTTTGTGAAAAACTAGTCTGGCCAGCAGGTGGGGCTCTTTCCCTGACAT
Source organism: Garra rufa (assembly GCF_049309525.1). Lineage (NCBI taxonomy): Eukaryota > Metazoa > Chordata > Actinopteri > Cypriniformes > Cyprinidae > Garra > Garra rufa. The sequence goes on along the minus strand of NC_133372.1, from coordinate 48,970,972 downwards.
GTACCTATGGGATCAAACGTCCTAATACAACGAGGCGGATTCCAGGCCGTGAAAAGGAGCAAATGTTTTTATGAAACCTTAATCCGGCCCTTGTAAAAAGAAGGATCTTTCAGATGAGGCAATAAACTGGCCTCCTGACCTTTAGTGGTCATTAATTCCCTACCTTAATGATGAATTTGACCTCATTTATGGAAGTGGTAGCGCATTCCGCCGACCTTATGGAGCCTGGCAGCGTGCGCTACCTTTGTGAAAAACTAGTCTGGCCAGCAGGGGGGGCTCTTTCCCTGACATGTACCTATGGGATCAAACATCCTAATACAACGAGGCGGATTCCAGGCCGTGAAAATGAGCAAATGTTTTTATGAAACCTTAATCCGGCCCCTGTACAAAGGAATGTCCTTCTCATGAGGCATTAAACTGGCCTCTTGACTTTCTGTGGTCATTAATTCCCTACCTTAATGGTGAATTTGACCTCATTTATGGAAGTGGTAGCGCATTCCGCCGACCTTATAGAGCCTGGCAGCATGCGCTACCTTTGTGAAAAACTAGTCTGGCCAGCAGGGGGGGCTCTTTCCCTGACATGTACCTATGGGATCAAACGTCCTAATACAACAAGGCGGATTCCAGGCCGTGAAAAGGAGCAAATGTTTTTATGAAACCTTAATCCGGCCCTTGTAAAAAGAAGCATCTTTCGGATGAGGCATTAAACTGGCCTCCTGACTTTCTGTGGTCATTAATTCCCTACCTTAATGGTGAATTTGACCTCATTTATGGAGGTGGTAGAGCAGCTTCATTCAACAAAAAAGAACAAGTTCAACTGTTGCTTGCAGTAGTCAGATTCTGGTTACTCTCCAAAGCTAAGCAGGTCCAAACCTGATCTGTGCATGGATGGGAGACCCTTTGTGGAAAACTAGCTTCCTGCTGGAGATAGTTTTAGTCCACCCAGCAGGGGGGGCTCTTCCCCTGACATGTACCTATGGGATCAAACGTCCTAATACAACGAGGCGGATTCCAGGCCGTGAAATGGAGCAAATGTTTTTATGAAACCTTAATCCGGCCCCTGTAAAAAGGAGTGTCCTTCTCATGAGGCATTAAACTGGCCTCTTGACTTTCTGTGGTCATTAATTCCCTACCTTAATGGTGAATTTGACCTCATTTATGGAGGTGGTAGCACATTCCGCTGGCCTGATTGAACCTGTCAGGATGCGCTACCCCTTAATCAGAGCAGCTTCATTCATCACAAAAGAACAAGTTCAACTGTTGCTTGCAGTAGTCAGATTGTGGTTACTCTCTAAAGCTAAGCAGGCCCAAGCCTGCTCTGTGCATGGATTCGAGACCATTTGTGGAAAACTAGCTTCCTGCTGGGGATAGTTTTAGTCCAGCCAGCAGGGTTTGCTCATTCCCTGACATGTTCTTTAGGTTCTAAAAGTCCAGATATACAAAAATGACTTCTGCGGTGTAAGGCTTTTGATGAAGCATTAAACCGCCCCATTTAACTAGGCAGATTCCGGGCCTTGAAAAGGAGCAAATGTTTTTATGAAACCTTAATCCGGCCCTTGTAAAAAGAAGCATCTTTCGGATGAGGCAATGAACTGGCCTCCTGACCTTTAGTGGTCATTAATTCCCTACCTTAATGATGAATTTGACCTCATTTATGGAAGTGGTAGCGCATTCCTCCGACCTTCTAGAGCCTGGCAGCATGCGCTACCTTTGTGAAAAACTAGTCTGGCCAGCAGGTGGGGCTCTTTCCCTGACATGTACCTATGGGATCAAACGTCCTAATACAACGAGGCGGATTCCAGGCCGTGAAAAGGAGCAAATGTTTTTATGAAACCTTAATCCGGCCCTTGTAAAAAGAAGGATCTTTCAGATGAGGCAATAAACTGGCCTCCTGACCTTTAGTGGTCATTAATTCCCTACCTTAATGATGAATTTGACCTCATTTATGGAAGTGGTAGCGCATTCCGCCGACCTTATGGAGCCTGGCAGCGTGCGCTACCTTTGTGAAAAACTAGTCTGGCCAGCAGGGGGGGCTCTTTCCCTGACATGTACCTATGGGATCAAACATCCTAATACAACGAGGCGGATTCCAGGCCGTGAAAATGAGCAAATGTTTTTATGAAACCTTAATCCGGCCCCTGTACAAAGGAATGTCCTTCTCATGAGGCATTAAACTGGCCTCTTGACTTTCTGTGGTCATTAATTCCCTACCTTAATGGTGAATTTGACCTCATTTATGGAAGTGGTAGCGCATTCCGCCGACCTTATAGAGCCTGGCAGCATGCGCTACCTTTGTGAAAAACTAGTCTGGCCAGCAGGGGGGGCTCTTTCCCTGACATGTACCTATGGGATCAAACGTCCTAATACAACAAGGCGGATTCCAGGCCGTGAAAAGGAGCAAATGTTTTTATGAAACCTTAATCCGGCCCTTGTAAAAAGAAGCATCTTTCGGATGAGGCATTAAACTGGCCTCCTGACTTTCTGTGGTCATTAATTCCCTACCTTAATGGTGAATTTGACCTCATTTATGGAGGTGGTAGCACATTCCGCTGGCCTGATTGAACCTGTCAGGATGCCCTACCCCTCTATCAGAGCAGCTTCATTCAAGAAAAAAGAACAAGTTCAACTGTTGCTTGCAGTAGTCAGATTCTGGTTACTCTCCAAAGCTAAGCAGGTCCAAACCTGATCTGTGCATGGATGGGAGACCCTTTGTGGAAAACTAGCTTCCTGCTGGAGATAGTTTTAGTCCACCCAGCAGGGGGGGCTCTTCCCCTGACATGTACCTATGGGATCAAACGTCCTAATACAACGAGGCGTATTCCAGTCCGTGAAAAGGAGCAAATGTTTTTATGAAACCTTAATCTGGCCCTTGTAAAAAGAAGCATGTTTCGGATGAGGCAATAAACTGGCCTCCTGACCTTTAGTGGTCATTAATTCCCTACCTTAATGATGAATTTGACCTCATTTATGGAAGTGGTAGCGCATTCCGCCGACCTTATAGAGCCTGGCAGCATGCGCTACCTTTGTGAAAAACTAGTCTGGCCAGCAGGGGGGGCTCTTTCCCTGACATGTACCTATGGGATCAAACGTCCTAATACAACGAGGCGGATTCCAGGCCGTGAAATGGAGCAAATGTTTTTATGAAACCTTAATCCGGCCCCTGTAAAAAGGAGTGTCCTTCTCATGAGGCATTAAACTGGCCTCTTGACTTTCTGTGGTCATTAATTCCCTACCTTAATGGTGAATTTGACCTCATTTATGGAGGTGGTAGCACATTCCGCTGGCCTGATTGAACCTGTCAGGATGCGCTACCCCTTAATCAGAGCAGCTTCATTCATCACAAAAGAACAAGTTCAACTGTTGCTTGCAGTAGTCAGATTGTGGTTACTCTCTAAAGCTAAGCAGGCCCAAGCCTGCTCTGTGCATGGATTCGAGACCATTTGTGGAAAACTAGCTTCCTGCTGGGGATAGTTTTAGTCCAGCCAGCAGGGTTTGCTCATTCCCTGACATGTTCTTTAGGTTCTAAAAGTCCAGATATACAAAAATGACTTCTGCGGTGTAAGGCTTTTGATGAAGCATTAAACCGCCCCATTTAACTAGGCAGATTCCGGGCCTTGAAAAGGAGCAAATGTTTTTATGAAACCTTAATCCGGCCCTTGTAAAAAGAAGCATCTTTCGGATGAGGCAATGAACTGGCCTCCTGACCTTTAGTGGTCATTAATTCCCTACCTTAATGATGAATTTGACCTCATTTATGGAAGTGGTAGCGCATTCCGCCGACCTTCTAGAGCCTGGCAGCATGCGCTACCTTTGTGAAAAACTAGTCTGGCCAGCAGGGGGGGCTCTTTCCCTGACATGTACCTATGGGATCAAACGTCCTAATACAACGAGGCGGATTCCAGGCCGTGAAAAGGAGCAAATGTTTTTATGAAACCTTAATCCGGCCCTTGTAAAAAGAAGCATCTTTCGAATGAGGCAATGAACTGGCCTCCTGACCTTTAGTGGTCATTAATTCCCTACCTTAATGATGAATTTGACCTCATTTATGGAAGTGGTAGCGCATTCCGCCGACCTTATAGAGCCTGGCAGCATGCGCTACCTTTGTGAAAAACTAGCCGGCCAGCAGGGGGGGCTCATTCCCTGACATGTACCTATGGGATCAAACGTCCTAATACAACGAGGCGGATTCCAGGCTGTGAAAAGGAGCAAATGTTTTTATGAAACCTTAATCCGGCCCTTGTAAAAAGAAGGATCTTTCGGATGAGGCAATAAACTGGCCTCCTGACCTTTAGTGGTCATTAATTCCCTGCCTTAATGATGAATTTGACCTCATTTATGGAAGTGGTAGCGCATTCCGCCGACCTTATAGAGCCTGGCAGCATGCGCTACCTTTGTGAAAAACTAGTCTGGCCAGCAGGGGGGGCTCTTTCCCTGACATGTACCTATGGGATCAAACGTCCTAATACAACGAGGCGGATTCCAGGCCTTGAAAAGGAGCAAATGTTTTTATGAAACCTTAATCCGGCCCCTGTAAAAAGGAGTATCCTTCTCATGAGGCATTAAACTGGCCTCTTGACTTTCTGTGGTCATTAATTCCCTACCTTAATGGTGAATTTGACCTCATTTATGGAGGTGGTAGCACATTCCGCTGGCCTGATTGAACCTGTCAGGATGCGCTACCCCTCTATCAGAGCAGCTTCATTCATCCAAAAAAAATAAGTTCAACTGTTGCTTGCGGTAGTCAGATTCTGGTTATTCTCTAAAGCTAAGCAGGCCCAAGCCTGCTCTGTGCATGGATTCGAGACCATTTGTGGAAAACTAGCTTCCTGCTGGGGATAGTTTTAGTCCAGCCAGCAGGGTTTGCTCATTCCCTGACATGTTCTTTAGGTTCTAAAAGTCCAGATATACAAAAATGACTTCTGCGGTGTAAGGCTTTTGATGAAGCATTAAACCGCCCCATTTAACTAGGCAGATTCCGGGCCTTGAAAAGGAGCAAATGTTTTTATGAAACCTTAATCCGGCCCTTGTAAAAAGAAGCATCTTTCGGATGAGGCAATGAACTGGCCTCCTGACCTTTAGTGGTCATTAATTCCCTACCTTAATGATGAATTTGACCTCATTTATGGAAGTGGTAGCGCATTCCGCCGACCTTATAGAGCCTGGCAGCGTGCGCTACCTTTGTGAAAAACTAGTCTGGCCAGCAGGGGGGCTCTTTCCCTGACATGTACCTATGGGATCAAACGTCCTAATACAACGAGGCGGATTCCAGGCCGTGAAAAGGAGCAAATGTTTTTATGAAACCTTAATCCGGCCCCTTTAAAAGGAGTGTCCTTCGCATGAGGCATTAAACTGGCCTCCTGACTTTCTGTGGTAATTAATTCCCTACCTTAATGGTGAATTTGACCTCATTTATGGAGGTGGTAGCGCATTCCGCCGACCTTATAGAGCCTGGCAGCATGCGCTACCTTTGTGAAAAACTAGTCTGGCCAGCAGGGGGGGCTCTTTCCCTGACATGTACCTATGGGATCAAACGTCCTAATACAACGAGGCGGATTCCAGGCCGTGAAAAGGAGCAAATGTTTTTATGAAACCTTAATCCGGCCCCTGTAAAAAGGAGTGTCCTTCTCATGAGGCATTAAACTGGCCTCCTGACTTTCTGTGGTCTTTAATTCCCTACCTTAATGGTGAATTTGACCTCATTTATGGAGGTGGTAGCACATTCCGCTGGTCTGATTGAACCTGTCAGGATGCGCTACCCCTCTATCAGAGCAGCTTCATTCATCACAAAAGAACAAGTTCAACTGTTGCTTGCAGTAGTCAAATCCTGGTTATTCTCTAAAGCTAAGCAGGCCCAAGCCTGCTCTGTGCATGGATGGGAAACCTTTTGTGGAAAACTAGCTTTCTGCTGGAGATAGTTTTAGTCCAGCCAGCAGGGTTTGCTCATTCCCAGACATGTACTTTAGGTTCCAAAAGTCCAGATATACAAAAATGACTTCTGCGGTGTAAGGCTTTTGATGAAGCATTAAACCTCCCCATTTAACTAGGCAGAGTCCGGGCCTTGAAAAGGAGCAAATGTTTTTATGAAAACTTAATCCGGCCCTTGTAAAAAGAAGCATTTTTCGGATGAGGCAATAAACTGGCCTCCTGACCTTTAGTGGTCATTAATTCCCTACCTTAATGATGAGTTTGACCTCATTTATGGAAGTGGTAGCGCATTCCGCCGACCTTATAGAGCCTGGCAGCATGCGCTACCTTTGTGAAAAACTAGTCTGGCCAGCAGGGGGGGCTCTTTCCCTGACATGTACCAATGGGATCAAACGTCCTAATACAACGAGGCGGATTCCAGGCCGTGAAAAGGAGCAAATGTTTTTATGAAACCTTAATCCGGCCCCTTTAAAAAGGAGTGTCCTTCGCATGAGGCATTAAACTGGCCTCCTGACTTTCTGTGGTCTTTAATTCCCTACCTTAATGGTGAATTTGACCTCATTTTTGGAGGTGGTAGCGCATTCCGCCGACCTTATAGAGCCTGGCAGCATGCGCTACCTTTGTGAAAAACTAGTCTGGCCAGCAGGGGGGGCTCTTTCCCTGACATGTACCTATGGGATCAAACGTCCTAATACAACGAGGCGGATTCCAGGCCGTGAAAAGGAGCAAATGTTTTTATGAAACCTTAATCTGGCCCCTGTAAAAAGGAGTGTCCTTCTCATGAGGCATTAAACTGGCCTCCTGACTTTCTGTGGTCTTTAATTCCCTACCTTAATGGTGAATTTGACCTCATTTATGGAGTTGGTAGCACATTCCGCTGGTCTGATTGAACCTGTCAGGATGCGCTACCCCTCTATCAGAGCAGCTTCATTCATCCAAAAAAAGTATGTTCAACTGTTGCTTGCAGTAGTCAGATTCTGGTTACTCTCCAAAGCTAAGCAGGTCCAAACCTGATCTGTGCATGGATGGGAGACCCTTTGTGGAAAACTAGCTTCCTGCTGGAGATAGTTTTAGTCCACCCAGCAGGGGGGGCTCTTCCCCTGACATGTACCTATGGGATCAAACGTCCTAATACAACGAGGCGTATTCCAGTCCGTGAAAAGGAGCAAATGTTTTTATGAAACCTTAATCTGGCCCTTGTAAAAAGAAGCATGTTTCGGATGAGGCAATAAACTGGCCTCCTGACCTTTAGTGGTCATTAATTCCCTACCTTAATGATGAATTTGACCTCATTTATGGAAGTGGTAGCGCATTCCGCCGACCTTATAGAGCCTGGCAGCATGCGCTACCTTTGTGAAAAACTAGTCTGGCCAGCAGGGGGGGCTCTTTCCCTGACATGTACCTATGGGATCAAACGTCCTAATACAACGAGGCGGATTCCAGGCCGTGAAATGGAGCAAATGTTTTTATGAAACCTTAATCCGGCCCCTGTAAAAAGGAGTGTCCTTCTCATGAGGCATTAAACTGGCCTCTTGACTTTCTGTGGTCATTAATTCCCTACCTTAATGGTGAATTTGACCTCATTTATGGAGGTGGTAGCACATTCCGCTGGCCTGATTGAACCTGTCAGGATGCGCTACCCCTTAATCAGAGCAGCTTCATTCATCACAAAAGAACAAGTTCAACTGTTGCTTGCAGTAGTCAGATTGTGGTTACTCTCTAAAGCTAAGCAGGCCCAAGCCTGCTCTGTGCATGGATTCGAGACCATTTGTGGAAAACTAGCTTCCTGCTGGGGATAGTTTTAGTCCAGCCAGCAGGGTTTGCTCATTCCCTGACATGTTCTTTAGGTTCTAAAAGTCCAGATATACAAAAATGACTTCTGCGGTGTAAGGCTTTTGATGAAGCATTAAACCGCCCCATTTAACTAGGCAGATTCCGGGCCTTGAAAAGGAGCAAATGTTTTTATGAAACCTTAATCCGGCCCTTGTAAAAAGAAGCATCTTTCGGATGAGGCAATGAACTGGCCTCCTGACCTTTAGTGGTCATTAATTCCCTACCTTAATGATGAATTTGACCTCATTTATGGAAGTGGTAGCGCATTCCGCCGACCTTATAGAGCCTGGCAGCATGCGCTACCTTTGTGAAAAACTAGTCTGGCCAGCAGGGGGGGCTCTTTCCCTGACATGTACCTATGGGATCAAACGTCCTAATACAACGAGGCGGATTCCAGGCCGTGAAAAGGAGCAAATGTTTTTATGAAACCTTAATCCGGCCCCTTTAAAAGGAGTGTCCTCCGCATGAGGCATTAAACTGGCCTCCTGACTTTCTGTGGTAATTAATTCCCTACCTTAATGGTGAATTTGACCTCATTTATGGAGGTGGTAGCGCATTCCGCCGACCTTATAGAGCCTGGCAGCATGCGCTACCTTTGTGAAAAACTAGTCTGGCCAGCAGGGGGGGCTCTTTCCCTGACATGTACCTATGGGATCAAAAGTCCTAATACAACGAGGCGGATTCCAGGCCGTGAAAAGGAGCAAATGTTTTTATGAAACCTTAATCCGGCCCCTGTAAAAAGGAGTGTCCTTCTCATGAGGCATTAAACTGGCCTCCTGACTTTCTGTGGTCTTTAATTCCCTACCTTAATGGTGAATTTGACCTCATTTATGGAGGTGGTAGCACATTCCGCTGGTCTGATTGAACCTGTCAGGATGCGCTACCCCTCTATCAGAGCAGCTTCATTCATCACAAAAGAACAAGTTCAACTGTTGCTTGCAGTAGTCAGATTCTGGTTATTCTCTAAAGCTAAGCAGGCCCAAGCCTGCTCTGTGCATCGATGGGAGACCATTTGTGGAAAACTAGCTTCCTGCTGGAGATAGTTTTAGTCCAGCCAGCAGGGTTTGCTCATTCCCTGACATGTTCTTTAGGTTCTAAAAGTCCAGATATACAAAAATGACTTCTGCGGTGTAAGGCTTTTGATGAAGCATTAAACCGCCCCATTTAACTAGGCAGATTCCGGGCCTTGAAAAGGAGCAAATGTTTTTATGAAACCTTAATCCGGCCCTTGTAAAAAGAAGCATCTTTCGGATGAGGCAATGAACTGGCCTCCTGACCTTTAGTGGTCATTAATTCCCTACCTTAATGATGAATTTGACCTCATTTATGGAAGTGGTAGCGCATTCCGCCGACCTTCTAGAGCCTGGCAGCATGCGCTACCTTTGTGAAAAACTAGTCTGGCCAGCAGGGGGGGCTCTTTCCCTGACATGTACCTATGGGATCAAACATCCTAATACAACGAGGCGGATTCCAGGCCGTGAAAAGGAGCAAATGTTTTTATGAAACCTTAATCCGGCCCTTGTAAAAAGAAGGATCTTTCAGATGAGGCAATAAACTGGCCTCCTGACCTTTAGTGGTCATTAATTCCCTACCTTAATGATGAATTTGACCTCATTTATGGAAGTGGTAGCGCATTCCGCCGACCTTATGGAGCCTGGCAGCGTGCGCTACCTTTGTGAAAAACTAGTCTGGCCAGCAGGGGGGGCTCTTTCCCTGACATGTACCTATGGGATCAAACGTCCTAATACAACGAGGCGGATTCCAGGCCGTGAAAATGAGCAAATGTTTTTATGAAACCTTAATCCGGCCCCTGTACAAAGGAATGTCCTTCTCATGAGGCATTAAACTGGCCTCTTGACTTTCTGTGGTCATTAATTCCCTACCTTAATGGTGAATTTGACCTCATTTATGGAAGTGGTAGCGCATTCCGCCGACCTTATAGAGCCTGGCAGCATGCGCTACCTTTGTGAAAAACTAGTCTGGCCAGCAGGGGGGGCTCTTTCCCTGACATGTACCTATGGGATCAAACGTCCTAATACAACGAGGCGGATTCCAGGCCGTGAAAAGGAGCAAATGTTTTTATGAAACCTTAATCCGGCCCTTGTAAAAAAGAAGCATCTTTCGGATGAGGCATTAAACTGGCCTCCTGACTTTCTGTGGTCATTAATTCCCTACTTTAATGGTGAATTTGACCTCATTTATGGAGGTGGTAGCACATTCCGCTGGCCTGATTGAACCTGTCAGGATGCCCTACCCCTCTATCAGAGCAGCTTCATTCAACAAAAAAGTACAAGTTCAACTGTTGCTTGCAGTAGTCAGATTCTGGTTACTCTCCAAAGCTAAGCAGGTCCAAACCTGATCTGTGCATGGATGGGAGACCCTTTGTGGAAAACTAGCTTCCTGCTGGAGATAGTTTTAGTCCACCCAGCAGGGGGGGCTCTTCCCCTGACATGTACCTATGGGATCAAACGTCCTAATACAACGAGGCGTATTCCAGTCCGTGAAAAGGAGCAAATGTTTTTATGAAACCTTAATCTGGCCCTTGTAAAAAGAAGCATGTTTCGGATGAGGCAATAAACTGGCCTCCTGACCTTTAGTGGTCATTAATTCCCTACCTTAATGATGAATTTGACCTCATTTATGGAAGTGGTAGCGCATTCCGCCGACCTTATAGAGCCTGGCAGCATGCGCTACCTTTGTGAAAAACTAGTCTGGCCAGCAGGGGGGGCTCTTTCCCTGACATGTACCTATGGGATCAAACGTCCTAATACAACGAGGCGGATTCCAGGCCGTGAAAAGGAGCAAATGTTTTTATGAAACCTTAATCCGGCCCCTGTAAAAAGGAGTGTCCTTCTCATGAGGCATTAAACTGGCCTCCTGACTTTCTGTGGTCTTTAATTCCCTACCTTAATGGTGAATTTGACCTCATTTATGGAGTTGGTAGCACATTCCGCTGGTATGATTGAACCTGTCAGGATGCGCTACCCCTCTATCAGAGCAGCTTCATTCATCCAAAAAATGTATGTTCAACTTTTGCTTGCAGTAGTCAGATTCTGGTTATTCTCTAAAGCTAAGCAGGTCCAAGCCTGCTCTGTTATGGATGGGAGACCATTTGTGGAAAACTAGCTTCCTGCTGGAGATAGTTTTAGTCCAGCCAGCAGGGTTTGCTCATTCCCTGACATGTTCTTTAGGTTCTAAAAGTCCAGATATACAAAAATGACTTCTGCGGTGTAAGGCTTTTGATGAAGCATTAAACCGCCCCATTTAACTAGGCAGATTCCGGGCCTTGAAAAGGAGCAAATGTTTTTATGAAACCTTAATCCGGCCCTTGTAAAAAGAAGCATCTTTCGGATGAGGCAATGAACTGGCCTCCTGACCTTTAGTGGTCATTAATTCCCTACCTTAATGATGAATTTGACCTCATTTATGGAAGTGGTAGCGCATTCCGCCGACCTTCTAGAGCCTGGCAGCATGCGCTACCTTTGTGAAAAACTAGTCTGGCCAGCAGGGGGGGGCTCTTTCCCTGACATGTACCTATGGGATCAAACATCCTAACACAACGAGGCGGATTCCAGGCCGTGAAAAGGAGCAAATGTTTTTATGAAACCTTAATCCGGCCCTTGTAAAAAGAAGGATCTTTCAGATGAGGCAATAAACTGGCCTCCTGACCTTTAGTGGTCATTAATTCCCTACCTTAATGATGAATTTGACCTCATTTATGGAAGTGGTAGCGCATTTCGCCGACCTTATGGAGCCTGGCAGCGTGCGCTACCTTTGTGAAAAACTAGTCTGGCCAGCAGGGGGGGCTCTTTCCCTGACATGTACCTATGGGATCAAACGTCCTAATACAACGAGGCGGATTCCAGGCCGTGAAAATGAGCAAATGTTTTTATGAAACCTTAATCCGGCCCCTGTACAAAGGAATGTCCTTCTCATGAGGCATTAAACTGGCCTCTTGACTTTCTGTGGTCATTAATTCCCTACCTTAATGGTGAATTTGACCTCATTTATGGAAGTGGTAGCGCATTCCGCCGACCTTATAGAGCCTGGCAGCATGCGCTACCTTTGTGAAAAACTAGTCTGGCCAGCAGGGGGGGCTCTTTCCCTGACATGTACCTATGGGATCAAACGTCCTAATACAACGAGGCGGATTCCAGGCCGTGAAAAGGAGCAAATGTTTTTATGAAACCTTAATCCGGCCCTTGTAAAAAGAAGCATCTTTCGGATGAGGCATTAAACTGGCCTCCTGACTTTCTGTGGTCATTAATTCCCTACCTTAATAGTGAATTTGACCTCATTTATGGAAGTGGTAGCACATTCCGCTGGCCTGATTGAACCTGTCAGGATGCCCTACCCCTCTATCAGAGCAGCTTCATTCAACAAAAAAGAACAAGTTCAACTGTTGCTTGCAGTAGTCAGATTCTGGTTACTCTCCAAAGCTAAGCAGGTCCAAACCTGATCTGTACATGGATGGGAGACCCTTTGTGGAAAACTAGCTTCCTGCTGGAGATAGTTTTAGTCCACCCAGCAGGGGGGGCTCTTCCCCTGACATGTACCTATGGGATCAAACGTCCTAATACAACGAGGCGTATTCCAGTCCGTGAAAAGGAGCAAATGTTTTTATGAAACCTTAATCTGGCCCTTGTAAAAAGAAGCATGTTTCGGATGAGGCAATAAACTGGCCTCCTGACCTTTAGTGGTCATTAATTCCCTACCTTAATGATGAATTTGACCTCATTTATGGAAGTGGTAGCGCATTCCGCCGACCTTATAGAGCCTGGCAGCATGCGCTACCTTTGTGAAAAACTAGTCTGGCCAGCAGGGGGGGCTCTTTCCCTGACATGTACCTATGGGATCAAACGTCCTAATACAACGAGGCGGATTCCAGGCCGTGAAATGGAGCAAATGTTTTTATGAAACCTTAATCCGGCCCCTGTAAAAAAGAGTGTCCTTCTCATGAGGCATTAAACTGGCCTCTTGACTTTCTGTGGTCATTAATTCCCTACCTTAATGGTGAATTTGACCTCATTTATGGAGGTGGTAGCACATTCCGCTGGCCTGATTGAACCTGTCAGGATGCGCTACCCCTTAATCAGAGCCGCTTCATTCATCACAAAAGAACAAGTTCAACTGTTGCTTGCAGTAGTCAGATTGTGGTTACTCTCTAAAGCTAAGCAGGCCCAAGCCTGCTCTGTGCATGGATTCGAGACCATTTGTGGAAAACTAGCTTCCTGCTGGGGATAGTTTTAGTCCAGCCAGCAGGGTTTGCTCATTCCCTGACATGTTCTTTAGGTTCTAAAAGTCCAGATATACAAAAATGACTTCTGCGGTGTAAGGCTTTTGATGAAGCATTAAACCGCCCCATTTAACTAGGCAGATTCCGGGCCTTGAAAAGGAGCAAATGTTTTTATGAAACCTTAATCCGGCCCTTGTAAAAAGAAGCATCTTTCGGATGAGGCAATGAACTGGCCTCCTGACCTTTAGTGGTCATTAATTCCCTACCTTAATGATGAATTTGACCTCATTTATGGAAGTGGTAGCGCATTCCGCCGACCTTCTAGATTCTGGCAGCATGCGCTACCTTTGTGAAAAACTAGTCTGGCCAGCAGGGGGGGCTCTTTCCCTGACATGTACCTATGGGATCAAACGTCCTAATACAACGAGGCGGATTCCAGGCCGTGAAAAGGAGCAAATGTTTTTATGAAACCTTAATCCGGCCCTTGTAAAAAGAAGGATCTTTCAGATGAGGCAAGAAACTGGCCTCCTGACCTTTAGTGGTCATTAATTCCCTACCTTAATGATGAATTTGACCTCATTTATGGAAGTGGTAGCGCATTCCGCCGACCTTATGGAGCCTGGCAGCGTGCGCTACCTTTGTGAAAAACTAGTCTGGCCAGCAGGGGGGGCTCTTTCCCTGACATGTACCTATGGGATCAAACGTCCTAATACAACGAGGCGGATTCCAGGCCGTGAAAATGAGCAAATGTTTTTATGAAACCTTAATCCGGCCCCTGTACAAAGGAATGTCCTTCTCATGAGGCATTAAACTGGCCTCTTGACTTTCTGTGGTCATTAATTCCCTACCTTAATGGTGAATTTGACCTCATTTATGGAAGTGGTAGCGCATTCCGCCGACCTTATAGAGCCTGGCAGCATGCGCTACCTTTGTGAAAAACTAGTCTGGCCAGCAGGGGGGGCTCTTTCCCTGACATGTACCTATGGGATCAAACGTCCTAATACAACGAGGCGGATTCCAGGCCGTGAAAAGGAGCAAATGTTTTTATGAAACCTTAATCCGGCCCCTGTAAAAAGGAGTGTCCTTCTCATGAGGCATTAAACTGGCCTCCTGACTTTCTGTGGTCTTTAATTCCCTACCTTAATGGTGAATTTGACCTCATTTATGGAGGTGGTAGCACATTCCGCTGGTCTGATTGAACCTGTCAGGATGCGCTACCCCTCTATCAGAGCAGCTTCATTCATCACAAAAGAACAAGTTCAACTGTTGCTTGCAGTAGTCAGATTCTGGTTATTCTCTAAAGCTAAGCAGGTCAAAGCCTGCTCTGTGCATCGATGGGAGACCATTTGTGGAAAACTAGCTTCCTGCTGGAGATAGTTTTAGTCCAGCCAGCAGGGTTTGCTCATTCCCTGACATGTTCTTTAGGTTCTAAAAGTCCAGATATACAAAAATGACTTCTGCGGTGTAAGGCTTTTGATGAAGCATTAAACCGCCCCATTTAACTAGGCAGATTCCGGGCCTTGAAAAGGAGCAAATGTTTTTATGAAACCTTAATCCGGCCCTTGTAAAAAGAAGCATCTTTCGGATGAGGCAATGAACTGGCCTCCTGACCTTTAGTGGTCATTAATTCCCTACCTTAATGATGAATTTGACCTCATTTATGGAAGTGGTAGCGCATTCCGCCGACCTTCTAGAGCCTGGCAGCATGCGCTACCTTTGTGAAAAACTAGTCTGGCCAGCAGGGGGGGCTCTTTCCCTGACATGTACCTATGGGATCAAACATCCTAATACAATGAGGCGGATTCCAGGCCGTGAAAAGGAGCAAATGTTTTTATGAAACCTTAATCCGGCCCTTGTAAAAAGAAGGATCTTTCAGATGAGGCAATAAACTGGCCTCCTGACCTTTAGTGGTCATTAATTCCCTACCTTAATGATGAATTTGACCTCATTTATGGAAGTGGTAGCGCATTCCGCCGACCTTATGGAGCCTGGCAGCGTGCGCTACCTTTGTGAAAAACTAGTCTGGCCAGCAGGGGGGGCTCTTTCCCTGACATGTACCTATGGGATCAAACGTCCTAATACAACGAGGCGGATTCCAGGCCGTGAAAATGAGCAAATGTTTTTATGAAACCTTAATCCGGCCCCTGTACAAAGGAATGTCCTTCTCATGAGGCATTAAACTGGCCTCTTGACTTTCTGTGGTCATTAATTCCCTACCTTAATGGTGAATTTGACCTCATTTATGGAAGTGGTAGCGCATTCCGCCGACCTTATAGAGCCTGGCAGCATGCGCTACCTTTGTGAAAAACTAGTCTGGCCAGCAGGGGGGGCTCTTTCCCTGACATGTACCTATGGGATCAAACGTCCTAATACAACGAGGCGGATTCCAGGCCGTGAAAAGGAGCAAATGTTTTTATGAAACCTTAATCCGGCCCTTGTAAAAAGAAGCATCTTTCGGATGAGGCATTAAACTGGCCTCCTGACTTTCTGTGGTCATTAATTCCCTACTTTAATGGTGAATTTGACCTCATTTATGGAGGTGGTAGCACATTCCGCTGGCCTGATTGAACCTGTCAGGATGCCCTACCCCTCTATCAGAGCAGCTTCATTCAACAAAAAAGAACAAGTTCAACTGTTGCTTGCAGTAGTCAGATTCTGGTTACTCTCCAAAGCTAAGCAGGTCCAAACCTGATCTGTGCATGGATGGGAGACCCTTTGTGGAAAACTAGCTTCCTGCTGGAGATAGTTTTAGTCCACCCAGCAGGGGGGGCTCTTCCCCTGACATGTACCTATGGGATCAAACGTCCTAATACAACGAGGCGTATTCCAGTCCGTGAAAAGGAGCAAATGTTTTTATGAAACCTTAATCTGGCCCTTGTAAAAAGAAGCATGTTTCGGATGAGGCAATAAACTGGCCTCCTGACCTTTAGTGGTCATTAATTCCCTACCTTAATGATGAATTTGACCTCATTTATGGAAGTGGTAGCGCATTCCGCCGACCTTATAGAGCCTGGCAGCATGCGCTACCTTTGTGAAAAACTAGTCTGGCCAGCAGGGGGGGCTCTTTCCCTGACATGTACCTATGGGATCAAACGTCCTAATACAACGAGGCGGATTCCAGGCCGTGAAAAGGAGCAAATGTTTTTATGAAACCTTAATCCGGCCCCTGTAAAAAGGAGTGTCCTTCTCATGAGGCATTAAACTGGCCTCCTGACTTTCTGTGGTCTTTAATTCCCTACCTTAATGGTGAATTTGACCTCATTTATGGAGTTGGTAGCACATTCCGCTGGTCTGATTGAACCTGTCAGGATGCGCTACCCCTCTATCAGAGCAGCTTCATTCATCCAAAAAATGTATGTTCAACTTTTGCTTGCAGTAGTCAGATTCTGGTTATTCTCTAAAGCTAAGCAGGTCCAAGCCTGCTCTGTTATGGATGGGAGACCATTTGTGGAAAACTAGCTTCCTGCTGGAGATAGTTTTAGTCCAGCCAGCAGGGTTTGCTCATTCCCTGACATGTTCTTTAGGTTCTAAAAGTCCAGATATACAAAAATGACTTCTGCGGTGTAAGGCTTTTGATGAAGCATTAAACCGCCCCATTTAACTAGGCAGATTCCGGGCCTTGAAAAGGAGCAAATGTTTTTATGAAACCTTAATCCGGCCCTTGTAAAAAGAAGCATCTTTCGGATGAGGCAATGAACTGGCCTCCTGACCTTTAGTGGTCATTAATTCCCTACCTTAATGATGAATTTGACCTCATTTAAGGAAGTGGTAGCGCATTCCGCCGACCTTCTAGAGCCTGGCAGCATGCGCTACCTTTGTGAAAAACTAGTCTGGCCAGCAGGGGGGGCTCTTTCCCTGACATGTACCTATGGGATCAAACATCCTAATACAACGAGGCGGATTCCAGGCCGTGAAAAGGAGCAAATGTTTTTATGAAACCTTAATCCGGCCCTTGTAAAAAGAAGGATCTTTCAGATGAGGCAATAAACTGGCCTCCTGACCTTTAGTGGTCATTAATTCCCTACCTTAATGATGAATTTGACCTCATTTATGGAAGTGGTAGCGCATTCCGCCGACCTTATGGAGCCTGGCAGCGTGCGCTACCTTTGTGAAAAACTAGTCTGGCCAGCAGGGGGGGCTCTTTCCCTGACATGTACCTATGGGATCAAAAGTCCTAATACAACGAGGCGGATTCCAGGCCGTGAAAAGGAGCAAATGTTTTTATGAAACCTTAATCCGGCCCCTGTAAAAAGGAGTGTCCTTCTCATGAGGCATTAAACTGGCCTCCTGACTTTCTGTGGTCTTTAATTCCCTACCTTAATGGTGAATTTGACCTCATTTATGGAGGTGGTAGCACATTCCGCTGGTCTGATTGAACCTGTCAGGATGCGCTACCCCTCTATCAGAGCAGCTTCATTCATCACAAAAGAACAAGTTCAACTGTTGCTTGCAGTAGTCAGATTCTGGTTATTCTCTAAAGCTAAGCAGGTCAAAGCCTGCTCTGTGCATCGATGGGAGACCATTTGTGGAAAACTAGCTTCCTGCTGGAGATAGTTTTAGTCCAGCCAGCAGGGTTTGCTCATTCCCTGACATGTTCTTTAGGTTCTAAAAGTCCAGATATACAAAAATGACTTCTGCGGTGTAAGGCTTTTGATGAAGCATTAAACCGCCCCATTTAACTAGGCAGATTCCGGGCCTTGAAAAGGAGCAAATGTTTTTATGAAACCTTAATCCGGCCCTTGTAAAAAGAAGCATCTTTCGGACGAGGCAATGAACTGGCCTCCTGACCTTTAGTGGTCATTAATTCCCTACCTTAATGATGAATTTGACCTCATTTATGGAAGTGGTAGCGCATTCCGCCGACCTTCTAGAGCCTGGCAGCATGCGCTACCTTTGTGAAAAACTAGTCTGGCCAGCAGGGGGGGCTCTTTCCCTGACATGTACCTATGGGATCAAACATCCTAATACAATGAGGCGGATTCCAGGCCGTGAAAAGGAGCAAATGTTTTTATGAAACCTTAATCCGGCCCTTGTAAAAAGAAGGATCTTTCAGATGAGGCAATAAACTGGCCTCCTGACCTTTAGTGGTCATTAATTCCCTACCTTAATGATGAATTTGACCTCATTTATGGAAGTGGTAGCGCATTCCGCCGACCTCATAGAGCCTGGCAGCATGCGCTACCTTTGTGAAAAACTAGTCTGGCCAGCAGGGGGGGCTCTTTCCCTGACATGTACCTATGGGATCAAACGTCCTAATACAACGAGGCGGATTCCAGGCCGTGAAAATGAGCAAATGTTTTTATGAAACCTTAATCCGGCCCCTGTACAAAGGAATGTCCTTCTCATGAGGCATTAAACTGGCCTCTTGACTTTCTGTGGTCATTAATTCCCTACCTTAAAGGTGAATTTGACCTCATTTATGGAGGTGGTAGCACATTCCGCTGGCCTGATTGAACCTGTCAGGATGCGCTACCCCTTAATCAGAGAAGCTTCATTCATCACAAAAGAACAAGTTCAACAGTTGCTTGCAGTAGTCAGATTGTGGTTACTCTCTAAAGCTAAGCAGGCCCAAGCCTGCTCTGTGCATGGATTCGAGACCATTTGTGGAAAACTAGCTTCCTGCTGGGGATAGTTTTAGTCCAGCCAGCAGGGTTTGCTCATTCCCTGACATGTTCTTTAGGTTCTAAAAGTCCAGATATACAAAAATGACTTCTGCGGTGTAAGGCTTTTGATGAAGCATTAAACCGCCCCATTTAACTAGGCAGATTCCGGGCCTTGAAAAGGAGCAAATGTTTTTATGAAACCTTAATCCGGCCCTTGTAAAAAGAAGTATCTTTCGGATGAGGCAATGAACTGGCCTCCTGACCTTTAGTGGTCATTAGTTCCCTACCTTAATGATGAATTTGACCTCATTTATGGAAGTGGTAGCGCATTCCGCCGACCTTATAGAGCCTGGCAGCATGCGCTACCTTTGTGAAAAACTAGTCTGGCCAGCAGGGGGGGCTCTTTCCCTGACATGTACCTATGGGATCAAACGTCCTAATACAACGAGGCGGATTCCAGGCCGTGAAAAGGAGCAAATGTTTTTATGAAACCTTAATCCGGCCCCTTTAAAAGGAGTGTCCTTCGCATGAGGCATTAAACTGGCCTCCTGACTTTCTGTGGTAATTAATTCCCTACCTTAATGGTGAATTTGACCTCATTTATGGAGGTGGTAGCGCATTCCGCCGACCTTATAGAGCCTGGCAGCATGCGCTACCTTTGTGAAAAACTAGTCTGGCCAGCAGGGGGGGCTCTTTCCCTGACATGTACCTATGGGATCAAAAGTCCTAATACAACGAGGCGGATTCCAGGCCGTGAAAAGGAGCAAATGTTTTTATGAAACCTTAATCCGGCCCCTGTAAAAAGGAGTGTCCTTCTCATGAGGCATTAAACTGGCCTCCTGACTTTCTGTGGTCTTTAATTCCCTACCTTAATGGTGAATTTGACCTCATTTATGGAGGTGGTAGCACATTCCGCTGGTCTGATTGAACCTGTCAGGATGCGCTACCCCTCTATCAGAGCAGCTTCATTCATCACAAAAGAACAAGTTCAACTGTTGCTTGCAGTAGTCAGATACTGGTTATTCTCTAAAGCTAAGCAGGCCCAAACCTGCTCTGTGCATGGATGGGAGACCATTTGTGGAAAACTAGCTTTCTGCTGGAGATATTTTTAGTCCAGCCAGCAGGGTTTGCTCATTCCCAGACATGTACTTTAGGTTCCAAAAGTCCAGATATACAAAAATGACTTCTGCGGTGTAAGGCTTTTGATGAAGCATTAAACCTCCCCATTTAACTAGGCAGAGTCCGGGCCTTGAAAAGGAGCAAATGTTTTTATGAAAACTTAATCCGGCCCTTGTAAAAAGAAGCATTTTTCGGATGAGGCAATAAACTGGCCTCCTGACCTTTAGTGGTCATTAATTCCCTACCTTAATGATGAGTTTGACCTCATTTATGGAAGTGGTAGCGCATTCCGCCGACCTTATAGAGCCTGGCAGCATGCGCTACCTTTGTGAAAAACTAGTCTGGCCAGCAGGGGGGGCTCTTTCCCTGACATGTACCAATGGGATCAAACGTCCTAATACAACGAGGCGGATTCCAGGCCGTGAAAAGGAGCAAATGTTTTTATGAAACCTTAATCCGGCCCCTTTAAAAAGGAGTGTCCTTCGCATGAGGCATTAAACTGGCCTCCTGACTTTCTGTGGTCTTTAATTCCCTACTTTAATGGTGAATTTGACCTCATTTTTGGAGGTGGTAGCGCATTCCGCCGACCTTATAGAGCCTGGCAGCATGCGCTACCTTTGTGAAAAACTAGTCTGGCCAGCAGGGGGGGCTCTTTCCCTGACATGTACCTATGGGATCAAACGTCCTAATACAACGAGGCGGATTCCAGGCCGTGAAAAGGAGCAAATGTTTTTATGAAACCTTAATCCGGCCCCTGTAAAAAGGAGTGTCCTTCTCATGAGGTATTAAACTGGCCTCCTGACTTTCTGTGGTCTTTAATTCCCTACCTTAATGGTGAATTTGACCTCATTTATGGAGGTGGTAGCACATTCCGCTGGTCTGATTGAACCTGTCAGGATGCGCTACCCCTCTATCAGAGCAGCTTCATTCATCCAAAAAATGTATGTTCAACTGTTGCTTGCAGTAGTCAGATTCTGGTTATTCTCTAAAGCTAAGCAGGTCCAAGCCTGCTCTGTTATGGATGGGAGACCATTTGTGGAAAACTAGCTTCCTGCTGGAGATAGTTTTAGTCCAGCCAGCAGGGTTTGCTCATTCCCTGACATGTTCTTTAGGTTCTAAAAGTCCAGATATACAAAAATGACTTCTGCGGTGTAAGGCTTTTGATGAAGCATTAAACCGCCCCATTTAACTAGGCAGATTCCGGGCCTTGAAAAGGAGCAAATGTTTTTATGAAACCTTAATCCGGCCCTTGTAAAAAGAAGCATCTTTCGGATGAGGCAATGAACTGGCCTCCTGACCTTTAGTGGTCATTAATTCCCTACCTTAATGATGAATTTGACCTCATTTATGGAAGTGGTAGCGCATTCCGCCGACCTTCTAGAGCCTGGCAGCATGCGCTACCTTTGTGAAAAACTAGTCTGGCCAGCAGGGGGGGCTCTTTCCCTGACATGTACCTATGGGATCAAACATCCTAATACAACGAGGCGGATTCCAGGCCGTGAAAAGGAGCAAATGTTTTTATGAAACCTTAATCCGGCCCTTGTAAAAAGAAGGATCTTTCAGATGAGGCAATAAACTGGCCTCCTGACCTTTAGTGGTCATTAATTCCCTACCTTAATGATGAATTTGACCTCATTTATGGAAGTGGTAGCGCATTCCGCCGACCTTATGGAGCCTGGCAGCGTGCGCTACCTTTGTGAAAAACTAGTCTGGCCAGCAGGGGGGGCTCTTTCCCTGACATGTACCTATGGGATCAAACGTCCTAATACAACGAGGCGGATTCCAGGCCGTGAAAATGAGCAAATGTTTTTATGAAACCTTAATCCGGCCCCTGTACAAAGGAATGTCCTTCTCATGAGGCATTAAACTGGCCTCTTGACTTTCTGTGGTCATTAATTCCCTACCTTAATGGTGAATTTGACCTCATTTATGGAAGTGGTAGCGCATTCCGCCGACCTTATAGAGCCTGGCAGCATGCGCTACCTTTGTGAAAAACTAGTCTGGCCAGCAGGGGGGGCTCTTTCCCTGACATGTACCTATGGGATCAAACGTCCTAATACAACGAGGCGGATTCCAGGCCGTGAAAAGGAGCAAATGTTTTTATGAAACCTTAATCTGGCCCTTGTAAAAAGAAGCATGTTTCGGATGAGGCAATAAACTGGCCTCCTGACCTTTAGTGGTCATTAATTCCCTACCTTAATGATGAATTTGACCTCATTTATGGAAGTGGTAGCGCATTCCGCCGACCTTATAGAGCCTGGCAGCATGCGCTACCTTTGTGAAAAACTAGTCTGGCCAGCAGGGGGGGCTCTTTCCCTGACATGTACCTATGGGATCAAACGTCCTAATACAACGAGGCGGATTCCAGGCCGTGAAATGGAGCAAATGTTTTTATGAAACCTTAATCCGGCCCCTGTAAAAAGGAGTGTCCTTCTCATGAGGCATTAAACTGGCCTCTTGACTTTCTGTGGTCATTAATTCCCTACCTTAATGGTGAATTTGACCTCATTTATGGAGGTGGTAGCACATTCCGCTGGCCTGATTGAACCTGTCAGGATGCGCTACCCCTTAATCAGAGCAGCTTCATTCATCACAAAAGAACAAGTTCAACTGTTGCTTGCAGTAGTCAGATTGTGGTTACTCTCTAAAGCTAAGCAGGCCCAAGCCTGCTCTGTGCATGGATTCGAGACCATTTGTGGAAAACTAGCTTCCTGCTGGGGATAGTTTTAGTCCAGCCAGCAGGGTTTGCTCATTCCCTGACATGTTCTTTAGGTTCTAAAAGTCCAGATATACAAAAATGACTTCTGCGGTGTAAGGCTTTTGATGAAGCATTAAACCGCCCCATTTAACTAGGCAGATTCCGGGCCTTGAAAAGGAGCAAATGTTTTTATGAAACCTTAATCCGGCCCTTGTAAAAAGAAGCATCTTTCGGATGAGGCAATGAACTGGCCTCCTGACCTTTAGTGGTCATTAATTCCCTACCTTAATGATGAATTTGACCTCATTTATGGAAGTGGTAGCGCATTCCGCCGACCTTCTAGAGCCTGGCAGCATGCGCTACCTTTGTGAAAAACTAGTCTGGCCAGCAGGTGGGGCTCTTTCCCTGACATGTACCTATGGGATCAAACGTCCTAATACAACGAGGCGGATTCCAGGCCGTGAAAAGGAGCAAATGTTTTTATGAAACCTTAATCCGGCCCTTGTAAAAAGAAGGATCTTTCAGATGAGGCAATAAACTGGCCTCCTGACCTTTAGTGGTCATTAATTCCCTACCTTAATGATGAATTTGACCTCATTTATGGAAGTGGTAGCGCATTCCGCCGACCTCATAGAGCCTGGCAGCATGCGCTACCTTTGTGAAAAACTAGTCTGGCCAGCAGGGGGGGCTCTTTCCCTGACATGTACCTATGGGATCAAACGTCCTAATACAACGAGGCGGATTCCAGGCCGTGAAAATGAGCAAATGTTTTTATGAAACCTTAATCCGGCCCCTGTACAAAGGAATGTCCTTCTCATGAGGCATTAAACTGGCCTCTTGACTTTCTGTGGTCATTAATTCCCTACCTTAAAGGTGAATTTGACCTCATTTATGGAGGTGGTAGCACATTCCGCTGGCCTGATTGAACCTGTCAGGATGCGCTACCCCTTAATCAGAGAAGCTTCATTCATCACAAAAGAACAAGTTCAACAGTTGCTTGCAGTAGTCAGATTGTGGTTACTCTCTAAAGCTAAGCAGGCCCAAGCCTGCTCTGTGCATGGATTCGAGACCATTTGTGGAAAACTAGCTTCCTGCTGGGGATAGTTTTAGTCCAGCCAGCAGGGTTTGCTCATTCCCTGACATGTTCTTTAGGTTCTAAAAGTCCAGATATACAAAAATGACTTCTGCGGTGTAAGGCTTTTGATGAAGCATTAAACCGCCCCATTTAACTAGGCAGATTCCGGGCCTTGAAAAGGAGCAAATGTTTTTATGAAACCTTAATCCGGCCCTTGTAAAAAGAAGTATCTTTCGGATGAGGCAATGAACTGGCCTCCTGACCTTTAGTGGTCATTAGTTCCCTACCTTAATGATGAATTTGACCTCATTTATGGAAGTGGTAGCGCATTCCGCCGACCTTATAGAGCCTGGCAGCATGCGCTACCTTTGTGAAAAACTAGTCTGGCCAGCAGGGGGGGCTCTTTCCCTGACATGTACCTATGGGATCAAACGTCCTAATACAACGAGGCGGATTCCAGGCCGTGAAAAGGAGCAAATGTTTTTATGAAACCTTAATCCGGCCCCTTTAAAAGGAGTGTCCTTCGCATGAGGCATTAAACTGGCCTCCTGACTTTCTGTGGTAATTAATTCCCTACCTTAATGGTGAATTTGACCTCATTTATGGAGGTGGTAGCGCATTCCGCCGACCTTATAGAGCCTGGCAGCATGCGCTACCTTTGTGAAAAACTAGTCTGGCCAGCAGGGGGGGCTCTTTCCCTGACATGTACCTATGGGATCAAAAGTCCTAATACAACGAGGCGGATTCCAGGCCGTGAAAAGGAGCAAATGTTTTTATGAAACCTTAATCCGGCCCCTGTAAAAAGGAGTGTCCTTCTCATGAGGCATTAAACTGGCCTCCTGACTTTCTGTGGTCTTTAATTCCCTACCTTAATGGTGAATTTGACCTCATTTATGGAGGTGGTAGCACATTCCGCTGGTCTGATTGAACCTGTCAGGATGCGCTACCCCTCTATCAGAGCAGCTTCATTCATCACAAAAGAACAAGTTCAACTGTTGCTTGCAGTAGTCAGATACTGGTTATTCTCTAAAGCTAAGCAGGCCCAAACCTGCTCTGTGCATGGATGGGAGACCATTTGTGGAAAACTAGCTTTCTGCTGGAGATATTTTTAGTCCAGCCAGCAGGGTTTGCTCATTCCCAGACATGTACTTTAGGTTCCAAAAGTCCAGATATACAAAAATGACTTCTGCGGTGTAAGGCTTTTGATGAAGCATTAAACCTCCCCATTTAACTAGGCAGAGTCCGGGCCTTGAAAAGGAGCAAATGTTTTTATGAAAACTTAATCCGGCCCTTGTAAAAAGAAGCATTTTTCGGATGAGGCAATAAACTGGCCTCCTGACCTTTAGTGGTCATTAATTCCCTACCTTAATGATGAGTTTGACCTCATTTATGGAAGTGGTAGCGCATTCCGCCGACCTTATAGAGCCTGGCAGCATGCGCTACCTTTGTGAAAAACTAGTCTGGCCAGCAGGGGGGGCTCTTTCCCTGACATGTACCAATGGGATCAAACGTCCTAATACAACGAGGCGGATTCCAGGCCGTGAAAAGGAGCAAATGTTTTTATGAAACCTTAATCCGGCCCCTTTAAAAAGGAGTGTCCTTCGCATGAGGCATTAAACTGGCCTCCTGACTTTCTGTGGTCTTTAATTCCCTACTTTAATGGTGAATTTGACCTCATTTTTGGAGGTGGTAGCGCATTCCGCCGACCTTATAGAGCCTGGCAGCATGCGCTACCTTTGTGAAAAACTAGTCTGGCCAGCAGGGGGGGCTCTTTCCCTGACATGTACCTATGGGATCAAACGTCCTAATACAACGAGGCGGATTCCAGGCCGTGAAAAGGAGCAAATGTTTTTATGAAACCTTAATCCGGCCCCTGTAAAAAGGAGTGTCCTTCTCATGAGGTATTAAACTGGCCTCCTGACTTTCTGTGGTCTTTAATTCCCTACCTTAATGGTGAATTTGACCTCATTTATGGAGGTGGTAGCACATTCCGCTGGTCTGATTGAACCTGTCAGGATGCGCTACCCCTCTATCAGAGCAGCTTCATTCATCCAAAAAATGTATGTTCAACTGTTGCTTGCAGTAGTCAGATTCTGGTTATTCTCTAAAGCTAAGCAGGTCCAAGCCTGCTCTGTTATGGATGGGAGACCATTTGTGGAAAACTAGCTTCCTGCTGGAGATAGTTTTAGTCCAGCCAGCAGGGTTTGCTCATTCCCTGACATGTTCTTTAGGTTCTAAAAGTCCAGATATACAAAAATGACTTCTGCGGTGTAAGGCTTTTGATGAAGCATTAAACCGCCCCATTTAACTAGGCAGATTCCGGGCCTTGAAAAGGAGCAAATGTTTTTATGAAACCTTAATCCGGCCCTTGTAAAAAGAAGCATCTTTCGGATGAGGCAATGAACTGGCCTCCTGACCTTTAGTGGTCATTAATTCCCTACCTTAATGATGAATTTGACCTCATTTATGGAAGTGGTAGCGCATTCCGCCGACCTTCTAGAGCCTGGCAGCATGCGCTACCTTTGTGAAAAACTAGTCTGGCCAGCAGGGGGGGCTCTTTCCCTGACATGTACCTATGGGATCAAACATCCTAATACAACGAGGCGGATTCCAGGCCGTGAAAAGGAGCAAATGTTTTTATGAAACCTTAATCCGGCCCTTGTAAAAAGAAGGATCTTTCAGATGAGGCAATAAACTGGCCTCCTGACCTTTAGTGGTCATTAATTCCCTACCTTAATGATGAATTTGACCTCATTTATGGAAGTGGTAGCGCATTCCGCCGACCTTATGGAGCCTGGCAGCGTGCGCTACCTTTGTGAAAAACTAGTCTGGCCAGCAGGGGGGGCTCTTTCCCTGACATGTACCTATGGGATCAAACGTCCTAATACAACGAGGCGGATTCCAGGCCGTGAAAATGAGCAAATGTTTTTATGAAACCTTAATCCGGCCCCTGTACAAAGGAATGTCCTTCTCATGAGGCATTAAACTGGCCTCTTGACTTTCTGTGGTCATTAATTCCCTACCTTAATGGTGAATTTGACCTCATTTATGGAAGTGGTAGCGCATTCCGCCGACCTTATAGAGCCTGGCAGCATGCGCTACCTTTGTGAAAAACTAGTCTGGCCAGCAGGGGGGGCTCTTTCCCTGACATGTACCTATGGGATCAAACGTCCTAATACAACGAGGCGGATTCCAGGCCGTGAAAAGGAGCAAATGTTTTTATGAAACCTTAATCTGGCCCTTGTAAAAAGAAGCATGTTTCGGATGAGGCAATAAACTGGCCTCCTGACCTTTAGTGGTCATTAATTCCCTACCTTAATGATGAATTTGACCTCATTTATGGAAGTGGTAGCGCATTCCGCCGACCTTATAGAGCCTGGCAGCATGCGCTACCTTTGTGAAAAACTAGTCTGGCCAGCAGGGGGGGCTCTTTCCCTGACATGTACCTATGGGATCAAACGTCCTAATACAACGAGGCGGATTCCAGGCCGTGAAATGGAGCAAATGTTTTTATGAAACCTTAATCCGGCCCCTGTAAAAAGGAGTGTCCTTCTCATGAGGCATTAAACTGGCCTCTTGACTTTCTGTGGTCATTAATTCCCTACCTTAATGGTGAATTTGACCTCATTTATGGAGGTGGTAGCACATTCCGCTGGCCTGATTGAACCTGTCAGGATGCGCTACCCCTTAATCAGAGCAGCTTCATTCATCACAAAAGAACAAGTTCAACTGTTGCTTGCAGTAGTCAGATTGTGGTTACTCTCTAAAGCTAAGCAGGCCCAAGCCTGCTCTGTGCATGGATTCGAGACCATTTGTGGAAAACTAGCTTCCTGCTGGGGATAGTTTTAGTCCAGCCAGCAGGGTTTGCTCATTCCCTGACATGTTCTTTAGGTTCTAAAAGTCCAGATATACAAAAATGACTTCTGCGGTGTAAGGCTTTTGATGAAGCATTAAACCGCCCCATTTAACTAGGCAGATTCCGGGCCTTGAAAAGGAGCAAATGTTTTTATGAAACCTTAATCCGGCCCTTGTAAAAAGAAGCATCTTTCGGATGAGGCAATGAACTGGCCTCCTGACCTTTAGTGGTCATTAATTCCCTACCTTAATGATGAATTTGACCTCATTTATGGAAGTGGTAGCGCATTCCGCCGACCTTCTAGAGCCTGGCAGCATGCGCTACCTTTGTGAAAAACTAGTCTGGCCAGCAGGTGGGGCTCTTTCCCTGACATGTACCTATGGGATCAAACGTCCTAATACAACGAGGCGGATTCCAGGCCGTGAAAAGGAGCAAATGTTTTTATGAAACCTTAATCCGGCCCTTGTAAAAAGAAGGATCTTTCAGATGAGGCAATAAACTGGCCTCCTGACCTTTAGTGGTCATTAATTCCCTACCTTAATGATGAATTTGACCTCATTTATGGAAGTGGTAGCGCATTCCGCCGACCTTATGGAGCCTGGCAGCGTGCGCTACCTTTGTGAAAAACTAGTCTGGCCAGCAGGGGGGGCTCTTTCCCTGACATGTACCTATGGGATCAAACATCCTAATACAACGAGGCGGATTCCAGGCCGTGAAAATGAGCAAATGTTTTTATGAAACCTTAATCCGGCCCCTGTACAAAGGAATGTCCTTCTCATGAGGCATTAATCTGGCCTCTTGACTTTCTGTGGTCATTAATTCCCTACCTTAATGGTGAATTTGACCTCATTTATGGAAGTGGTAGCGCATTCCGCCGACCTTATAGAGCCTGGCTGCATGCGCTACCTTTGTGAAAAACTAGTCTGGCCAGCAGGGGGGGCTCTTTCCCTGACATGTACCTATGGGATCAAACGTCCTAATACAACGAGGCGGATTCCAGGCCGTGAAAAGGAGCAAATGTTTTTATGAAACCTTAATCCGGCCCTTGTAAAAAGAAGCATCTTTCGGATGAGGCATTAAACTGGCCTCCTGACTTTCTGTGGTCATTAATTCCCTACCTTAATGGTGAATTTGACCTCATTTATGGAGGTGGTAGCACATTCCGCTGGCCTGATTGAACCTGTCAGGATGCCCTACCCCTCTATCAGAGCAGCTTCATTCAACAAAAAAGAACAAGTTCAACTGTTGCTTGCAGTAGTCAGATTCTGGTTACTCTCCAAAGCTAAGCAGGTCCAAACCTGATCTGTGCATGGATGGGAGACCCTTTGTGGAAAACTAGCTTCCTGCTGGAGATAGTTTTAGTCCACCCAGCAGGGGGGGCTCTTCCCCTGACATGTACCTATGGGATCAAACGTCCTAATACAACGAGGCGTATTCCAGTCCGTGAAAAGGAGCAAATGTTTTTATGAAACCTTAATCTGGCCCTTGTAAAAAGAAGCATGTTTCGGATGAGGCAATAAACTGGCCTCCTGACCTTTAGTGGTCATTAATTCCCTACCTTAATGATGAATTTGACCTCATTTATGGAAGTGGTAGCGCATTCCGCCGACCTTATAGAGCCTGGCAGCATGCGCTACCTTTGTGAAAAACTAGTCTGGCCAGCAGGGGGGGCTCTTTCCCTGACATGTACCTATGGGATCAAACGTCCTAATACAACGAGGCGGATTCCAGGCCGTGAAATGGAGCAAATGTTTTTATGAAACCTTAATCCGGCCCCTGTAAAAAGGAGTGTCCTTCTCATGAGGCATTAAACTGGCCTCTTGACTTTCTGTGGTCATTAATTCCCTACCTTAATGGTGAATTTGACCTCATTTATGGAGGTGGTAGCACATTCCGCTGGCCTGACTGAACCTGTCAGGATGCGCTACCCCTTAATCAGAGCAGCTTCATTCATCACAAAAGAACAAGTTCAACTGTTGCTTGCAGTAGTCAGATTGTGGTTACTCTCTAAAGCTAAGCAGGCCCAAGCCTGCTCTGTGCATGGATTCGAGACCATTTGTGGAAAACTAGCTTCCTGCTGGGGACAGTTTTAGTCCAGCCAGCAGGGTTTGCTCATTCCCTGACATGTTCTTTAGGTTCTAAAAGTCCAGATATACAAAAATGACTTCTGCGGTGTAAGGCTTTTGATGAAGCATTAAACCGCCCCATTTAACTAGGCAGATTCCGGGCCTTGAAAAGGAGCAAATGTTTTTATGAAACCTTAATCCGGCCCTTGTAAAAAGAAGCATCTTTCGGATGAGGCAATGAACTGGCCTCCTGACCTTTAGTGGTCATTAATTCCCTACCTTAATGATGAATTTGACCTCATTTATGGAAGTGGTAGCGCATTCCGCCGACCTTCTAGAGCCTGGCAGCATGCGCTACCTTTGTGAAAAACTAGTCTGGCCAGCAGGGGGGGCTCTTTCCCTGACATGTACCTATGGGATCAAACGTCCTAATACAACGAGGCGGATTCCAGGCCGTGAAAAGGAGCAAATGTTTTTATGAAACCTTAATCCGGCCCTTGTAAAAAGAAGCATCTTTCGAATGAGGCAATGAACTGGCCTCCTGACCTTTAGTGGTCATTAATTCCCTACCTTAATGATGAATTTGACCTCATTTATGGAAGTGGTAGCGCATTCCGCCGACCTTATAGAGCCTGGCAGCATGCGCTACCTTTGTGAAAAACTAGCCGGCCAGCAGGGGGGGCTCATTCCCTGACATGTACCTATGGGATCAAACGTCCTAATACAACGAGGCGGATTCCAGGCTGTGAAAAGGAGCAAATGTTTTTATGAAACCTTAATCCGGCCCTTGTAAAAAGAAGGATCTTTCGGATGAGGCAATAAACTGGCCTCCTGACCTTTAGTGGTCATTAATTCCCTGCCTTAATGATGAATTTGACCTCATTTATGGAAGTGGTAGCGCATTCCGCCGACCTTATAGAGCCTGGCAGCATGCGCTACCTTTGTGAAAAACTAGTCTGGCCAGCAGGGGGGGCTCTTTCCCTGACATGTACCTATGGGATCAAACGTCCTAATACAACGAGGCGGATTCCAGGCCTTGAAAAGGAGCAAATGTTTTTATGAAACCTTAATCCGGCCCCTGTAAAAAGGAGTATCCTTCTCATGAGGCATTAAACTGGCCTCTTGACTTTCTGTGGTCATTAATTCCCTACCTTAATGGTGAATTTGACCTCATTTATGGAGGTGGTAGCACATTCCGCTGGCCTGATTGAACCTGTCAGGATGCGCTACCCCTCTATCAGAGCAGCTTCATTCATCCAAAAAAAATAAGTTCAACTGTTGCTTGCGGTAGTCAGATTCTGGTTATTCTCTAAAGCTAAGCAGGCCCAAGCCTGCTCTGTGCATGGATTCGAGACCATTTGTGGAAAACTAGCTTCCTGCTGGGGATAGTTTTAGTCCAGCCAGCAGGGTTTGCTCATTCCCTGACATGTTCTTTAGGTTCTAAAAGTCCAGATATACAAAAATGACTTCTGCGGTGTAAGGCTTTTGATGAAGCATTAAAGCGCCCCATTTAACTAGGCAGATTCCGGGCCTTGAAAAGGAGCAAATGTTTTTATGAAACCTTAATCCGGCCCTTGTAAAAAGAAGCATCTTTCGGATGAGGCAATGAACTGGCCTCCTGACCTTTAGTGGTCATTAATTCCCTACCTTAATGATGAATTTGACCTCATTTATGGAAGTGGTAGCGCATTCCGCCGACCTTATAGAGCCTGGCAGCGTGCGCTACCTTTGTGAAAAACCAGTCTGGCCAGCAGGGGGGCTCTTTCCCTGACATGTACCTATGGGATCAAACGTCCTAATACAACGAGGCGGATTCCAGGCCGTGAAAAGGAGCAAATGTTTTTATGAAACCTTAATCCGGCCCCTTTAAAAGGAGTGTCCTTCGCATGAGGCATTAAACTGGCCTCCTGACTTTCTGTGGTAATTAATTCCCTACCTTAATGGTGAATTTGACCTCATTTATGGAGGTGGTAGCGCATTCCGCCGACCTTATAGAGCCTGGCAGCATGCGCTACCTTTGTGAAAAACTAGTCTGGCCAGCAGGGGGGGCTCTTTCCCTGACATGTACCTATGAGATCAAACGTCCTAATACAACGAGGCGGATTCCAGGCCGTGAAAAGGAGCAAATGTTTTTATGAAACCTTAATCCGGCCCCTGTAAAAAGGAGTGTCCTTCTCATGAGGCATTAAACTGGCCTCCTGACTTTCTGTGGTCTTTAATTCCCTACCTTAATGGTGAATTTGACCTCATTTATGGAGGTGGTAGCACATTCCGCAGGTCTGATTGAACCTGTCAGGATGCGCTACCCCTCTATCAGAGCAGCTTCATTCATCACAAAAGAACAAGTTCAACTGTTGCTTGCAGTAGTCAGATTCTGGTTATTCTCTAAAGCTAAGCAGGCCCAAGCCTGCTCTGTGCATGGATGGGAGACCATTTGTGGAAAACTAGCTTTCTGCTGGAGATAGTTTTAGTCCAGCCAGCAGGGTTTGCTCATTCCCAGACATGTACTTTAGGTTCCAAAAGTCCAGATATACAAAAATGACTTCTGCGGTGTAAGGCTTTTGATGAAGCATTAAACCTCCCCATTTAACTAGGCAGAGTCCGGGCCTTGAAAAGGAGCAAATGTTTTTATGAAAACTTAATCCGGCCCTTGTAAAAAGAAGCATTTTTCGGATGAGGCAATAAACTGGCCTCCTGACCTTTAGTGGTCATTAATTCCCTACCTTAATGATGAGTTTGACCTCATTTATGGAAGTGGTAGCGCATTCCGCCGACCTTATAGAGCCTGGCAGCATGCGCTACCTTTGTGAAAAACTAGTCTGGCCAGCAGGGGGGGCTCTTTCCCTGACATGTACCAATGGGATCAAACGTCCTAATACAACGAGGCGGATTCCAGGCCGTGAAAAGGAGCAAATGTTTTTATGAAACCTTAATCCGGCCCCTTTAAAAAGGAGTGTCCTTCGCATGAGGCATTAAACTGGCCTCCTGACTTTCTGTGGTCTTTAATTCCCTACCTTAATGGTGAATTTGACCTCATTTTTGGAGGTGGTAGCGCATTCCGCCGACCTTATAGAGCCTGGCAGCATGCGCTACCTTTGTGAAAAACTAGTCTGGCCAGCAGGGGGGGCTCTTTCCCTGACATGTACCTATGGGATCAAACGTCCTAATACAACGAGGCGGATTCCAGGCCGTGAAAAGGAGCAAATGTTTTTATGAAACCTTAATCTGGCCCCTGTAAAAAGGAGTGTCCTTCTCATGAGGCATTAAACTGGCCTCCTGACTTTCTGTGGTCTTTAATTCCCTACCTTAATGGTGAATTTGACCTCATTTATGGAGTTGGTAGCACATTCCGCTGGTCTGATTGAACCTGTCAGGATGCGCTACCCCTCTATCAGAGCAGCTTCATTCATCCAAAAATAGTATGTTCAACTGTTGCTTGCAGTAGTCAGATTCTGGTTATTCTCTAAAGCTAAGCAGGTCCAAGCCTGCTCTGTTATTGATGGGAGACCATTTGTGGAAAACTAGCTTCCTGCTGGAGATAGTTTTAGTCCAGCCAGCAGGGTTTGCTCATTCCCTGACATGTTCTTTAGGTTCTAAAAGTCCAGATATACAAAAATGACTTCTGCGGTGTAAGGCTTTTGATGAAGCATTAAACCGCCCCATTTAACTAGGCAGATTCCGGGCCTTGAAAAGGAGCAAATGTTTTTATGAAACCTTAATCCGGCCCTTGTAAAAAGAAGCATCTTTCGGATGAGGCAATGAACTGGCCTCCTGACCTTTAGTGGTCATTAATTCCCTACCTTAATGATGAATTTGACCTCATTTATGGAAGTGGTAGCGCATTCCGCCGACCTTCTAGAGCCTGGCAGCATGCGCTACCTTTGTGAAAAACTAGTCTGGCCAGCAGGGGGGGCTCTTTCCCTGACATGTACCTATGGGATCAAACATCCTAATACAACGAGGCGGATTCCAGGCCGTGAAAAGGAGCAAATGTTTTCATGAAACCTTAATCCGGCCCTTGTAAAAAGAAGGATCTTTCAGATGAGGCAATAAACTGGCCTCCTGACCTTTAGTGGTCATTAATTCCCTACCTTAATGATGAATTTGACCTCATTTATGGAAGTGGTAGCGCATTCCGCCGACCTTATGGAGCCTGGCAGCGTGCGCTACCTTTGTGAAAAACTAGTCTGGCCAGCAGGGGGGGCTCTTTCCCTGACATGTACCTATGGGATCAAACGTCCTAATACAACGAGGCGGATTCCAGGCCGTGAAAATGAGCAAATGTTTTTATGAAACCTTAATCCGGCCCCTGTACAAAGGAATGTCCTTCTCATGAGGCATTAAACTGGCCTCTTGACTTTCTGTGGTCATTAATTCCCTACCTTAATGGTGAATTTGACCTCATTTATGGAAGTGGTAGCGCATTCCGCCGACCTTATAGAGCCTGGCAGCATGCGCTACCTTTGTGAAAAACTAGTCTGGCCAGCAGGGGGGGCTCTTTCCCTGACATGTACCTATGGGATCAAACGTCCTAATACAACGAGGCGGATTCCAGGCCGTGAAAAGGAGCAAATGTTTTTATGAAACCTTAATCCGGCCCTTGTAAAAAGAAGCATCTTTCGGATGAGGCATTAAACTGGCCTCCTGACTTTCTGTGGTCATTAATTCCCTACCTTAATGGTGAATTTGACCTCATTTATGGAGGTGGTAGCACATTCCGCTGGCCTGATTGAACCTGTCAGGATGCCCTACCCCTCTATCAGAGCAGCTTCATTCAACAAAAAAGAACAAGTTCAACTGTTGCTTGCAGTAGTCAGATTCTGGTTACTCTCCAAAGCTAAGCAGGTCCAAACCTGATCTGTGCATGGATGGGAGACCCTTTGTGGAAAACTAGCTTCCTGCTGGAGATAGTTTTAGTCCACCCAGCAGGGGGGGCTCTTCCCCTGACATGTACCTATGGGATCAAACGTCCTAATACAACGAGGCGTATTCCAGTCCGTGAAAAGGAGCAAATGTTTTTATGAAACCTTAATCTGGCCCTTGTAAAAAGAAGCATGTTTCGGATGAGGCAATAAACTGGCCTCCTGACCTTTAGTGGTCATTAATTCCCTACCTTAATGATGAATTTGACCTCATTTATGGAAGTGGTAGCGCATTCCGCCGACCTTATAGAGCCTGGCAGCATGCGCTACCTTTGTGAAAAACTAGTCTGGCCAGCAGGGGGGGCTCTTTCCCTGACATGTACCTATGGGATCAAACGTCCTAATACAACGAGGCGGATTCCAGGCCGTGAAATGGAGCAAATGTTTTTATGAAACCTTAATCCGGCCCCTGTAAAAAGGAGTGTCCTTCTCATGAGGCATTAAACTGGCCTCTTGACTTTCTGTGGTCATTAATTCCCTACCTTAATGGTGAATTTGACCTCATTTATGGAGGTGGTAGCACATTCCGCTGGCCTGATTGAACCTGTCAGGATGCGCTACCCCTTAATCAGAGCAGCTTCATTCATCACAAAAGAACAAGTTCAACTGTTGCTTGCAGTAGTCAGATTGTGGTTACTCTCTAAAGCTAAGCAGGCCCAAGCCTGCTCTGTGCATGGATTCGAGACCATTTGTGGAAAACTAGCTTCCTGCTGGGGATAGTTTTAGTCCAGCCAGCAGGGTTTGCTCATTCCCTGACATGTTCTTTAGGTTCTAAAAGTCCAGATATACAAAAATGACTTCTGCGGTGTAAGGCTTTTGATGAAGCATTAAACCGCCCCATTTAACTAGGCAGATTCCGGGCCTTGAAAAGGAGCAAATGTTTTTATGAAACCTTAATCCGGCCCTTGTAAAAAGAAGCATCTTTCGGATGAGGCAATGAACTGGCCTCCTGACCTTTAGTGGTCATTAATTCCCTACCTTAATGATGAATTTGACCTCATTTATGGAAGTGGTAGCGCATTCCGCCGACCTTATAGAGCCTGGCAGCATGCGCTACCTTTGTGAAAAACTAGTCTGGCCAGCAGGGGGGGCTCTTTCCCTGACATGTACCTATGGGATCAAACGTCCTAATACAACGAGGCGGATTCCAGGCCGTGAAAAGGAGCAAATGTTTTTATGAAACCTTAATCCGGCCCCTTTAAAAGGAGTGTCCTCCGCATGAGGCATTAAACTGGCCTCCTGACTTTCTGTGGTAATTAATTCCCTACCTTAATGGTGAATTTGACCTCATTTATGGAGGTGGTAGCGCATTCCGCCGACCTTATAGAGCCTGGCAGCATGCGCTACCTTTGTGAAAAACTAGTCTGGCCAGCAGGGGGGGCTCTTTCCCTGACATGTACCTATGGGATCAAAAGTCCTAATACAACGAAGCGGATTCCAGGCCGTGAAAAGGAGCAAATGTTTTTATGAAACCTTAATCCGGCCCCTGTAAAAAGGAGTGTCCTTCTCATGAGGCATTAAACTGGCCTCCTGACTTTCTGTGGTCTTTAATTCCCTACCTTAATGGTGAATTTGACCTCATTTATGGAGGTGGTAGCACATTCCGCTGGTCTGATTGAACCTGTCAGGATGCGCTACCCCTCTATCAGAGCAGCTTCATTCATCACAAAAGAACAAGTTCAACTGTTGCTTGCAGTAGTCAGATTCTGGTTATTCTCTAAAGCTAAGCAGGCCCAAGCCTGCTCTGTGCATCGATGGGAGACCATTTGTGGAAAACTAGCTTCCTGCTGGAGATAGTTTTAGTCCAGCCAGCAGGGTTTGCTCATTCCCTGACATGTTCTTTAGGTTCTAAAAGTCCAGATATACAAAAATGACTTCTGCGGTGTAAGGCTTTTGATAAAGCATTAAACCGCCCCATTTAACTAGGCAGATTCCGGGCCTTGAAAAGGAGCAAATGTTTTTATGAAACCTTAATCCGGCCCTTGTAAAAAGAAGCATCTTTCGGATGAGGCAATGAACTGGCCTCCTGACCTTTAGTGGTCATTAATTCCCTACCTTAATGATGAATTTGACCTCATTTATGGAAGTGGTAGCGCATTCCGCCGACCTTCTAGATTCTGGCAGCATGCGCTACCTTTGTGAAAAACTAGTCTGGCCAGCAGGGGGGGCTCTTTCCCTGACATGTACCTATGGGATCAAACGTCCTAATACAACGAGGCGGATTCCAGGCCGTGAAAAGGAGCAAATGTTTTTATGAAACCTTAATCCGGCCCTTGTAAAAAGAAGGATCTTTCAGATGAGGCAAGAAACTGGCCTCCTGACCTTTAGTGGTCATTAATTCCCTACCTTAATGATGAATTTGACCTCATTTATGGAAGTGGTAGCGCATTCCGCCGACCTTATGGAGCCTGGCAGCGTGCGCTACCTTTGTGAAAAACTAGTCTGGCCAGCAGGGGGGGCTCTTTCCCTGACATGTACCTATGGGATCAAACGTCCTAATACAACGAGGCGGATTCCAGGCCGTGAAAATGAGCAAATGTTTTTATGAAACCTTAATCCGGCCCCTGTACAAAGGAATGTCCTTCTCATGAGGCATTAAACTGGCCTCTTGACTTTCTGTGGTCATTAATTCCCTACCTTAATGGTGAATTTGACCTCATTTATGGAAGTGGTAGCGCATTCCGCCGACCTTATAGAGCCTGGCAGCATGCGCTACCTTTGTGAAAAACTAGTCTGGCCAGCAGGGGGGGCTCTTTCCCTGACATGTACCTATGGGATCAAACGTCCTAATACAACGAGGCGGATTCCAGGCCGTGAAAAGGAGCAAATGTTTTTATGAAACCTTAATCCGGCCCTTGTAAAAAGAAGCATCTTTCGGATGAGGCATTAAACTGGCCTCCTGACTTTCTGTGGTCATTAATTCCCTACCTTAATGGTGAATTTGACCTCATTTATGGAGGTGGTAGCACATTCCGCTGGCCTGATTGAACCTGTCAGGATGCCCTACCCCTCTATCAGAGCAGCTTCATTCAACAAAAAAGAACAAGTTCAACTGTTGCTTGCAGTAGTCAGATTCTGGTTACTCTCCAAAGCTAAGCAGGTCCAAACCTGATCTGTGCATGGATGGGAGACCCTTTGTGGAAAACTAGCTTCCTGCTGGAGATAGTTTTAGTCCACCCAGCAGGGGGGGCTCTTCCCCTGACATGTACCTATGGGATCAAACGTCCTAATACAACGAGGCGTATTCCAGTCCGTGAAAAGGAGCAAATGTTTTTATGAAACCTTAATCTGGCCCTTGTAAAAAGAAGCATGTTTCGGATGAGGCAATAAACTGGCCTCCTGACCTTTAGTGGTCATTAATTCCCTACCTTAATGATGAATTTGACCTAATTTATGGAAGTGGTAGCGCATTCCGCCGACCTTATAGAGCCTGGCAGCATGCGCTACCTTTGTGAAAAACTAGTCTGGCCAGCAGGGGGGGCTCTTTCCCTGACATGTACCTATGGGATCAAACGTCCTAATACAACGAGGCGGATTCCAGGCCGTGAAATGGAGCAAATGTTTTTATGAAACCTTAATCCGGCCCCTGTAAAAAGGAGTGTCCTTCTCATGAGGCATTAAACTGGCCTCTTGACTTTCTGTGGTCATTAATTCCCTACCTTAATGGTGAATTTGACCTCATTTATGGAGGTGGTAGCACATTCCGCTGGCCTGATTGAACCTGTCAGGATGCGCTACCCCTCTATCAGAGCAGCTTCATTCATCCAAAAAAAATAAGTTCAACTGTTGCTTGCGGTAGTCAGATTCTGGTTATTCTCTAAAGCTAAGCAGGCCCAAGCCTGCTCTGTGCATGGATTCGAGACCATTTGTGGAAAACTAGCTTCCTGCTGGGGATAGTTTTAGTCCAGCCAGCAGGGTTTGCTCATTCCCTGACATGTTCTTTAGGTTCTAAAAGTCCAGATATACAAAAATGACTTCTGCGGTGTAAGGCTTTTGATGAAGCATTAAACCGCCCCATTTAACTAGGCAGATTCCGGGACTTGAAAAGGAGCAAATGTTTTTATGAAACCTTAATCCGGCCCTTGTAAAAAGAAGCATCTTTCGGATGAGGCAATGAACTGGCCTCCTGACCTTTAGTGGTCATTAATTCCCTACCTTAATGATGAATTTGACCTCATTTATGGAAGTGGTAGCGCATTCCGCCGACCTTATAGAGCCTGGCAGCGTGCGCTACCTTTGTGAAAAACTAGTCTGGCCAGCAGGGGGGCTCTTTCCCTGACATGTACCTATGGGATCAAACGTCCTAATACAACGAGGCGGATTCCAGGCCGTGAAAAGGAGCAAATGTTTTTATGAAACCTTAATCCGGCCCCTTTAAAAGGAGTGTCCTTCGCATGAGGCATTAAACTGGCCTCCTGACTTTCTGTGGTAATTAATTCCCTACCTTAATGGTGAATTTGACCTCATTTATGGAGGTGGTAGCGCATTCCGCCGACCTTATAGAGCCTGGCAGCATGCGCTACCTTTGTGAAAAACTAGTCTGGCCAGCAGGGGGGGCTCTTTCCCTGACATGTACCTATGGGATCAAACGTCCTAATACAACGAGGCGGATTCCAGGCCGTGAAAAGGAGCAAATGTTTTTATGAAACCTTAATCCGGCCCCTGTAAAAAGGAGTGTCCTTCTCATGAGGCATTAAACTGGCCTCCTGACTTTCTGTGGTCTTTAATTCCCTACCTTAATGGTGAATTTGACCTCATTTATGGAGGTGGTAGCACATTCCGCTGGTCTGATTGAACCTGTCAGGATGCGCTACCCCTCTATCAGAGCAGCTTCATTCATCACAAAAGAACAAGTTCAACTGTTGCTTGCAGTAGTCAGATTCTGGTTATTCTCTAAAGCTAAGCAGGCCCAAGCCTGCTCTGTGCATGGATGGGAGACCATTTGTGGAAAACTAGCTTTCTGCTGGAGATAGTTTTAGTCCAGCCAGCAGGGTTTGCTCATTCCCAGACATGTACTTTAGGTTCCAAAAGTCCAGATATACAAAAATGACTTCTGCGGTGTAAGGCTTTTGATGAAGCATTAAACCTCCCCATTTAACTAGGCAGAGTCCGGGCCTTGAAAAGGAGCAAATGTTTTTATGAAAACTTAATCCGGCCCTTGTAAAAAGAAGCATTTTTCGGATGAGGCAATAAACTGGCCTCCTGACCTTTAGTGGTCATTAATTCCCTACCTTAATGATGAGTTTGACCTCATTTATGGAAGTGGTAGCGCATTCCGCCGACCTTATAGAGCCTGGCAGCATGCGCTACCTTTGTGAAAAACTAGTCTGGCCAGCAGGGGGGGCTCTTTCCCTGACATGTACCAATGGGATCAAACGTCCTAATACAACGAGGCGGATTCCAGGCCGTGAAAAGGAGCAAATGTTTTTATGAAACCTTAATCCGGCCCCTTTAAAAAGGAGTGTCCTTCGCATGAGGCATTAAACTGGCCTCCTGACTTTCTGTGGTCTTTAATTCCCTACCTTAATGGTGAATTTGACCTCATTTTTGGAGGTGGTAGCGCATTCTGCCGACCTTATAGAGCCTGGCAGCATGCGCTACCTTTGTGAAAAACTAGTCTGGCCAGCAGGGGGGGCTCTTTCCCTGACATGTACCTATGGGATCAAACGTCCTAATACAACGAGGCGGATTCCAGGCCGTGAAAAGGAGCAAATGTTTTTATGAAACCTTAATCTGGCCCCTGTAAAAAGGAGTGTCCTTCTCATGAGCCATTAAACTGGCCTCCTGACTTTCTGTGGTCTTTAATTCCCTACCTTAATGGTGAATTTGACCTCATTTATGGAGTTGGTAGCACATTCCGCTGGTCTGATTGAACCTGTCAGGATGCGCTACCCCTCTATCAGAGCAGCTTCATTCATCCAAAAAATGTATGTTCAACTGTTGCTTGCAGTAGTCAGATTCTGGTTATTCTCTAAAGCTAAGCAGGTCCAAGCCTGCTCTGTTATGGATGGGAGACCATTTGTGGAAAACTAGCTTCCTGCTGGAGATAGTTTTAGTCCAGCCAGCAGGGTTTGCTCATTCCCTGACATGTTCTTTAGGTTCTAAAAGTCCAGATATACAAAAATGACTTCTGCGGTGTAAGGCTTTTGATGAAGCATTAAACCGCCCCATTTAACTAGGCAGATTCCGGGCCTTGAAAAGGAGCAAATGTTTTTATGAAACCTTAATCCGGCCCTTGTAAAAAGAAGCATCTTTCGGATGAGGCAATGAACTGGCCTCCTGACCTTTAGTGGTCATTAATTCCCTACCTTAATGATGAATTTGACCTCATTTATGGAAGTGGTAGCGCATTCCGCCGACCTTCTAGAGCCTGGCAGCATGCGCTACCTTTGTGAAAAACTAGTCTGGCCAGCAGGGGGGGCTCTTTCCCTGACATGTACCTATGGGATCAAACATCCTAATACAACGAGGCGGATTCCAGGCCGTGAAAAGGAGCAAATGTTTTCATGAAACCTTAATCCGGCCCTTGTAAAAAGAAGGATCTTTCAGATGAGGCAATAAACTGGCCTCCTGACCTTTAGTGGTCATTAATTCCCTACCTTAATGATGAATTTGACCTCATTTATGGAAGTGGTAGCGCATTCCGCCGACCTTATGGAGCCTGGCAGCGTGCGCTACCTTTGTGAAAAACTAGTCTGGCCAGCAGGGGGGGCTCTTTCCCTGACATGTACCTATGGGATCAAACGTCCTAATACAACGAGGCGGATTCCAGGCCGTGAAAATGAGCAAATGTTTTTATGAAACCTTAATCCGGCCCCTGTACAAAGGAATGTCCTTCTCATGAGGCATTAAACTGGCCTCTTGACTTTCTGTGGTCATTAATTCCCTACCTTAATGGTGAATTTGACCTCATTTATGGAAGTGGTAGCGCATTCCGCCGACCTTATAGAGCCTGGCAACATGCGCTACCTTTGTGAAAAACTAGTCTGGCCAGCAGGGGGGGCTCTTTCCCTGACATGTACCTATGGGATCAAACATCCTAATACAACGAGGCGGATTCCAGGCCGTGAAAAGGAGCAAATGTTTTTATGAAACCTTAATCCGGCCCTTGTAAAAAGAAGCATCTTTCGGATGAGGCATTAAACTGGCCTCCTGACTTTCTGTGGTCATTAATTCCCTACCTTAATGGTGAATTTGACCTCATTTATGGAGGTGGTAGCACATTCCGCTGGCCTGATTGAACCTGTCAGGATGCCCTACCCCTCTATCAGAGCAGCTTCATTCAACAAAAAAGAACAAGTTCAACTGTTGCTTGCAGTAGTCAGATTCTGGTTACTCTCCAAAGCTAAACAGGTCCAAACCTGATCTGTGCATGGATGGGAGACCCTTTGTGGAAAACTAGCTTCCTGCTGGAGATAGTTTTAGTCCACCCAGCAGGGGGGGCTCTTCCCCTGACATGTACCTATGGGATCAAACGTCCTAATACAACGAGGCGTATTCCAGTCCGTGAAAAGGAGCAAATGTTTTTATGAAACCTTAATCTGGCCCTTGTAAAAAGAAGCATGTTTCGGATGAGGCAATAAACTGGCCTCCTGACCTTTAGTGGTCATTAATTCCCTACCTTAATGATGAATTTGACCTCATTTATGGAAGTGGTAGCGCATTCCGCCGACCTTATAGAGCCTGGCAGCATGCGCTACCTTTGTGAAAAACTAGTCTGGCCAGCAGGGGGGGCTCTTTCCCTGACATGTACCTATGGGATCAAACGTCCTAATACAACGAGGCGGATTCCAGGCCGTGAAATGGAGCAAATGTTTTTATGAAACCTTAATCCGGCCCCTGTAAAAAGGAGTGTCCTTCTCATGAGGCATTAAACTGGCCTCTTGACTTTCTGTGGTCATTAATTCCCTACCTTAATGGTGAATTTGACCTCATTTATGGAGGTGGTAGCACATTCCGCTGGCCTGATTGAACCTGTCAGGATGCGCTACCCCTTAATCAGAGCAGCTTCATTCATCACAAAAGAACAAGTTCAACTGTTGCTTGCAGTAGTCAGATTGTGGTTACTCTCTAAAGCTAAGCAGGCCCAAGCCTGCTCTGTGCATGGATTCGAGACCATTTGTGGAAAACTAGCTTCCTGCTGGGGATAGTTTTAGTCCAGCCAGCAGGGTTTGCTCATTCCCTGACATGTTCTTTAGGTTCTAAAAGTCCAGATATACAAAAATGACTTCTGCGGTGTAAGGCTTTTGATGAAGCATTAAACCGCCCCATTTAACTAGGCAGATTCCGGGCCTTGAAAAGGAGCAAATGTTTTTATGAAACCTTAATCCGGCCCTTGTAAAAAGAAGCATCTTTCGGATGAGGCAATGAACTGGCCTCCTGACCTTTAGTGGTCATTAATTCCCTACCTTAATGATGAATTTGACCTCATTTATGGAAGTGGTAGCGCATTCCGCCGACCTTCTAGAGCCTGGCAGCATGCGCTACCTTTGTGAAAAACTAGTCTGGCCAGCAGGGGGGGCTCTTTCCCTGACATGTACCTATGGGATCAAACGTCCTAATACAACGAGGCGGATTCCAGGCCGTGAAAAGGAGCAAATGTTTTTATGAAACCTTAATCCGGCCCCTTTAAAAGGAGTGTCCTTCGCATGAGGCATTAAACTGGCCTCCTGACTTTCTGTGGTAATTAATTCCCTACCTTAATGGTGAATTTGACCTCATTTATGGAGGTGGTAGCGCATTCCGCCGACCTTATAGAGCCTGGCAGCATGCGCTACCTTTGTGAAAAACTAGTCTGGCCAGCAGGGGGGGCTCTTTCCCTGACATGTACCTATGGGATCAAAAGTCCTAATACAACGAGGCGGATTCCAGGCCGTGAAAACGAGCAAATGTTTTTATGAAACCTTAATCCGGCCCCTGTAAAAAGGAGTGTCCTTCTCATGAGGCATTAAACTGGCCTCCTGACTTTCTGTGGTCTTTAATTCCCTACCTTAATGGTGAATTTGACCTCATTTATGGAGGTGGTAGCACATTCCGCTGGTCTGATTGAACCTGTCAGGATGCGCTACCCCTCTATCAGAGCAGCTTCATTCATCACAAAAGAACAAGTTCAACTGTTGCTTGCAGTAGTCAGAATCTGGTTATTCTCTAAAGCTAAGCAGGTCAAAGCCTGCTCTGTGCATCGATGGGAGACCATTTGTGGAAAACTAGCTTCCTGCTGGAGATAGTTTTAGTCCAGCCAGCAGGGTTTGCTCATTCCCTGACATGTTCTTTAGGTTCTAAAAGTCCAGATATACAAAAATGACTTCTGCGGTGTAAGGCTTTTGATGAA
The DNA here is from genome assembly GCF_049309525.1 of Garra rufa. Taxonomy (NCBI): domain Eukaryota; kingdom Metazoa; phylum Chordata; class Actinopteri; order Cypriniformes; family Cyprinidae; genus Garra; species Garra rufa. The sequence continues at coordinate 48,927,308 of NC_133372.1, read as the reverse complement.
GCATTAAACCGCCCCATTTAACTAGGCAGATTCCGGGCCTTGAAAAGGAGCAAATGTTTTTATGAAACCTTAATCCGGCCCTTGTAAAAAGAAGCATCTTTCGGATGAGGCAATGAACTGGCCTCCTGACCTTTAGTGGTCATTAATTCCCTACCTTAATGATGAATTTGACCTCATTTATGGAAGTGGTAGCGCATTCCGCCGACCTTCTAGAGCCTGGCAGCATGCGCTACCTTTGTGAAAAACTAGTCTGGCCAGCAGGGGGGGCTCTTTCCCTGACATGTACCTATGGGATCAAACATCCTAATACAATGAGGCGGATTCCAGGCCGTGAAAAGGAGCAAATGTTTTTATGAAACCTTAATCCGGCCCTTGTAAAAAGAAGGATCTTTCAGATGAGGCAATAAACTGGCCTCCTGACCTTTAGTGGTCATTAATTCCCTACCTTAATGATGAATTTGACCTCATTTATGGAAGTGGTAGCGCATTCCGCCGACCTTATGGAGCCTGGCAGCGTGCGCTACCTTTGTGAAAAACTAGTCTGGCCAGCAGGGGGGGCTCTTTCCCTGACATGTACCTATGGGATCAAACGTCCTAATACAACGAGGCGGATTCCAGGCCGTGAAAATGAGCAAATGTTTTTATGAAACCTTAATCCGGCCCCTGTACAAAGGAATGTCCTTCTCATGAGGCATTAAACTGGCCTCTTGACTTTCTGTGGTCATTAATTCCCTACCTTAATGGTGAATTTGACCTCATTTATGGAAGTGGTAGCGCATTCCGCCGACCTTATAGAGCCTGGCAGCATGCGCTACCTTTGTGAAAAACTAGTCTGGCCAGCAGGGGGGGCTCTTTCCCTGACATGTACCTATGGGATCAAACGTCCTAATACAACGAGGCGGATTCCAGGCCGTGAAAAGGAGCAAATGTTTTTATGAAACCTTAATCCGGCCCTTGTAAAAAGAAGCATCTTTCGGATGAGGCATTAAACTGGCCTCCTGACTTTCTGTGGTCATTAATTCCCTACTTTAATGGTGAATTTGACCTCATTTATGGAGGTGGTAGCACATTCCGCTGGCCTGATTGAACCTGTCAGGATGCCCTACCCCTCTATCAGAGCAGCTTCATTCAACAAAAAAGAACAAGTTCAACTGTTGCTTGCAGTAGTCAGATTCTGGTTACTCTCCAAAGCTAAGCAGGTCCAAACCTGATCTGTGCATGGATGGGAGACCCTTTGTGGAAAACTAGCTTCCTGCTGGAGATAGTTTTAGTCCACCCAGCAGGGGGGGCTCTTCCCCTGACATGTACCTATGGGATCAAACGTCCTAATACAACGAGGCGTATTCCAGTCCGTGAAAAGGAGCAAATGTTTTTATGAAACCTTAATCTGGCCCTTGTAAAAAGAAGCATGTTTCGGATGAGGCAATAAACTGGCCTCCTGACCTTTAGTGGTCATTAATTCCCTACCTTAATGATGAATTTGACCTCATTTATGGAAGTGGTAGCGCATTCCGCCGACCTTATAGAGCCTGGCAGCATGCGCTACCTTTGTGAAAAACTAGTCTGGCCAGCAGGGGGGGCTCTTTCCCTGACATGTACCTATGGGATCAAACGTCCTAATACAACGAGGCGGATTCCAGGCCGTGAAAAGGAGCAAATGTTTTTATGAAACCTTAATCCGGCCCCTGTAAAAAGGAGTGTCCTTCTCATGAGGCATTAAACTGGCCTCCTGACTTTCTGTGGTCTTTAATTCCCTACCTTAATGGTGAATTTGACCTCATTTATGGAGTTGGTAGCACATTCCGCTGGTCTGATTGAACCTGTCAGGATGCGCTACCCCTCTATCAGAGCAGCTTCATTCATCCAAAAAATGTATGTTCAACTTTTGCTTGCAGTAGTCAGATTCTGGTTATTCTCTAAAGCTAAGCAGGTCCAAGCCTGCTCTGTTATGGATGGGAGACCATTTGTGGAAAACTAGCTTCCTGCTGGAGATAGTTTTAGTCCAGCCAGCAGGGTTTGCTCATTCCCTGACATGTTCTTTAGGTTCTAAAAGTCCAGATATACAAAAATGACTTCTGCGGTGTAAGGCTTTTGATGAAGCATTAAACCGCCCCATTTAACTAGGCAGATTCCGGGCCTTGAAAAGGAGCAAATGTTTTTATGAAACCTTAATCCGGCCCTTGTAAAAAGAAGCATCTTTCGGATGAGGCAATGAACTGGCCTCCTGACCTTTAGTGGTCATTAATTCCCTACCTTAATGAAGAATTTGACCTCATTTATGGAAGTGGTAGCGCATTCCGCCGACCTTCTAGAGCCTGGCAGCATGCGCTACCTTTGTGAAAAACTAGTCTGGCCAGCAGGGGGGGCTCTTTCCCTGACATGTACCTATGGGATCAAACATCCTAATACAACGAGGCGGATTCCAGGCCGTGAAAAGGAGCAAATGTTTTTATGAAACCTTAATCCGGCCCTTGTAAAAAGAAGGATCTTTCAGATGAGGCAATAAACTGGCCTCCTGACCTTTAGTGGTCATTAATTCCCTACCTTAATGATGAATTTGACCTCATTTATGGAAGTGGTAGCGCATTCCGCCGACCTTATGGAGCCTGGCAGCGTGCGCTACCTTTGTGAAAAACTAGTCTGGCCAGCAGGGGGGGCTCTTTCCCTGACATGTACCTATGGGATCAAACGTCCTAATACAACGAGGCGGATTCCAGGCCGTGAAAATGAGCAAATGTTTTTATGAAACCTTAATCCGGCCCCTGTACAAAGGAATGTCCTTCTCATGAGGCATTAAACTGGCCTCTTGACTTTCTGTGGTCATTAATTCCCTACCTTAATGGTGAATTTGACCTCATTTATGGAAGTGGTAGCGCATTCCGCCGACCTTATAGAGCCTGGCAGCATGCGCTACCTTTGTGAAAAACTAGTCTGGCCAGCAGGGGGGGCTCTTTCCCTGACATGTACCTATGGGATCAAACGTCCTAATACAACGAGGCGGATTCCAGGCCGTGAAAAGGAGCAAATGTTTTTATGAAACCTTAATCCGGCCCTTGTAAAAAGAAGCATCTTTCGGATGAGGCATTAAACTGGCCTCCTGACTTTCTGTGGTCATTAATTCCCTACCTTAATGGTGAATTTGACCTCATTTATGGAGGTGGTAGCACATTCCGCTGGCCTGATTGAACCTGTCAGGATGCCCTACCCCTCTATCAGAGCAGCTTCATTCAACAAAAAAGAACAAGTTCAACTGTTGCTTGCAGTAGTCAGATTCTGGTTACTCTCCAAAGCTAAGCAGGTCCAAACCTGATCTGTGCATGGATGGGAGACCCTTTGTGGAAAACTAGCTTCCTGCTGGAGATAGTTTTAGTCCACCCAGCAGGGGGGGCTCTTCCCCTGACATGTACCTATGGGATCAAACGTCCTAATACAACGAGGCGTATTCCAGTCCGTGAAAAGGAGCAAATGTTTTTATGAAACCTTAATCTGGCCCTTGTAAAAAGAAGCATGTTTCGGATGAGGCAATAAACTGGCCTCCTGACCTTTAGTGGTCATTAATTCCCTACCTTAATGATGAATTTGACCTCATTTATGGAAGTGGTAGCGCATTCCGCCGACCTTATAGAGCCTGGCAGCATGCGCTACCTTTGTGAAAAACTAGTCTGGCCAGCAGGGGGGGCTCTTTCCCTGACATGTACCTATGGGATCAAACGTCCTAATACAACGAGGCGGATTCCAGGCCGTGAAATGGAGCAAATGTTTTTATGAAACCTTAATCCGGCCCCTGTAAAAAGGAGTGTCCTTCTCATGAGGCATTAAACTGGCCTCCTGACTTTCTGTGGTCTTTAATTCCCTACCTTAATGGTGAATTTGACCTCATTTATGGAGGTGGTAGCACATTCCGCTGGTCTGATTGAACCTGTCAGGATGCGCTACCCCTCTATCAGAGCAGCTTCATTCATCACAAAAGAACAAGTTCAACTGTTGCTTGCAGTAGTCAGATTCTGGTTATTCTCTAAAGCTAAGCAGGCCCAAGCCTGCTCTGTGCATGGATGGGAGACCATTTGTGGAAAACTAGCTTTCTGCTGGAGATAGTTTTAGTCCAGCCAGCAGGGTTTGCTCATTCCCAGACATGTACTTTAGGTTCCAAAAGTCCAGATATACAAAAATGACTTCTGCGGTGTAAGGCTTTTGATGAAGCATTAAACCTCCCCATTTAACTAGGCAGAGTCCGGGCCTTGAAAAGGAGCAAATGTTTTTATGAAAACTTAATCCGGCCCTTGTAAAAAGAAGCATTTTTCGGATGAGGCAATAAACTGGCCTCCTGACCTTTAGTGGTCATTAATTCCCTACCTTAATGATGAGTTTGACCTCATTTATGGAAGTGGTAGCGCATTCCGCCGACCTTATAGAGCCTGGCAGCATGCGCTACCTTTGTGAAAAACTAGTCTGGCCAGCAGGGGGGGCTCTTTCCCTGACATGTACCAATGGGATCAAACGTCCTAATACAACGAGGCGGATTCCAGGCCGTGAAAAGGAGCAAATGTTTTTATGAAACCTTAATCCGGCCCCTTTAAAAAGGAGTGTCCTTCGCATGAGGCATTAAACTGGCCTCCTGACTTTCTGTGGTCTTTAATTCCCTACCTTAATGGTGAATTTGACCTCATTTTTGGAGGTGGTAGCGCATTCTGCCGACCTTATAGAGCCTGGCAGCATGCGCTACCTTTGTGAAAAACTAGTCTGGCCAGCAGGGGGGGCTCTTTCCCTGACATGTACCTATGGGATCAAACGTCCTAATACAACGAGGCGGATTCCAGGCCGTGAAAAGGAGCAAATGTTTTTATGAAACCTTAATCTGGCCCCTGTAAAAAGGAGTGTCCTTCTCATGAGCCATTAAACTGGCCTCCTGACTTTCTGTGGTCTTTAATTCCCTACCTTAATGGTGAATTTGACCTCATTTATGGAGTTGGTAGCACATTCCGCTGGTCTGATTGAACCTGTCAGGATGCGCTACCCCTCTATCAGAGCAGCTTCATTCATCCAAAAAATGTATGTTCAACTGTTGCTTGCAGTAGTCAGATTCTGGTTATTCTCTAAAGCTAAGCAGGTCCAAGCCTGCTCTGTTATGGATGGGAGACCATTTGTGGAAAACTAGCTTCCTGCTGGAGATAGTTTTAGTCCAGCCAGCAGGGTTTGCTCATTCCCTGACATGTTCTTTAGGTTCTAAAAGTCCAGATATACAAAAATGACTTCTGCGGTGTAAGGCTTTTGATGAAGCATTAAACCGCCCCATTTAACTAGGCAGATTCCGGGCCTTGAAAAGGAGCAAATGTTTTTATGAAACCTTAATCCGGCCCTTGTAAAAAGAAGCATCTTTCGGATGAGGCAATGAACTGGCCTCCTGACCTTTAGTGGTCATTAATTCCCTACCTTAATGATGAATTTGACCTCATTTATGGAAGTGGTAGCGCATTCCGCCGACCTTCTAGAGCCTGGCAGCATGCGCTACCTTTGTGAAAAACTAGTCTGGCCAGCAGGGGGGGCTCTTTCCCTGACATGTACCTATGGGATCAAACATCCTAATACAACGAGGCGGATTCCAGGCCGTGAAAAGGAGCAAATGTTTTCATGAAACCTTAATCCGGCCCTTGTAAAAAGAAGGATCTTTCAGATGAGGCAATAAACTGGCCTCCTGACCTTTAGTGGTCATTAATTCCCTACCTTAATGATGAATTTGACCTCATTTATGGAAGTGGTAGCGCATTCCGCCGACCTTATGGAGCCTGGCAGCGTGCGCTACCTTTGTGAAAAACTAGTCTGGCCAGCAGGGGGGGCTCTTTCCCTGACATGTACCTATGGGATCAAACGTCCTAATACAACGAGGCGGATTCCAGGCCGTGAAAATGAGCAAATGTTTTTATGAAACCTTAATCCGGCCCCTGTACAAAGGAATGTCCTTCTCATGAGGCATTAAACTGGCCTCTTGACTTTCTGTGGTCATTAATTCCCTACCTTAATGGTGAATTTGACCTCATTTATGGAAGTGGTAGCGCATTCCGCCGACCTTATAGAGCCTGGCAACATGCGCTACCTTTGTGAAAAACTAGTCTGGCCAGCAGGGGGGGCTCTTTCCCTGACATGTACCTATGGGATCAAACATCCTAATACAACGAGGCGGATTCCAGGCCGTGAAAAGGAGCAAATGTTTTTATGAAACCTTAATCCGGCCCTTGTAAAAAGAAGCATCTTTCGGATGAGGCATTAAACTGGCCTCCTGACTTTCTGTGGTCATTAATTCCCTACCTTAATGGTGAATTTGACCTCATTTATGGAGGTGGTAGCACATTCCGCTGGCCTGATTGAACCTGTCAGGATGCCCTACCCCTCTATCAGAGCAGCTTCATTCAACAAAAAAGAACAAGTTCAACTGTTGCTTGCAGTAGTCAGATTCTGGTTACTCTCCAAAGCTAAACAGGTCCAAACCTGATCTGTGCATGGATGGGAGACCCTTTGTGGAAAACTAGCTTCCTGCTGGAGATAGTTTTAGTCCACCCAGCAGGGGGGGCTCTTCCCCTGACATGTACCTATGGGATCAAACGTCCTAATACAACGAGGCGTATTCCAGTCCGTGAAAAGGAGCAAATGTTTTTATGAAACCTTAATCTGGCCCTTGTAAAAAGAAGCATGTTTCGGATGAGGCAATAAACTGGCCTCCTGACCTTTAGTGGTCATTAATTCCCTACCTTAATGATGAATTTGACCTCATTTATGGAAGTGGTAGCGCATTCCGCCGACCTTATAGAGCCTGGCAGCATGCGCTACCTTTGTGAAAAACTAGTCTGGCCAGCAGGGGGGGCTCTTTCCCTGACATGTACCTATGGGATCAAACGTCCTAATACAACGAGGCGGATTCCAGGCCGTGAAATGGAGCAAATGTTTTTATGAAACCTTAATCCGGCCCCTGTAAAAAGGAGTGTCCTTCTCATGAGGCATTAAACTGGCCTCTTGACTTTCTGTGGTCATTAATTCCCTACCTTAATGGTGAATTTGACCTCATTTATGGAGGTGGTAGCACATTCCGCTGGCCTGATTGAACCTGTCAGGATGCGCTACCCCTTAATCAGAGCAGCTTCATTCATCACAAAAGAACAAGTTCAACTGTTGCTTGCAGTAGTCAGATTGTGGTTACTCTCTAAAGCTAAGCAGGCCCAAGCCTGCTCTGTGCATGGATTCGAGACCATTTGTGGAAAACTAGCTTCCTGCTGGGGATAGTTTTAGTCCAGCCAGCAGGGTTTGCTCATTCCCTGACATGTTCTTTAGGTTCTAAAAGTCCAGATATACAAAAATGACTTCTGCGGTGTAAGGCTTTTGATGAAGCATTAAACCGCCCCATTTAACTAGGCAGATTCCGGGCCTTGAAAAGGAGCAAATGTTTTTATGAAACCTTAATCCGGCCCTTGTAAAAAGAAGCATCTTTCGGATGAGGCAATGAACTGGCCTCCTGACCTTTAGTGGTCATTAATTCCCTACCTTAATGATGAATTTGACCTCATTTATGGAAGTGGTAGCGCATTCCGCCGACCTTCTAGAGCCTGGCAGCATGCGCTACCTTTGTGAAAAACTAGTCTGGCCAGCAGGGGGGGCTCTTTCCCTGACATGTACCTATGGGATCAAACGTCCTAATACAACGAGGCGGATTCCAGGCCGTGAAAAGGAGCAAATGTTTTTATGAAACCTTAATCCGGCCCCTTTAAAAGGAGTGTCCTTCGCATGAGGCATTAAACTGGCCTCCTGACTTTCTGTGGTAATTAATTCCCTACCTTAATGGTGAATTTGACCTCATTTATGGAGGTGGTAGCGCATTCCGCCGACCTTATAGAGCCTGGCAGCATGCGCTACCTTTGTGAAAAACTAGTCTGGCCAGCAGGGGGGGCTCTTTCCCTGACATGTACCTATGGGATCAAAAGTCCTAATACAACGAGGCGGATTCCAGGCCGTGAAAACGAGCAAATGTTTTTATGAAACCTTAATCCGGCCCCTGTAAAAAGGAGTGTCCTTCTCATGAGGCATTAAACTGGCCTCCTGACTTTCTGTGGTCTTTAATTCCCTACCTTAATGGTGAATTTGACCTCATTTATGGAGGTGGTAGCACATTCCGCTGGTCTGATTGAACCTGTCAGGATGCGCTACCCCTCTATCAGAGCAGCTTCATTCATCACAAAAGAACAAGTTCAACTGTTGCTTGCAGTAGTCAGAATCTGGTTATTCTCTAAAGCTAAGCAGGTCAAAGCCTGCTCTGTGCATCGATGGGAGACCATTTGTGGAAAACTAGCTTCCTGCTGGAGATAGTTTTAGTCCAGCCAGCAGGGTTTGCTCATTCCCTGACATGTTCTTTAGGTTCTAAAAGTCCAGATATACAAAAATGACTTCTGCGGTGTAAGGCTTTTGATGAAGCATTAAACCGCCCCATTTAACTAGGCAGATTCCGGGCCTTGAAAAGGAGCAAATGTTTTTATGAAACCTTAATCCGGCCCTTGTAAAAAGAAGCATCTTTCGGATGAGGCAATGAACTGGCCTCCTGACCTTTAGTGGTCATTAATTCCCTACCTTAATGATGAATTTGACCTCATTTATGGAAGTGGTAGCGCATTCCGCCGACCTTCTAGAGCCTGGCAGCATGCGCTACCTTTGTGAAAAACTAGTCTGGCCAGCAGGGGGGGCTCTTTCCCTGACATGTACCTATGGGATCAAACATCCTAATACAATGAGGCGGATTCCAGGCCGTGAAAAGGAGCAAATGTTTTTATGAAACCTTAATCCGGCCCTTGTAAAAAGAAGGATCTTTCAGATGAGGCAATAAACTGGCCTCCTGACCTTTAGTGGTCATTAATTCCCTACCTTAATGATGAATTTGACCTCATTTATGGAAGTGGTAGCGCATTCCGCCGACCTTATGGAGCCTGGCAGCGTGCGCTACCTTTGTGAAAAACTAGTCTGGCCAGCAGGGGGGGCTCTTTCCCTGACATGTACCTATGGGATCAAACGTCCTAATACAACGAGGCGGATTCCAGGCCGTGAAAATGAGCAAATGTTTTTATGAAACCTTAATCCGGCCCCTGTACAAAGGAATGTCCTTCTCATGAGGCATTAAACTGGCCTCTTGACTTTCTGTGGTCATTAATTCCCTACCTTAATGGTGAATTTGACCTCATTTATGGAAGTGGTAGCGCATTCCGCCGACCTTATAGAGCCTGGCAGCATGCGCTACCTTTGTGAAAAACTAGTCTGGCCAGCAGGGGGGGCTCTTTCCCTGACATGTACCTATGGGATCAAACGTCCTAATACAACGAGGCGGATTCCAGGCCGTGAAAAGGAGCAAATGTTTTTATGAAACCTTAATCCGGCCCTTGTAAAAAGAAGCATCTTTCGGATGAGGCATTAAACTGGCCTCCTGACTTTCTGTGGTCATTAATTCCCTACTTTAATGGTGAATTTGACCTCATTTATGGAGGTGGTAGCACATTCCGCTGGCCTGATTGAACCTGTCAGGATGCCCTACCCCTCTATCAGAGCAGCTTCATTCAACAAAAAAGAACAAGTTCAACTGTTGCTTGCAGTAGTCAGATTCTGGTTACTCTCCAAAGCTAAGCAGGTCCAAACCTGATCTGTGCATGGATGGGAGACCCTTTGTGGAAAACTAGCTTCCTGCTGGAGATAGTTTTAGTCCACCCAGCAGGGGGGGCTCTTCCCCTGACATGTACCTATGGGATCAAACGTCCTAATACAACGAGGCGTATTCCAGTCCGTGAAAAGGAGCAAATGTTTTTATGAAACCTTAATCTGGCCCTTGTAAAAAGAAGCATGTTTCGGATGAGGCAATAAACTGGCCTCCTGACCTTTAGTGGTCATTAATTCCCTACCTTAATGATGAATTTGACCTCATTTATGGAAGTGGTAGCGCATTCCGCCGACCTTATAGAGCCTGGCAGCATGCGCTACCTTTGTGAAAAACTAGTCTGGCCAGCAGGGGGGGCTCTTTCCCTGACATGTACCTATGGGATCAAACGTCCTAATACAACGAGGCGGATTCCAGGCCGTGAAAAGGAGCAAATGTTTTTATGAAACCTTAATCCGGCCCCTGTAAAAAGGAGTGTCCTTCTCATGAGGCATTAAACTGGCCTCCTGACTTTCTGTGGTCTTTAATTCCCTACCTTAATGGTGAATTTGACCTCATTTATGGAGTTGGTAGCACATTCCGCTGGTCTGATTGAACCTGTCAGGATGCGCTACCCCTCTATCAGAGCAGCTTCATTCATCCAAAAAATGTATGTTCAACTTTTGCTTGCAGTAGTCAGATTCTGGTTATTCTCTAAAGCTAAGCAGGTCCAAGCCTGCTCTGTTATGGATGGGAGACCATTTGTGGAAAACTAGCTTCCTGCTGGAGATAGTTTTAGTCCAGCCAGCAGGGTTTGCTCATTCCCTGACATGTTCTTTAGGTTCTAAAAGTCCAGATATACAAAAATGACTTCTGCGGTGTAAGGCTTTTGATGAAGCATTAAACCGCCCCATTTAACTAGGCAGATTCCGGGCCTTGAAAAGGAGCAAATGTTTTTATGAAACCTTAATCCGGCCCTTGTAAAAAGAAGCATCTTTCGGATGAGGCAATGAACTGGCCTCCTGACCTTTAGTGGTCATTAATTCCCTACCTTAATGATGAATTTGACCTCATTTATGGAAGTGGTAGCGCATTCCGCCGACCTTCTAGAGCCTGGCAGCATGCGCTACCTTTGTGAAAAACTAGTCTGGCCAGCAGGGGGGGCTCTTTCCCTGACATGTACCTATGGGATCAAACATCCTAATACAACGAGGCGGATTCCAGGCCGTGAAAAGGAGCAAATGTTTTTATGAAACCTTAATCCGGCCCTTGTAAAAAGAAGGATCTTTCAGATGAGGCAATAAACTGGCCTCCTGACCTTTAGTGGTCATTAATTCCCTACCTTAATGATGAATTTGACCTCATTTATGGAAGTGGTAGCGCATTCCGCCGACCTTATGGAGCCTGGCAGCGTGCGCTACCTTTGTGAAAAACTAGTCTGGCCAGCAGGGGGGGCTCTTTCCCTGACATGTACCTATGGGATCAAACGTCCTAATACAACGAGGCGGATTCCAGGCCGTGAAAATGAGCAAATGTTTTTATGAAACCTTAATCCGGCCCCTGTACAAAGGAATGTCCTTCTCATGAGGCATTAAACTGGCCTCTTGACTTTCTGTGGTCATTAATTCCCTACCTTAATGGTGAATTTGACCTCATTTATGGAAGTGGTAGCGCATTCCGCCGACCTTATAGAGCCTGGCAGCATGCGCTACCTTTGTGAAAAACTAGTCTGGCCAGCAGGGGGGGCTCTTTCCCTGACATGTACCTATGGGATCAAACGTCCTAATACAACGAGGCGGATTCCAGGCCGTGAAAAGGAGCAAATGTTTTTATGAAACCTTAATCCGGCCCTTGTAAAAAGAAGCATCTTTCGGATGAGGCATTAAACTGGCCTCCTGACTTTCTGTGGTCATTAATTCCCTACCTTAATGGTGAATTTGACCTCATTTATGGAGGTGGTAGCACATTCCGCTGGCCTGATTGAACCTGTCAGGATGCCCTACCCCTCTATCAGAGCAGCTTCATTCAACAAAAAAGAACAAGTTCAACTGTTGCTTGCAGTAGTCAGATTCTGGTTACTCTCCAAAGCTAAGCAGGTCCAAACCTGATCTGTGCATGGATGGGAGACCCTTTGTGGAAAACTAGCTTCCTGCTGGAGATAGTTTTAGTCCACCCAGCAGGGGGGGCTCTTCCCCTGACATGTACCTATGGGATCAAACGTCCTAATACAACGAGGCGTATTCCAGTCCGTGAAAAGGAGCAAATGTTTTTATGAAACCTTAATCTGGCCCTTGTAAAAAGAAGCATGTTTCGGATGAGGCAATAAACTGGCCTCCTGACCTTTAGTGGTCATTAATTCCCTACCTTAATGATGAATTTGACCTCATTTATGGAAGTGGTAGCGCATTCCGCCGACCTTATAGAGCCTGGCAGCATGCGCTACCTTTGTGAAAAACTAGTCTGGCCAGCAGGGGGGGCTCTTTCCCTGACATGTACCTATGGGATCAAACGTCCTAATACAACGAGGCGGATTCCAGGCCGTGAAATGGAGCAAATGTTTTTATGAAACCTTAATCCGGCCCCTGTAAAAAGGAGTGTCCTTCTCATGAGGCATTAAACTGGCCTCTTGACTTTCTGTGGTCATTAATTCCCTACCTTAATGGTGAATTTGACCTCATTTATGGAGGTGGTAGCACATTCCGCTGGCCTGATTGAACCTGTCAGGATGCGCTACCCCTTAATCAGAGCAGCTTCATTCATCACAAAAGAACAAGTTCAACTGTTGCTTGCAGTAGTCAGATTGTGGTTACTCTCTAAAGCTAAGCAGGCCCAAGCCTGCTCTGTGCATGGATTCGAGACCATTTGTGGAAAACTAGCTTCCTGCTGGGGATAGTTTTAGTCCAGCCAGCAGGGTTTGCTCATTCCCTGACATGTTCTTTAGGTTCTAAAAGTCCAGATATACAAAAATGACTTCTGCGGTGTAAGGCTTTTGATGAATGATTAAACCGCCCCATTTAACTAGGCAGATTCCGGGCCTTGAAAAGGAGCAAATGTTTTTATGAAACCTTAATCCGGCCCTTGTAAAAAGAAGCATCTTTCGGATGAGGCAATGAACTGGCCTCCTGACCTTTAGTGGTCATTAATTCCCTACCTTAATGATGAATTTGACCTCATTTATGGAAGTGGTAGCGCATTCCGCCGACCTTCTAGATTCTGGCAGCATGCGCTACCTTTGTGAAAAACTAGTCTGGCCAGCAGGGGGGGCTCTTTCCCTGACATGTACCTATGGGATCAAACGTCCTAATACAACGAGGCGGATTCCAGGCCGTGAAAAGGAGCAAATGTTTTTATGAAACCTTAATCCGGCCCTTGTAAAAAGAAGGATCTTTCAGATGAGGCAAGAAACTGGCCTCCTGATCTTTAGTGGTCATTAATTCCCTACCTTAATGATGAATTTGACCTCATTTATGGAAGTGGTAGCGCATTCCGCCGACCTTATGGAGCCTGGCAGCGTGCGCTACCTTTGTGAAAAACTAGTCTGGCCAGCAGGGGGGCTCTTTCCCTGACATGTACCTATGGGATCAAACGTCCTAATACAACGAGGCGGATTCCAGGCCGTGAAAATGAGCAAATGTTTTTATGAAACCTTAATCCGGCCCCTGTACAAAGGAATGTCCTTCTCATGAGGCATTAAACTGGCCTCTTGACTTTCTGTGGTCATTAATTCCCTACCTTAATGGTGAATTTGACCTCATTTATGGAAGTGGTAGCGCATTCCGCCGACCTTATAGAGCCTGGCAGCATGCGCTACCTTTGTCAAAAACTAGTCTGGCCAGCAGGGGGGGCTCTTTCCCTGACATGTACCTATGGGATCAAACGTCCTAATACAACGAGGCGGATTCCAGGCCGTGAAAAGGAGCAAATGTTTTTATGAAACCTTAATCCGGCCCTTGTAAAAAGAAGCATCTTTCGGATGAAGCATTAAACTGGCCTCCTGACTTTCTGTGGTCATTAATTCCCTACCTTAATGGTGAATTTGACCTCATTTATGGAGGTGGTAGCACATTCCGCTGGCCTGATTGAACCTGTCAGGATGCCCTACCCCTCTATCAGAGCAGCTTCATTCAACAAAAAAGAACAAGTTCAACTGTTGCTTGCAGTAGTCAGATTCTGGTTACTCTCCAAAGCTAAGCAGGTCCAAACCTGATCGGTGCATGGATGGGAGACCCTTTGTGGAAAACTAGCTTCCTGCTGGAGATAGTTTTAGTCCACCCAGCAGGGGGGGCTCTTCCCCTGACATGTACCTATGGGATCAAACGTCCTAATACAACGAGGCGTATTCCAGTCCGTGAAAAGGAGCAAATGTTTTTATGAAACCTTAATCTGGCCCTTGTAAAAAGAAGCATGTTTCGGATGAGGCAATAAACTGGCCTCCTGACCTTTAGTGGTCATTAATTCCCTACCTTAATGATGAATTTGACCTCATTTATGGAAGTGGTAGCGCATTCCGCCGACCTTATAGAGCCTGGCAGCATGCGCTACCTTTGTGAAAAACTAGTCTGGCCAGCAGGGGGGGCTCTTTCCCTGACATGTACCTATGGGATCAAACGTCCTAATACAACGAGGCGGATTCCAGGCCGTGAAATGGAGCAAATGTTTTTATGAAACCTTAATCCGGCCCCTGTAAAAAGGAGTGTCCTTCTCATGAGGCATTAAACTGGCCTCTTGACTTTCTGTGGTCATTAATTCCCTACCTTAATGGTGAATTTGACCTCATTTATGGAGGTGGTAGCACATTCCGCTGGCCTGATTGAACCTGTCAGGATGCGCTACCCCTTAATCAGAGCAGCTTCATTCATCACAAAAGAACAAGTTCAACTGTTGCTTGCAGTAGTCAGATTGTGGTTACTCTCTAAAGCTAAGCAGGCCCAAGCCTGCTCTGTGCATGGATGGGAGACACTTTGTGGAAAACTAGCTTCCTGCTGGAGATAGATTTAGTCCAGCCAGCAGGGGTTGCTAATTCCCTGACATGTACTTTAGGTTCCAAAAGTCCAGAAATACAAAAATGACTTCTGTGGTGTAAGGCTTTTGATGAAGCATTAAACCGCCTCATTTAACTAGTCAGATTCTGGGCCTTGAAAAGGAGCAAATGTTTTTATGAAACCTTAATCCGGCCCTTGTAAAAAGAAGCATCTTTCGAATGAGGCAATGAACTGGCCTCCTGACCTTTAGTGGTCATTAATTCCCTACCTTAATGATGAATTTGACCTCATTTATGGAAGTGGTAGCGCATTCCGCCGACCTTATAGAGCCTGGCAGCATGCGCTACCTTTGTGAAAAACTAGTCTGGCCAGCAGGGGGGGCTCATTCCCTGACATGTACCTATGGGATCAAACGTCCTAATACAACGAGGCGGATTCCAGGCTGTGAAAAGGAGCAAATGTTTTTATGAAACCTTAATCCGGCCCTTGTAAAAAGAAGGATCTTTCGGATGAGGCAATAAACTGGCCTCCTGACCTTTAGTGGTCATTAATTCCCTGCCTTAATGATGAATTTGACCTCATTTATGGAAGTGGTAGCGCATTCCGCCGACCTTATAGAGCCTGGCAGCATGCGCTACCTTTGTGAAAAACTAGTCTGGCCAGCAGGGGGGGCTCTTTCCCTGACATGTACCTATGGGATCAAACGTCCTAATACAACGAGGCGGATTCCAGGCCTTGAAAAGGAGCAAATGTTTTTATGAAACCTTAATCCGGCCCCTGTAAAAAGGAGTATCCTTCTCATGAGGCATTAAACTGGCCTCTTGACTTTCTGTGGTCATTAATTCCCTACCTTAATGGTGAATTTGACCTCATTTATGGAGGTGGTAGCACATTCCGCTGGCCTGATTGAACCTGTCAGGATGCGCTACCCCTCTATCAGAGCAGCTTCATTCATCCAAAAAAAATAAGTTCAACTGTTGCTTGCGGTAGTCAGATTCTGGTTATTCTCTAAAGCTAAGCAGGCCCAAGCCTGCTCTGTGCATGGATTTGAGACCATTTGTGGAAAACTAGCTTTCTGCTGGAGATAGATTTAGTCCAGCCAGCAGGGGTTGCTAATTTCCTGACATGTACTTTAGGTTCCAAAAGTCCAGAAAGACAAAAATGACTTCTGTGGTGTAAGGCTTTTGATGAAGCATTAAACCGCCTCATTTAACTAGTCAGATTCCGGGCCTTGAAAAGGAGCAAATGTTTTTATGAAACCTTAATCCGGCTCTTGTAAAAAGAAGCATCTTTCGAATGAGGCAATGAACTGGCCTCCTGACCTTTAGTGGTCATTAATTCCCTACCTTAATGATGAATTTGACCTCATTTATGGAAGTGGTAGCGCATTCCGCCGACCTTATAGAGCCTGGCAGCATGCGCTACCTTTGTGAAAAACTAGTCTGGCCAGCAGGGGGGGCTCATTCCCTGACATGTACCTATGGGATCAAACGTCCTAATACAACGAGGCGGATTCCAGGCTGTGAAAAGGAGCAAATGTTTTTATGAAACCTTAATCCGGCCCTTGTAAAAAGAAGGATCTTTCGGATGAGGCAATAAACTGGCCTCCTGACCTTTAGTGGTCATTAATTCCCTGCCTTAATGATGAATTTGACCTCATTTATGGAAGTGGTAGCGCATTCCGCCGACCTTATAGAGCCTGGCAGCATGCGCTACCTTTGTGAAAAACTAGTCTGGCCAGCAGGGGGGGCTCTTTCCCTGACATGTACCTATGGGATCAAACGTCCTAATACAACGAGGCGGATTCCAGGCCTTGAAAAGGAGCAAATGTTTTTATGAAACCTTAATCCGGCCCCTGTAAAAAGGAGTATCCTTCTCATTAGGCATTAAACTGGCCTCTTGACTTTCTGTGGTCATTAATTCCCTACCTTAATGGTGAATTTGACCTCATTTATGGAGGTGGTAGCACATTCCGCTGGCCTGATTGAACCTGTCAGGATGCGATACCCCTCTATCAGAGCAGCTTCATTCATCCAAAAAAAATAAGTTCAACTGTTGCTTGCGGTAGTCAGATTCTGGTTATTCTCTAAAGCTAAGCAGGCCCAAGCCTGCTCTGTGCATGGATTCGAGACCGTTTGTGGAAAACTAGCTTCCTGCTGGGGATAGTTTTAGTCCAGCCAGCAGGGTTTGCTCATTCCCTGACATGTTCTTTAGGTTCTAAAAGTCCAGATATACAAAAATGACTTCTGCGGTGTAAGGCTTTTGATGAAGCATTAAACCGCCCCATTTAACTAGGCAGATTCCGGGCCTTGAAAAGGAGCAAATGTTTTTATGAAACCTTAATCCGGCCCTTGTAAAAAGAAGCATCTTTCGGATGAGGCAATGAACTGGCCTCCTGACCTTTAGTGGTCATTAATTCCCTACCTTAATGATGAATTTGACCTCATTTATGGAAGTGGTAGCGCATTCCGCCGACCTTATAGAGCCTGGCAGCGTGCGCTACCTTTGTGAAAAACTTGTCTGGCCAGCAGGGGGGCTCTTTCCCTGACATGTACCTATGGGATCAAACGTCCTAATACAACGAGGCGGATTCCAGGCCGTGAAAAGGAGCAAATGTTTTTATGAAACCTTAATCCGGCCCCTTTAAAAGGAGTGTCCTTCGCATGAGGCATTAAACTGGCCTCCTGACTTTCTGTGGTAATTAATTCCCTACCTTAATGGTGAATTTGACCTCATTTATGGAGGTGGTAGCGCATTCCGCCGACCTTATAGAGCCTGGCAGCATGCGCTACCTTTGTGAAAAACTAGTCTGGCCAGCAGGGGGGGCTCTTTCCCTGACATGTACCTATGGGATCAAACGTCCTAATACAACGAGGCGGATTCCAGGCCGTGAAAAGGAGCAAATGTTTTTATGAAACCTTAATCCGGCCCCTGTAAAAAGGAGTGTCCTTCTCATGAGGCATTAAACTGGCCTCCTGACTTTCTGTGGTCTTTAATTCCCTACCTTAATGGTGAATTTTACCTCATTTATGGAGGTGGTAGCACATTCCGCTGGTCTGATTGAACCTGTCAGGATGCGCTACCCCTCTATCAGAGCAGCTTCATTCATCTGAAGAAAATAAGTTCAACTGTTGCTTGCAGTAGTCAGATTCTGGTTATTCTCTAAAGCTAAGCAGGCCTAAACCTACTCTGTGCATGGATGGGAGACCATTTGTGGAAAACTAGCTTCCTGCTGGAGATAGTTTTAGTCCAGCCAGCAGGGTTTGCTCATTCCCTGACATGTACTTTAGGTTCCAAAAGTCCAGATATACAAAAATGACTTCTGCGGTGTAAGGCTTTTGATGAAGCATTAAACCTCCCCATTTAACTAGGCAGAGTCCGGGCCTTGAAAAGGAGCAAATGTTTTTATGAATCCTTAATCCGGCCCTTGTAAAAAGAAGCATTTTTCGAACGAGGCAATGAACTGGCCTCCTGACCTTTAGTGGTCATTAATTTCCTACCTTAATGATGAATTTGACCTCATTTATGGAAGTGGTAGCGCATTCCGCCGACCTTATGGAGCCTGGCAGCGTGCGCTACCTTTGTGAAAAACTAGTCTGGCCAGCAGGGGGGGCTCTTTCCCTGACATGTACCTATGGGATCAAACGTCCTAATACAACGAGGCGGATTCCAGGCCGTGAAAAGGAGCAAATGTTTTTATGAAACCTTAATCCGGCCCCTTTAAAAGGAGTGTCCTTCGCATGAGGCATTAAACTGGCCTCCTGACTTTCTGTGGTAATTAATTCCCTACCTTAATGGTGAATTTGACCTCATTTATGGAGGTGGTAGCGCATTCCGCCGACCTTATAGAGCCTGGCAGCATGCGCTACCTTTGTGAAAAACTAGTCTGTCCAGCAGGGGGGGCTCTTTCCCTGACATATACCTATGGGATCAAACGTCCTAATACAACGAGGCGGATTCCAGGCCGTGAAAAGGAGCAAATGTTTTTATGAAACCTTAATCCGGCCACTGTAAAAAGGAGTGTCCTTCTCATGAGGCATTAAACTGGCCTCCTGACTTTCTGTGGTCTTTAATTCCCTACCTTAATGGTGAATTTGACCTCATTTATGGAGGTGGTAGCACATTCCGCTGGTCTGATTGAACCTGTCAGGATGCGCTACCCCTCTATCAGAGCAGCTTCATTCATCCAAAAAATGTATGTTCAACTGTTGCTTGCAGTAGTCAGATTCTGGTTATTCTCTAAAGCTAAGCAGGTCCAAGCCTGCTCTGTTATGGATGGGAGACCATTTGTGGAAAACTAGCTTCCTGCTGGAGATAGTTTTAGTCCAGCCAGCAGGGTTTTCTCATTCCCTGACATGTTCTTTAGGTTCTAAAAGTCCAGATATACAAAAATGACTTCTGCGGTGTAAGGCTTTTGATGAAGCATTAAACCGCCCCATTTAACTAGGCAGATTCCGGGCCTTGAAAAGGAGCAAATGTTTTTATGAAACCTTAATCCGGCCCTTGTAAAAAGAAGCATCTTTCGGATGAGGCAATGAACTGGCCTCCTGACCTTTAGTGGTCATTAATTCCCTACCTTAATGATGAATTTGACCTCATTTATGGAAGTGGTAGCGCATTCCGCCGACCTTATAGAGCCTGGCAGCATGCGCTACCTTTGTGAAAAACTAGTCTGGCCAGCAGGGGGGGCTCTTTCACTGACATGTACCTATGGGATCAAACGTCCTAATACAACGAGGCGGATTCCAGGCCGTGAAAAGGAGCAAATGTTTTTATGAAACCTTAATCCGGCCCTTGTAAAAAGAAGCATCTTTCGGATGAGGCATTAAACTGGCCTCCTGACCTTTAGTGGTCATTAATTCCCTACCTTAATGATGAATTTGACCTCATTTATGGAAGTGGTAGCGCATTCCGCCGACCTCATAGAGCCTGGCAGCATGCGCTACCTTTGTGAAAAACTAGTCTGGCCAGCAGGGGGGGCTCTTTCCCTGACATGTACCTATGGGATCAAACGTCCTAATACAACGAGGCGGATTCCAGGCCGTGAAAATGAGCAAATGTTTTTATGAAACCTTAATCCGGCCCCTGTACAAAGGAATGTCCTTCTCATGAGGCATTAAACTGGCCTCTTGACTTTCTGTGGTCATTAATTCCCTACCTTAATGGTGAATTTGACCTCATTTATGGAGGTGGTAGCACATTCCGCTGGCCTGATTGAACCTGTCAGGATGCGCTACCCCTTAATCAGAGAAGCTTCATTCATCACAAAAGAACAAGTTCAACAGTTGCTTGCAGTAGTCAGATTGTGGTTACTCTCTAAAGCTAAGCAGGCCCAAGCCTGCTCTGTGCATGGATTCGAGACCATTTGTGGAAAACTAGCTTCCTGCTGGGGATAGTTTTAGTCCAGCCAGCAGGGTTTGCTCATTCCCTGACATGTTCTTTAGGTTCTAAAAGTCCAGATATACAAAAATGACTTCTGCGGTGTAAGGCTTTTGATGAAGCATTAAACCGCCCCATTTAACTAGGCAGATTCCGGGCCTTGAAAAGGAGCAAATGTTTTTATGAAACCTTAATCCGGCCCTTGTAAAAAGAAGTATCTTTCGGATGAGGCAATGAACTGGCCTCCTGACCTTTAGTGGTCATTAGTTCCCTACCTTAATGATGAATTTGACCTCATTTATGGAAGTGGTAGCGCATTCCGCCGACCTTATAGAGCCTGGCAGCATGCGCTACCTTTGTGAAAAACTAGTCTGGCCAGCAGGGGGGGCTCTTTCCCTGACATGTACCTATGGGATCAAACGTCCTAATACAACGAGGCGGATTCCAGGCCGTGAAAAGGAGCAAATGTTTTTATGAAACCTTAATCCGGCCCCTTTAAAAGGAGTGTCCTTCGCATGAGGCATTAAACTGGCCTCCTGACTTTCTGTGGTAATTAATTCCCTACCTTAATGGTGAATTTGACCTCATTTATGGAGGTGGTAGCGCATTCCGCCGACCTTATAGAGCCTGGCAGCATGCGCTACCTTTGTGAAAAACTAGTCTGGCCAGCAGGGGGGGCTCTTTCCCTGACATGTACCTATGGGATCAAAAGTCCTAATACAACGAGGCGGATTCCAGGCCGTGAAAAGGAGCAAATGTTTTTATGAAACCTTAATCCGGCCCCTGTAAAAAGGAGTGTCCTTCTCATGAGGCATTAAACTGGCCTTCTGACTTTCTGTGGTCTTTAATTCCCTACCTTAATGGTGAATTTGACCTCATTTATGGAGGTGGTAGCACATTCCGCTGGTCTGATTGAACCTGTCAGGATGCGCTACCCCTCTATCAGAGCAGCTTCATTCATCACAAAAGAACAAGTTCAACTGTTGCTTGCAGTAGTCAGATTCTGGTTATTCTCTAAAGCTAAGCAGGCCCAAACCTGCTCTGTGCATGGATGGGAGACCATTTGTGGAAAACTAGCTTTCTGCTGGAGATATTTTTAGTCCAGCCAGCAGGGTTTGCTCATTCCCAGGCATGTACTTTAGGTTCCAAAAGTCCAGATATACAAAAATGACTTCTGCGGTGTAAGGCTTTTGATGAAGCATTAAACCTCCCCATTTAACTAGGCAGAGTCCGGGCCTTGAAAAGGAGCAAATGTTTTTATGAAAACTTAATCCGGCCCTTGTAAAAAGAAGCATTTTTCGGATGAGGCAATAAACTGGCCTCCTGACCTTTAGTGGTCATTAATTCCCTACCTTAATGATGAGTTTGACCTCATTTATGGAAGTGGTAGCGCATTCCGCCGACCTTATAGAGCCTGGCAGCATGCGCTACCTTTGTGAAAAACTAGTCTGGCCAGCAGGGGGGGCTCTTTCCCTGACATGTACCAATGGGATCAAACGTCCTAATACAACGAGGCGGATTCCAGGCCGTGAAAAGGAGCAAATGTTTTTATGAAACCTTAATCCGGCCCCTTTAAAAAGGAGTGTCCTTCGCATGAGGCATTAAACTGGCCTCCTGACTTTCTGTGGTCTTTAATTCCCTACCTTAATGGTGAATTTGACCTCATTTTTGGAGGTGGTAGCGCATTCCGCCGACCTTATAGAGCCTGGCAGCATGCGCTACCTTTGTGAAAAACTAGTCTGGCCAGCAGGGGGGGCTCTTTCCCTGACATGTACCTATGGGATCAAACGTCCTAATACAACGAGGCGGATTCCAGGCCGTGAAAAGGAGCAAATGTTTTTATGAAACCTTAATCCGGCCCCTGTAAAAAGGAGTGTCCTTCTCATGAGGTATTAAACTGGCCTCCTGACTTTCTGTGGTCTTTAATTCCCTACCTTAATGGTGAATTTGACCTCATTTATGGAGTTGGTAGCACATTCCGCTGGTCTGATTGAACCTGTCAGGATGCGCTACCCCTCTATCAGAGCAGCTTCATTCATCCAAAAAATGTATGTTCAACTGTTGCTTGCAGTAGTCAGATTCTGGTTATTCTCTAAAGCTAAGCAGGTCCAAGCCTGCTCTGTTATGGATGGGAGACCATTTGTGGAAAACTAGCTTCCTGCTGGAGATTGTTTTAGTCCAGCCAGCAGGGTTTGCTCATTCCCTGACATGTTCTTTAGGTTCTAAAAGTCCAGATATACAAAAATGACTTCTGCGGTGTAAGGCTTTTGATGAAGCATTAAACCGCCCCATTTAACTAGGCAGATTCCGGGCCTTGAAAAGGAGCAAATGTTTTTATGAAACCTTAATCCGGCCCTTGTAAAAAGAAGCATCTTTCGGATGAGGCAATGAACTGGCCTCCTGACCTTTAGTGGTCATTAATTCCCTACCTTAATGATGAATTTGACCTCATTTATGGAAGTGGTAGCGCATTCCGCCGACCTTCTAGAGCCTGGCAGCATGCGCTACCTTTGTGAAAAACTAGTCTGGCCAGCAGGGGGGGCTCTTTCCCTGACATGTACCTATGGGATCAAACATCCTAATACAACGAGGCGGATTCCAGGCCGTGAAAAGGAGCAAATGTTTTTATGAAACCTTAATCCGGCCCTTGTAAAAAGAAGGATCTTTCAGATGAGGCAATAAACTGGCCTCCTGACCTTTAGTGGTCATTAATTCCCTACCTTAATGATGAATTTGACCTCATTTATGGAAGTGGTAGCGCATTCCGCCGACCTTATGGAGCCTGGCAGCGTGCGCTACCTTTGTGAAAAACTAGTCTGGCCAGCAGGGGGGGCTCTTTCCCTGACATGTACCTATGGGATCAAACGTCCTAATACAACGAGGCGGATTCCAGGCCGTGAAAATGAGCAAATGTTTTTATGAAACCTTAATCCGGCCCCTGTACAAAGGAATGTCCTTCTCATGAGGCATTAAACTGGCCTCTTGACTTTCTGTGGTCATTAATTCCCTACCTTAATGGTGAATTTGACCTCATTTATGGAAGTGGTAGCGCATTCCGCCGACCTTATAGAGCCTGGCAGCATGCGCTACCTTTGTGAAAAACTAGTCTGGCCAGCAGGGGGGGCTCTTTCCCTGACATGTACCTATGGGATCAAACGTCCTAATACAACGAGGCGGATTCCAGGCCGTGAAAAGGAGCAAATGTTTTTATGAAACCTTAATCTGGCCCTTGTAAAAAGAAGCATGTTTCGGATGAGGCAATAAACTGGCCTCCTGACCTTTAGTGGTCATTAATTCCCTACCTTAATGATGAATTTGACCTCATTTATGGAAGTGGTAGCGCATTCCGCCGACCTTATAGAGCCTGGCAGCATGCGCTACCTTTGTGAAAAACTAGTCTGTCCAGCAGGGGGGGCTCTTTCCCTGACATATACCTATGGGATCAAACGTCCTAATACAACGAGGCGGATTCCAGGCCGTGAAAATGAGCAAATGTTTTTATGAAACCTTAATCCGGCCCCTGTACAAAGGAATGTCCTTCTCATGAGGCATTAAACTGGCCTCTTGACTTTCTGTGGTCATTAATTCCCTACCTTAATGGTGAATTTGACCTCATTTATGGAGGTGGTAGCACATTCCGCTGGCCTGATTGAACCTGTCAGGATGCGCTACCCCTCTATCAGAGCAGCTTCATTCATCCAAAAAAAATAAGTTCAACTGTTGCTTGCGGTAGTCAGATTCTGGTTATTCTCTAAAGCTAAGCAGGCCCAAGCCTGCTCTGTGCATGGATTCGAGACCATTTGTGGAAAACTAGCTTCCTGCTGGGGATAGTTTTAGTCCAGCCAGCAGGGTTTGCTCATTCCCTGACATGTTCTTTAGGTTCTAAAAGTCCAGATATACAAAAATGACTTCTGCGGTGTAAGGCTTTTGATGAAGCATTAAACCGCCCCATTTAACTAGGCAGATTCCGGGCCTTGAAAAGGAGCAAATGTTTTTATGAAACCTTAATCCGGCCCTTGTAAAAAGAAGCATCTTTCGGATGAGGCAATGAACTGGCCTCCTGACCTTTAGTGGTCATTAATTCCCTACCTTAATGATGAATTTGACCTCATTTATGGAAGTGGTAGCGCATTCCGCCGACCTTATAGAGCCTGGCAGCGTGCGCTACCTTTGTGAAAAACCAGTCTGGCCAGCAGGGGGGCTCTTTCCCTGACATGTACCTATGGGATCAAACGTCCTAATACAACGAGGCGGATTCCAGGCCGTGAAAAGGAGCAAATGTTTTTATGAAACCTTAATCCGGCCCCTTTAAAAGGAGTGTCCTTCGCATGAGGCATTAAACTGGCCTCCTGACTTTCTGTGGTAATTAATTCCCTACCTTAATGGTGAATTTGACCTCATTTATGGAGGTGGTAGCGCATTCCGCCGACCTTATAGAGCCTGGCAGCATGCGCTACCTTTGTGAAAAACTAGTCTGGCCAGCAGGGGGGGCTCTTTCCCTGACATGTACCTATGAGATCAAACGTCCTAATACAACGAGGCGGATTCCAGGCCGTGAAAAGGAGCAAATGTTTTTATGAAACCTTAATCCGGCCCCTGTAAAAAGGAGTGTCCTTCTCATGAGGCATTAAACTGGCCTCCTGACTTTCTGTGGTCTTTAATTCCCTACCTTAATGGTGAATTTGACCTCATTTATGGAGGTGGTAGCACATTCCGCAGGTCTGATTGAACCTGTCAGGATGCGCTACCCCTCTATCAGAGCAGCTTCATTCATCACAAAAGAACAAGTTCAACTGTTGCTTGCAGTAGTCAGATTCTGGTTATTCTCTAAAGCTAAGCAGGCCCAAGCCTGCTCTGTGCATGGATGGGAGACCATTTGTGGAAAACTAGCTTTCTGCTGGAGATAGTTTTAGTCCAGCCAGCAGGGTTTGCTCATTCCCAGACATGTACTTTAGGTTCCAAAAGTCCAGATATACAAAAATGACTTCTGCGGTGTAAGGCTTTTGATGAAGCATTAAACCTCCCCATTTAACTAGGCAGAGTCCGGGCCTTGAAAAGGAGCAAATGTTTTTATGAAAACTTAATCCGGCCCTTGTAAAAAGAAGCATTTTTCGGATGAGGCAATAAACTGGCCTCCTGACCTTTAGTGGTCATTAATTCCCTACCTTAATGATGAGTTTGACCTCATTTATGGAAGTGGTAGCGCATTCCGCCGACCTTATAGAGCCTGGCAGCATGCGCTACCTTTGTGAAAAACTAGTCTGGCCAGCAGGGGGGGCTCTTTCCCTGACATGTACCAATGGGATCAAACGTCCTAATACAACGAGGCGGATTCCAGGCCGTGAAAAGGAGCAAATGTTTTTATGAAACCTTAATCCGGCCCCTTTAAAAAGGAGTGTCCTTCGCATGAGGCATTAAACTGGCCTCCTGACTTTCTGTGGTCTTTAATTCCCTACCTTAATGGTGAATTTGACCTCATTTTTGGAGGTGGTAGCGCATTCCGCCGACCTTATAGAGCCTGGCAGCATGCGCTACCTTTGTGAAAAACTAGTCTGGCCAGCAGGGGGGGCTCTTTCCCTGACATGTACCTATGGGATCAAACGTCCTAATACAACGAGGCGGATTCCAGGCCGTGAAAAGGAGCAAATGTTTTTATGAAACCTTAATCTGGCCCCTGTAAAAAGGAGTGTCCTTCTCATGAGGCATTAAACTGGCCTCCTGACTTTCTGTGGTCTTTAATTCCCTACCTTAATGGTGAATTTGACCTCATT
This sequence comes from Garra rufa, assembly GCF_049309525.1. Classification (NCBI taxonomy): domain Eukaryota; kingdom Metazoa; phylum Chordata; class Actinopteri; order Cypriniformes; family Cyprinidae; genus Garra; species Garra rufa. The sequence goes on along the minus strand of NC_133372.1, from coordinate 48,901,521 downwards.
TATGGAGTTGGTAGCACATTCCGCTGGTCTGATTGAACCTGTCAGGATGCGCTACCCCTCTATCAGAGCAGCTTCATTCATCCAAACAATGTATGTTCAACTGTTGCTTGCAGTAGTCAGATTCTGGTTATTCTCTAAAGCTAAGCAGGTCCAAGCCTGCTCTGTTATGGATGGGAGACCATTTGTGGAAAACTAGCTTCCTGCTGGAGATAGTTTTAGTCCAGCCAGCAGGGTTTGCTCATTCCCTGACATGTTCTTTAGGTTCTAAAAGTCCAGATATACAAAAATGACTTCTGCGGTGTAAGGCTTTTGATGAAGCATTAAACCGCCCCATTTAACTAGGCAGATTCCGGGCCTTGAAAAGGAGCAAATGTTTTTATGAAACCTTAATCCGGCCCTTGTAAAAAGAAGCATCTTTCGGATGAGGCAATGAACTGGCCTCCTGACCTTTAGTGGTCATTAATTCCCTACCTTAATGATGAATTTGACCTCATTTATGGAAGTGGTAGCGCATTCCGCCGACCTTCTAGAGCCTGGCAGCATGCGCTACCTTTGTGAAAAACTAGTCTGGCCAGCAGGGGGGGCTCTTTCCCTGACATGTACCTATGGGATCAAACATCCTAATACAACGAGGCGGATTCCAGGCCGTGAAAAGGAGCAAATGTTTTCATGAAACCTTAATCCGGCCCTTGTAAAAAGAAGGATCTTTCAGATGAGGCAATAAACTGGCCTCCTGACCTTTAGTGGTCATTAATTCCCTACCTTAATGATGAATTTGACCTCATTTATGGAAGTGGTAGCGCATTCCGCCGACCTTATGGAGCCTGGCAGCGTGCGCTACCTTTGTGAAAAACTAGTCTGGCCAGCAGGGGGGGCTCTTTCCCTGACATGTACCTATGGGATCAAACGTCCTAATACAACGAGGCGGATTCCAGGCCGTGAAAATGAGCAAATGTTTTTATGAAACCTTAATCCGGCCCCTGTACAAAGGAATGTCCTTCTCATGAGGCATTAAACTGGCCTCTTGACTTTCTGTGGTCATTAATTCCCTACCTTAATGGTGAATTTGACCTCATTTATGGAAGTGGTAGCGCATTCCGCCGACCTTATAGAGCCTGGCAGCATGCGCTACCTTTGTGAAAAACTAGTCTGGCCAGCAGGGGGGGCTCTTTCCCTGACATGTACCTATGGGATCAAACGTCCTAATACAACGAGGCGGATTCCAGGCCGTGAAAAGGAGCAAATGTTTTTATGAAACCTTAATCCGGCCCTTGTAAAAAGAAGCATCTTTCGGATGAGGCATTAAACTGGCCTCCTGACTTTCTGTGGTCATTAATTCCCTACCTTAATGGTGAATTTGACCTCATTTATGGAGGTGGTAGCACATTCCGCTGGCCTGATTGAACCTGTCAGGATTCCCTACCCCTCTATCAGAGCAGCTTCATTCAAGAAAAAAGAACAAGTTCAACTGTTGCTTGCAGTAGTCAGATTCTGGTTACTCTCCAAAGCTAAGCAGGTCCAAACCTGATCTGTGCATGGATGGGAGACCCTTTGTGGAAAACTAGCTTCCTGCTGGAGATAGTTTTAGTCCACCCAGCAGGGGGGGCTCTTCCCCTGACATGTACCTATGGGATCAAACGTCCTAATACAACGAGGCGTATTCCAGTCCGTGAAAAGGAGCAAATGTTTTTATGAAACCTTAATCTGGCCCTTGTAAAAAGAAGCATGTTTCGGATGAGGCAATAAACTGGCCTCCTGACCTTTAGTGGTCATTAATTCCCTACCTTAATGATGAATTTGACCTCATTTATGGAAGTGGTAGCGCATTCCGCCGACCTTATAGAGCCTGGCAGCATGCGCTACCTTTGTGAAAAACTAGTCTGGCCAGCAGGGGGGGCTCTTTCCCTGACATGTACCTATGGGATCAAACGTCCTAATACAACGAGGCGGATTCCAGGCCGTGAAATGGAGCAAATGTTTTTATGAAACCTTAATCCGGCCCCTGTAAAAAGGAGTGTCCTTCTCATGAGGCATTAAACTGGCCTCTTGACTTTCTGTGGTCATTAATTCCCTACCTTAATGGTGAATTTGACCTCATTTATGGAGGTGGTAGCACATTCCGCTGGCCTGATTGAACCTGTCAGGATGCGCTACCCCTTAATCAGAGCAGCTTCATTCATCACAAAAGAACAAGTTCAACTGTTGCTTGCAGTAGTCAGATTGTGGTTACTCTCTAAAGCTAAGCAGGCCCAAGCCTGCTCTGTGCATGGATTCGAGACCATTTGTGGAAAACTAGCTTCCTGCTGGGGATAGTTTTAGTCCAGCCAGCAGGGTTTGCTCATTCCCTGACATGTTCTTTAGGTTCTAAAAGTCCAGATATACAAAAATGACTTCTGCGGTGTAAGGCTTTTGATGAAGCATTAAACCGCCCATTTAACTAGGCAGATTCCGGGCCTTGAAAAGGAGCAAATGTTTTTATGAAACCTTAATCCGGCCCTTGTAAAAAGAAGCATCTTTCGGATGAGGCAATGAACTGGCCTCCTGACCTTTAGTGGTCATTAATTCCCTACCTTAATGATGAATTTGACCTCATTTATGGAAGTGGTAGCGCATTCCGCCGACCTTCTAGATTCTGGCAGCATGCGCTACCTTTGTGAAAAACTAGTCTGGCCAGCAGGGGGGGCTCTTTCCCTGACATGTACCTATGGGATCAAACGTCCTAATACAACGAGGCGGATTCCAGGCCGTGAAAAGGAGCAAATGTTTTTATGAAACCTTAATCCGGCCCTTGTAAAAAGAAGGATCTTTCAGATGAGGCAAGAAACTGGCCTCCTGACCTTTAGTGGTCATTAATTCCCTACCTTAATGATGAATTTGACCTCATTTATGGAAGTGGTAGCGCATTCCGCCGACCTTATGGAGCCTGGCAGCGTGCGCTACCTTTGTGAAAAACTAGTCTGGCCAGCAGGGGGGGCTCTTTCCCTGACATGTACCTATGGGATCAAACGTCCTAATACAACGAGGCGGATTCCAGGCCGTGAAAATGAGCAAATGTTTTTATGAAACCTTAATCCGGCCCCTGTACAAAGGAATGTCCTTCTCATGAGGCATTAAACTGGCCTCTTGACTTTCTGTGGTCATTAATTCCCTACCTTAATGGTGAATTTGACCTCATTTATGGAAGTGGTAGCGCATTCCGCCGACCTTATAGAGCCTGGCAGCATGCGCTACCTTTGTGAAAAACTAGTCTGGCCAGCAGGGGGGGCTCTTTCCCTGACATGTACCTATGGGATCAAACGTCCTAATACAACGAGGCGGATTCCAGGCCGTGAAAAGGAGCAAATGTTTTTATGAAACCTTAATCCGGCCCTTGTAAAAAGAAGCATCTTTCGGATGAGGCATTAAACTGGCCTCCTGACTTTCTGTGGTCATTAATTCCCTACCTTAATGGTGAATTTGACCTCATTTATGGAGGTGGTAGCACATTCCGCTGGCCTGATTGAACCTGTCAGGATGCCCTACCCCTCTATCAGAGCAGCTTCATTCAACAAAAAAGAACAAGTTCAACTGTTGCTTGCAGTAGTCAGATTCTGGTTACTCTCCAAAGCTAAGCAGGTCCAAACCTGATCTGTGCATGGATGGGAGACCCTTTGTGGAAAACTAGCTTCCTGCTGGAGATAGTTTTAGTCCACCCAGCAGGGGGGGCTCTTCCCCTGACATGTACCTATGGGATCAAACGTCCTAATACAACGAGGCGTATTCCAGTCCGTGAAAAGGAGCAAATGTTTTTATGAAACCTTAATCTGGCCCTTGTAAAAAGAAGCATGTTTCGGATGAGGCAATAAACTGGCCTCCTGACCTTTAGTGGTCATTAATTCCCTACCTTAATGATGAATTTGACCTCATTTATGGAAGTGGTAGCGCATTCCGCCGACCTTATAGAGCCTAGCAGCGTGCGCTACCTTTGTGAAAAACTAGTCTGGCCAGCAGGGGGGCTCTTTCCCTGACATGTACCTATGGGATCAAACGTCCTAATACAACGAGGCGGATTCCAGGCCGTGAAAAGGAGCAAATGTTTTTATGAAACCTTAATCCGGCCCCTTTAAAAGGAGTGTCCTTCGCATGAGGCATTAAACTGGCCTCCTGACTTTCTGTGGTAATTAATTCCCTACCTTAATGGTGAATTTGACCTCATTTATGGAGGTGGTAGCGCATTCCGCCGACCTTATAGAGCCTGGCAGCATGCGCTACCTTTGTGAAAAACTAGTCTGGCCAGCAGGGGGGGCTCTTTCCCTGACATGTACCTATGGGATCAAACGTCCTAATACAACGAGGCGGATTCCAGGCCGTGAAAAGGAGCAAATGTTTTTATGAAACCTTAATCCGGCCCCTGTAAAAAGGAGTGTCCTTCTCATGAGGCATTAAACTGGCCTCCTGACTTTCTGTGGTCTTTAATTCCCTACCTTAATGGTGAATTTGACCTCATTTATGGAGGTGGTAGCACATTCCGCTGGTCTGATTGAACCTGTCAGGATGCGCTACCCCTCTATCAGAGCAGCTTCATTCATCCGAAGAAAATAAGTTCAACTGTTGCTTGCAGTAGTCAGATTCTGGTTATTCTCTAAAGCTAAGCAGGCCTAAACCTACTCTGTGCATGGATGGGAGACCATTTGTGGAAAACTAACTTCCTGCTGGAGATAGTTTTAGTCCAGCCAGCAGGGTTTGCTCATTCCCTGACATGTACTTTAGGTTCCAAAAGTCCAGATATACAAAAATGACTTCTGCGGTGTAAGGCTTTTGATGAAGCATTAAACCTCCCCATTTAACTAGGCAGAGTCCGGGCCTTGAAAAGGAGCAAATGTTTTTATGAATCCTTAATCCGGCCCTTGTAAAAAGAAGCATTTTTCGAACGAGGCAATGAACTGGCCTCCTGACCTTTAGTGGTCATTAATTTCCTACCTTAATGATGAATTTGACCTCATTTATGGAAGTGGTAGCGCATTCCGCCGACCTTATGGAGCCTGGCAGCGTGCGCTACCTTTGTGAAAAACTAGTCTGGCCAGCAGGGGGGGCTCTTTCCCTGACATGTACCTATGGGATCAAACGTCCTAATACAACGAGGCGGATTCCAGGCCGTGAAAAGGAGCAAATGTTTTTATGAAACCTTAATCCGGCCCCTTTAAAAGGAGTGTCCTTCGCATGAGGCATTAAACTGGCCTCCTGACTTTTTGTGGTAATTAATTCCCTACCTTAATGGTGAATTTGACCTCATTTATGGAGGTGGTAGCGCATTCCGCCGACCTTATAGAGCCTGGCAGCATGCGCTACCTTTGTGAAAAACTAGTCTGTCCAGCAGGGGGGGCTCTTTCCCTGACATATACCTATGGGATCAAACGTCCTAATACAACGAGGCGGATTCCAGGCCGTGAAAATGAGCAAATGTTTTTATGAAACCTTAATCCGGCCACTGTAAAAAGGAGTGTCCTTCTCATGAGGCATTAAACTGGCCTCCTGACTTTCTGTGGTCTTTAATTCCCTACCTTAATGGTGAATTTGACCTCATTTATGGAGGTGGTAGCACATTCCGCTGGTCTGATTGAACCTGTCAGGATGCGCTACCCCTCTATCAGAGCAGCTTCATTCATCCAAAAAATGTATGTTCAACTGTTGCTTGCAGTAGTCAGATTCTGGTTATTCTCTAAAGCTAAGCAGGTCCAAGCCTGCTCTGTTATGGATGGGAGACCATTTGTGGAAAACTAGCTTCCTGCTGGAGATAGTTTTAGTCCAGCCAGCAGGGTTTGCTCATTCCCTGACATGTTCTTTAGGTTCTAAAAGTCCAGATATACAAAAATGACTTCTGCGGTGTAAGGCTTTTGATGAAGCATTAAACCGCCCCATTTAACTAGGCAGATTCCGGGCCTTGAAAAGGAGCAAATGTTTTTATGAAACCTTAATCCGGCCCTTGTAAAAAGAAGCATCTTTCGGATGAGGCAATGAACTGGCCTCCTGACCTTTAGTGGTCATTAATTCCCTACCTTAATGATGAATTTGACCTCATTTATGGAAGTGGTAGCGCATTCCGCCGACCTTCTAGAGCCTGGCAGCATGCGCTACCTTTGTGAAAAACTAGTCTGGCCAGCAGGGGGGGCTCTTTCCCTGACATGTACCTATGGGATCAAACGTCCTAATACAACGAGGCGGATTCCAGGCCGTGAAAATGAGCAAATGTTTTTATGAAACCTTAATCCGGCCCCTGTACAAAGGAATGTCCTTCTCATGAGGCATTAAACTGGCCTCTTGACTTTCTGTGGTCATTAATTCCCTACCTTAATGGTGAATTTGACCTCATTTATGGAAGTGGTAGCGCATTCCGCCGACCTTATAGAGCCTGGCAGCATGCGCTACCTTTGTGAAAAACTAGTCTGGCCAGCAGGGGGGGCTCTTTCACTGACATGTACCTATGGGATCAAACGTCCTAATACAACGAGGCGGATTCCAGGCCGTGAAAAGGAGCAAATGTTTTTATGAAACCTTAATCCGGCCCTTGTAAAAAGAAGCATCTTTCGGATGAGGCATTAAACTGGCCTCCTGACCTTTAGTGGTCATTAATTCCCTACCTTAATGATGAATTTGACCTCATTTATGGAAGTGGTAGCGCATTCCGCCGACCTCATAGAGCCTGGCAGCATGCGCTACCTTTGTGAAAAACTAGTCTGGCCAGCAGGGGGGGCTCTTTCCCTGACATGTACCTATGGGATCAAACGTCCTAATACAACGAGGCGGATTCCAGGCCGTGAAAATGAGCAAATGTTTTTATGAAACCTTAATCCGGCCCCTGTACAAAGGAATGTCCTTCTCATGAGGCATTAAACTGGCCTCTTGACTTTCTGTGGTCATTAATTCCCTACCTTAATAGTGAATTTGACCTCATTTATGGAGGTGGTAGCACATTCCGCTGGCCTGATTGAACCTGTCAGGATGCGCTACCCCTTAATCAGAGAAGCTTCATTCATCACAAAAGAACAAGTTCAACTGTTGCTTGCAGTAGTCAGATTGTGGTTACTCTCTAAAGCTAAGCAGGCCCAAGCCTGCTCTGTGCATGGATTCGAGACCATTTGTGGAAAACTAGCTTCCTGCTGGGGATAGTTTTAGTCCAGCCAGCAGGGTTTGCTCATTCCCTGACATGTTCTTTAGGTTCTAAAAGTCCAGATATACAAAAATGACTTCTGCGGTGTAAGGCTTTTGATGAAGCATTAAACCGCCCCATTTAACTAGGCAGATTCCGGGCCTTGAAAAGGAGCAAATGTTTTTATGAAACCTTAATCCGGCCCTTGTAAAAAGAAGCATCTTTCGGATGAGGCAATGAACTGGCCTCCTGACCTTTAGTGGTCATTAATTCCCTACCTTAATGATGAATTTGACCTCATTTATGGAAGTGGTAGCGCATTCTGCCGACCTTCTAGAGCCTGGCAGCATGCGCTACCTTTGTGAAAAACTAGTCTGGCCAGCAGGGGGGGCTCTTTCCCTGACATGTACCTATGGGATCAAACGTCCTAATACAACGAGGCGGATTCCAGGCCGTGAAAATGAGCAAATGTTTTTATGAAACCTTAATCCGGCCCCTGTACAAAGGAATGTCCTTCTCATGAGGCATTAACCCTCTGGGGCCCGGGGGTGTTTTGGGGCCCTGAAGAAGTTTTGACATGCCTTGACATTTGTGCTTTTTTCAGTATGTTAAAAACATATTAATATCCTAAATCTAAATACATTGTATTTAGCACAAATTGGACTACAAAAATATGTAAGCAACATGAATGTACACTTTTAAGTTTTTGAGAAAACAATGTTTATGCGTGCATTTTGAAAAACTAAATTTTTGAAGTCACTGAAATAAGGTCATCTAACACATACAGAATATTTATTCTCGGGACTTTCGAGAATTGGATGTGGTAGGCTTGGTTTTTTTCTACCAAATGATGTGAAAATCATCTAGTTCACTTGTTTTCACAAAACAGTATATAGATTTAAATTTTTGAAGACACTTTTTGTTTAGAGTGGCTGTATGCGAGAAGGCGTGAATGATCATGAATAATGCTGTGATTTACACCTGAGAAGACAAAGACCTGCATAATGAGCCGCATAATGAGCCATTCAGTCGGATGTTGACTGAGAGGAAACAACAGAAAGAATAAAGGAAAAATGAAAGGACAAAATACATATATATTTAGTTTGAAGCGTATTTTGAATATATTTAACTATCACACAAAATAACTTGTCTTTCACTTGTGAGTGCAGTTAAACTTTTTATTAGGAACAAAAGTAATAAACACAGAAGTCAAGATGTCGAGGGTGCAATATCCAAATCACTTGCAGGAAACTTGAACACAGGAAAACGGGGAACAGCAGAAACTGCAAAGAAAACAAGTAGATGTGAGCAACACAATGATCTGACAAAGACAGAGCTAACATGGAGAAAACACATACACTACCAGCCAAACTTTTTATTATTAAAAGTTTTTTTTTTTTTTTAAGTGAGCAGTTTTTTTTACATAGTAAACCTATTTCACAAAATTAGATAATTATTTTTCTTTAAAAAAGTACCTTTGACTGGTAGTGTATAGCATAGGCGTATAACAGTTAGGTGCAAATAAAACAGTGTGAGATAAATACAGGTGTAAGGTTTGTAATGAAGTGATACAGGAGAAACCATACATCTTCTACCTTTCATACAGATTACTTAAAAAGAGAATAGTAGTTTTTTATTTGAATTGGTTTATGTAAAAGTAAACATTTCAAGCTTTCTACAAGTAAATGCATTATGTCTGTGAGCCACGTAATCACTTAGATTTAGGTTTCATGCACGTTAGTTTCATTTATGTGTCTGTGTAAAGATATAACAGACAGTGAAGGCAGAGCGCGTGCCCTGACTGTTTTCTTATTTTCATAAAAGCACAGTGTATACAAATAAAAATATACCCTCTACAGTTTCGAATGATGTATTGGTTGTATTTGTACGATCAAAACTGACGGAGAATTTTACATTCTTTTCGGCATTATTACAAAAGCGTGCCTCAAATGCGCCAGCGCGTTTTTCGACCAAAGTTGAAACATCCTGTCATCATGAGACATTTAGATGCAGTGAAATGAAACATACTTTATAATGTTTCACTTGCTGTAGTCAGGAAATACAGTTGGCAAAAAGTCTTAACTGGTAAAATGTGTGCACATTCTGTCACAGTAACAACTTACAAATATAAAAGAAAAAAACTTACTTGTGTAAATATCTCATCTGCTGGTTCACGCTGTGTCTCATATAATGTTCATCTTCTGAAGTAAGTTTTATTCCTGACAGCCCATCTTCTTCCAGAAAGGACTAACTTGAAAGAAAAGAAACTGCTTTCTCCTTTGTTTACCGTGATGTGGGCGTCTACTTTTGGCGCGGCGCCCTCACATGGACGATTTGAATATGAAAGACTGGAATCGCTCTTGGGCGTGATCTAATTAAAACTAATGAAGCAGACAAGAGAGACTGGACATCGTGTTGGTTTCATACGGATTACTTTATCACAGAATATTTGATTTCAATAAACATTACTTTATTTGAAAGTATAGATATCAAGCTTTCTCTAGACATATTGCTCATGTCTCTGTGTTGTGTATTGGCTGAGTTATAGTCTATTTTAATGACGCGTTTCTGAATGAAGATCACGGAGATCAACGCGGCAGACAGCACACCCTTTTTGTTTTCTTTATTTTGTAAAATCACAATATTTTTTTGGTTTTGTGAGTATATACAAATAAAAGTAGACCCTTTACAGATTCGATTGATGTACTGCTTTTATCTGTACAATCAGAAATGACCGAGTAATTGAAGTTCCTTTTGGGAAACTGCCACAAAACGCGTATACGCGTGTTTGGACCCCAGGGGGTTAAACTGGCCTCTTGACTTTCTGTGGTCATTAATTCCCTACCTTAATGGTGAATTTGACCTCATTTATGGAAGTGGTAGCGCATTCCGCCGACCTTATAGAGCCTGGCAGCATGCGCTACCTTTGTGAAAAACTAGTCTGGCCAGCAGGGGGGGCTCTTTCACTGACATGTACCTATGGGATCAAACGTCCTAATACAACGAGGCGGATTCCAGGCCGTGAAAAGGAGCAAATGTTTTTATGAAACCTTAATCCGGCCCTTGTAAAAAGAAGCATCTTTCGGATGAGGCATTAAACTGGCCTCCTGACCTTTAGTGGTCATTAATTCCCTACCTTAATGATGAATTTGACCTCATTTATGGAAGTGGTAGCGCATTCCGCCGACCTCATAGAGCCTGGCAGCATGCGCTACCTTTGTGAAAAACTAGTCTGGCCAGCAGGGGGGGCTCTTTCCCTGACATGTACCTATGGGATCAAACGTCCTAATACAACGAGGCGGATTCCAGGCCGTGAAAATGAGCAAATGTTTTTATGAAACCTTAATCCGGCCCCTGTACAAAGGAATGTCCTTCTCATGAGGCATTAAACTGGCCTCTTGACTTTCTGTGGTCATTAATTCCCTACCTTAATGGTGAATTTGACCTCATTTATGGAGGTGGTAGCACATTCCGCTGGTCTGATTGAACCTGTCAGGATGCGCTACCCCTCTATCAGAGCAGCTTCATTCATCCAAAAAATGTATGTTCAACTGTTGCTTGCAGTAGTCAGATTCTGGTTATTCTCTAAAGCTAAGCAGGTCCAAGCCTGCTCTGTTATGGATGGGAGACCATTTGTGGAAAACTAGCTTCCTGCTGGAGATAGTTTTAGTCCAGCCAGCAGGGTTTTCTCATTCCCTGACATGTTCTTTAGGTTCTAAAAGTCCAGATATACAAAAATGACTTCTGCGGTGTAAGGCTTTTGATGAAGCATTAAACCGCCCCATTTAACTAGGCAGATTCCGGGCCTTGAAAAGGAGCAAATGTTTTTATGAAACCTTAATCCGGCCCTTGTAAAAAGAAGCATCTTTCGGATGAGGCAATGAACTGGCCTCCTGACCTTTAGTGGTCATTATTCCCTACCTTAATGATGAATTTGACCTCATTTATGGAAGTGGTAGCGCATTCCGCCGACCTTATAGAGCCTGGCAGCATGCGCTACCTTTGTGAAAAACTAGTCTGGCCAGCAGGGGGGGCTCTTTCACTGACATGTACCTATGGGATCAAACGTCCTAATACAACGAGGCGGATTCCAGGCCGTGAAAAGGAGCAAATGTTTTTATGAAACCTTAATCCGGCCCTTGTAAAAAGAAGCATCTTTCGGATGAGGCATTAAACTGGCCTCCTGACCTTTAGTGGTCATTAATTCCCTACCTTAATGATGAATTTGACCTCATTTATGGAAGTGGTAGCGCATTCCGCCGACCTCATAGAGCCTGGCAGCATGCGCTACCTTTGTGAAAAACTAGTCTGGCCAGCAGGGGGGGCTCTTTCCCTGACATGTACCTATGGGATCAAACGTCCTAATACAACGAGGCGGATTCCAGGCCGTGAAAATGAGCAAATGTTTTTATGAAACCTTAATCCGGCCCCTGTACAAAGGAATGTCCTTCTCATGAGGCATTAAACTGGCCTCTTGACTTTCTGTGGTCATTAATTCCCTACCTTAATGGTGAATTTGACCTCATTTATGGAGGTGGTAGCACATTCCGCTGGCCTGATTGAACCTGTCAGGATGCGCTACCCCTTAATCAGAGAAGCTTCATTCATCACAAAAGAACAAGTTCAACAGTTGCTTGCAGTAGTCAGATTGTGGTTACTCTCTAAAGCTAAGCAGGCCCAAGCCTGCTCTGTGCATGGATTCGAGACCATTTGTGGAAAACTAGCTTCCTGCTGGGGATAGTTTTAGTCCAGCCAGCAGGGTTTGCTCATTCCCTGACATGTTCTTTAGGTTCTAAAAGTCCAGATATACAAAAATGACTTCTGCGGTGTAAGGCTTTTGATGAAGCATTAAACCGCCCCATTTAACTAGGCAGATTCCGGGCCTTGAAAAGGAGCAAATGTTTTTATGAAACCTTAATCCGGCCCTTGTAAAAAGAAGTATCTTTCGGATGAGGCAATGAACTGGCCTCCTGACCTTTAGTGGTCATTAGTTCCCTACCTTAATGATGAATTTGACCTCATTTATGGAAGTGGTAGCGCATTCCGCCGACCTTATAGAGCCTGGCAGCATGCGCTACCTTTGTGAAAAACTAGTCTGGCCAGCAGGGGGGGCTCTTTCCCTGACATGTACCTATGGGATCAAACGTCCTAATACAACGAGGCGGATTCCAGGCCGTGAAAAGGAGCAAATGTTTTTATGAAACCTTAATCCGGCCCCTTTAAAAGGAGTGTCCTTCGCATGAGGCATTAAACCGGCCTCCTGACTTTCTGTGGTAATTAATTCCCTACCTTAATGGTGAATTTGACCTCATTTATGGAGGTGGTAGCGCATTCCGCCGACCTTATAGAGCCTGGCAGCATGCGCTACCTTTGTGAAAAACTAGTCTGGCCAGCAGGGGGGGCTCTTTCCCTGACATGTACCTATGGGATCAAAAGTCCTAATACAACGAGGCGGATTCCAGGCCGTGAAAAGGAGCAAATGTTTTTATGAAACCTTAATCCGGCCCCTGTAAAAAGGAGTGTCCTTCTCATGAGGCATTAAACTGGCCTTCTGACTTTCTGTGGTCTTTAATTCCCTACCTTAATGGTGAATTTGACCTCATTTATGGAGGTGGTAGCACATTCCGCTGGTCTGATTGAACCTGTCAGGATGCGCTACCCCTCTATCAGAGCAGCTTCATTCATCACAAAAGAACAAGTTCAACTGTTGCTTGCAGTAGTCAGATTCTGGTTATTCTCTAAAGCTAAGCAGGCCCAAACCTGCTCTGTGCATGGATGGGAGACCATTTGTGGAAAACTAGCTTTCTGCTGGAGATATTTTTAGTCCAGCCAGCAGGGTTTGCTCATTCCCAGACATGTACTTTAGGTTCCAAAAGTCCAGATATACAAAAATGACTTCTGCGGTGTAAGGCTTTTGATGAAGCATTAAACCTCCCCATTTAACTAGGCAGAGTCCGGGCCTTGAAAAGGAGCAAATGTTTTTATGAAAACTTAATCCGGCCCTTGTAAAAAGAAGCATTTTTCGGATGAGGCAATAAACTGGCCTCCTGACCTTTAGTGGTCATTAATTCCCTACCTTAATGATGAGTTTGACCTCATTTATGGAAGTGGTAGCGCATTCCGCCGACCTTATAGAGCCTGGCAGCATGCGCTACCTTTGTGAAAAACTAGTCTGGCCAGCAGGGGGGGCTCTTTCCCTGACATGTACCAATGGGATCAAACGTCCTAATACAACGAGGCGGATTCCAGGCCGTGAAAAGGAGCAAATGTTTTTATGAAACCTTAATCCGGCCCCTTTAAAAAGGAGTGTCCTTCGCATGAGGCATTAAACTGGCCTCCTGACTTTCTGTGGTCTTTAATTCCCTACCTTAATGGTGAATTTGACCTCATTTTTGGAGGTGGTAGCGCATTCCGCCGACCTTATAGAGCCTGGCAGCATGCGCTACCTTTGTGAAAAACTAGTCTGGCCAGCAGGGGGGGCTCTTTCCCTGACATGTACCTATGGGATCAAACGTCCTAATACAACGAGGCGGATTCCAGGCCGTGAAAAGGAGCAAATGTTTTTATGAAACCTTAATCCGGCCCCTGTAAAAAGGAGTGTCCTTCTCATGAGGTATTAAACTGGCCTCCTGACTTTCTGTGGTCTTTAATTCCCTACCTTAATGGTGAATTTGACCTCATTTATGGAGTTGGTAGCACATTCCGCTGGTCTGATTGAACCTGTCAGGATGCGCTACCCCTCTATCAGAGCAGCTTCATTCATCCAAAAAATGTATGTTCAACTGTTGCTTGCAGTAGTCAGATTCTGGTTATTCTCTAAAGCTAAGCAGGTCCAAGCCTGCTCTGTTATGGATGGGAGACCATTTGTGGAAAACTAGCTTCCTGCTGGAGATAGTTTTAGTCCAGCCAGCAGGGTTTGCTCATTCCCTGACATGTTCTTTAGGTTCTAAAAGTCCAGATATACAAAAATGACTTCTGCGGTGTAAGGCTTTTGATGAAGCATTAAACCGCCCCATTTAACTAGGCAGATTCCGGGCCTTGAAAAGGAGCAAATGTTTTTATGAAACCTTAATCCGGCCCTTGTAAAAAGAAGCATCTTTCGGATGAGGCAATGAACTGGCCTCCTGACCTTTAGTGGTCATTAATTCCCTACCTTAATGATGAATTTGACCTCATTTATGGAAGTGGTAGCGCATTCCGCCGACCTTCTAGAGCCTGGCAGCATGCGCTACCTTTGTGAAAAACTAGTCTGGCCAGCAGGGGGGGCTCTTTCCCTGACATGTACCTATGGGATCAAACATCCTAATACAACGAGGCGGATTCCAGGCCGTGAAAAGGAGCAAATGTTTTTATGAAACCTTAATCCGGCCCTTGTAAAAAGAAGGATCTTTCAGATGAGGCAATAAACTGGCCTCCTGACCTTTAGTGGTCATTAATTCCCTACCTTAATGATGAATTTGACCTCATTTATGGAAGTGGTAGCGCATTCCGCCGACCTTATGGAGCCTGGCAGCGTGCGCTACCTTTGTGAAAAACTAGTCTGGCCAGCAGGGGGGGCTCTTTCCCTGACATGTACCTATGGGATCAAACGTCCTAATACAACGAGGCGGATTCCAGGCCGTGAAAATGAGCAAATGTTTTTATGAAACCTTAATCCGGCCCCTGTACAAAGGAATGTCCTTCTCATGAGGCATTAAACTGGCCTCTTGACTTTCTGTGGTCATTAATTCCCTACCTTAATGGTGAATTTGACCTCATTTATGGAAGTGGTAGCGCATTCCGCCGACCTTATAGAGCCTGGCAGCATGCGCTACCTTTGTGAAAAACTAGTCTGGCCAGCAGGGGGGGCTCTTTCCCTGACATGTACCTATGGGATCAAACGTCCTAATACAACGAGGCGGATTCCAGGCCGTGAAAAGGAGCAAATGTTTTTATGAAACCTTAATCTGGCCCTTGTAAAAAGAAGCATGTTTCGGATGAGGCAATAAACTGGCCTCCTGACCTTTAGTGGTCATTAATTCCCTACCTTAATGATGAATTTGACCTCATTTATGGAAGTGGTAGCGCATTCCGCCGACCTTATAGAGCCTGGCAGCATGCGCTACCTTTGTGAAAAACTAGTCTGGCCAGCAGGGGGGGCTCTTTCCCTGACATGTACCTATGGGATCAAACGTCCTAATACAACGAGGCGGATTCCAGGCCGTGAAATGGAGCAAATGTTTTTATGAAACCTTAATCCGGCCCCTGTAAAAAGGAGTGTCCTTCTCATGAGGCATTAAACTGGCCTCTTGACTTTCTGTGGTCATTAATTCCCTACCTTAATGGTGAATTTGACCTCATTTATGGAGGTGGTAGCACATTCCGCTGGCCTGATTGAACCTGTCAGGATGCGCTACCCCTTAATCAGAGCAGCTTCATTCATCACAAAAGAACAAGTTCAACTGTTGCTTGCAGTAGTCAGATTGTGGTTACTCTCTAAAGCTAAGCAGGCCCAAGCCTGCTCTGTGCATGGATTCGAGACCATTTGTGGAAAACTAGCTTCCTGCTGGGGATAGTTTTAGTCCAGCCAGCAGGGTTTGCTCATTCCCTGACATGTTCTTTAGGTTCTAAAAGTCCAGATATACAAAAATGACTTCTGCGGTGTAAGGCTTTTGATGAAGCATTAAACCGCCCCATTTAACTAGGCAGATTCCGGGCCTTGAAAAGGAGCAAATGTTTTTATGAAACCTTAATCCGGCCCTTGTAAAAAGAAGTATCTTTCGGATGAGGCAATGAACTGGCCTCCTGACCTTTAGTGGTCATTAGTTCCCTACCTTAATGATGAATTTGACCTCATTTATGGAAGTGGTAGCGCATTCCGCCGACCTTATAGAGCCTGGCAGCATGCGCTACCTTTGTGAAAAACTAGTCTGGCCAGCAGGGGGGGCTCTTTCCCTGACATGTACCTATGGGATCAAACGTCCTAATACAACGAGGCGGATTCCAGGCCGTGAAAAGGAGCAAATGTTTTTATGAAACCTTAATCCGGCCCCTTTAAAAGGAGTGTCCTTCGCATGAGGCATTAAACCGGCCTCCTGACTTTCTGTGGTAATTAATTCCCTACCTTAATGGTGAATTTGACCTCATTTATGGAGGTGGTAGCGCATTCCGCCGACCTTATAGAGCCTGGCAGCATGCGCTACCTTTGTGAAAAACTAGTCTGGCCAGCAGGGGGGGCTCTTTCCCTGACATGTACCTATGGGATCAAAAGTCCTAATACAACGAGGCGGATTCCAGGCCGTGAAAAGGAGCAAATGTTTTTATGAAACCTTAATCCGGCCCCTGTAAAAAGGAGTGTCCTTCTCATGAGGCATTAAACTGGCCTTCTGACTTTCTGTGGTCTTTAATTCCCTACCTTAATGGTGAATTTGACCTCATTTATGGAGGTGGTAGCACATTCCGCTGGTCTGATTGAACCTGTCAGGATGCGCTACCCCTCTATCAGAGCAGCTTCATTCATCACAAAAGAACAAGTTCAACTGTTGCTTGCAGTAGTCAGATTCTGGTTATTCTCTAAAGCTAAGCAGGCCCAAACCTGCTCTGTGCATGGATGGGAGACCATTTGTGGAAAACTAGCTTTCTGCTGGAGATATTTTTAGTCCAGCCAGCAGGGTTTGCTCATTCCCAGACATGTACTTTAGGTTCCAAAAGTCCAGATATACAAAAATGACTTCTGCGGTGTAAGGCTTTTGATGAAGCATTAAACCTCCCCATTTAACTAGGCAGAGTCCGGGCCTTGAAAAGGAGCAAATGTTTTTATGAAAACTTAATCCGGCCCTTGTAAAAAGAAGCATTTTTCGGATGAGGCAATAAACTGGCCTCCTGACCTTTAGTGGTCATTAATTCCCTACCTTAATGATGAGTTTGACCTCATTTATGGAAGTGGTAGCGCATTCCGCCGACCTTATAGAGCCTGGCAGCATGCGCTACCTTTGTGAAAAACTAGTCTGGCCAGCAGGGGGGGCTCTTTCCCTGACATGTACCAATGGGATCAAACGTCCTAATACAACGAGGCGGATTCCAGGCCGTGAAAAGGAGCAAATGTTTTTATGAAACCTTAATCCGGCCCCTTTAAAAAGGAGTGTCCTTCGCATGAGGCATTAAACTGGCCTCCTGACTTTCTGTGGTCTTTAATTCCCTACCTTAATGGTGAATTTGACCTCATTTTTGGAGGTGGTAGCGCATTCCGCCGACCTTATAGAGCCTGGCAGCATGCGCTACCTTTGTGAAAAACTAGTCTGGCCAGCAGGGGGGGCTCTTTCCCTGACATGTACCTATGGGATCAAACGTCCTAATACAACGAGGCGGATTCCAGGCCGTGAAAAGGAGCAAATGTTTTTATGAAACCTTAATCCGGCCCCTGTAAAAAGGAGTGTCCTTCTCATGAGGTATTAAACTGGCCTCCTGACTTTCTGTGGTCTTTAATTCCCTACCTTAATGGTGAATTTGACCTCATTTATGGAGTTGGTAGCACATTCCGCTGGTCTGATTGAACCTGTCAGGATGCGCTACCCCTCTATCAGAGCAGCTTCATTCATCCAAAAAATGTATGTTCAACTGTTGCTTGCAGTAGTCAGATTCTGGTTATTCTCTAAAGCTAAGCAGGTCCAAGCCTGCTCTGTTATGGATGGGAGACCATTTGTGGAAAACTAGCTTCCTGCTGGAGATAGTTTTAGTCCAGCCAGCAGGGTTTGCTCATTCCCTGACATGTTCTTTAGGTTCTAAAAGTCCAGATATACAAAAATGACTTCTGCGGTGTAAGGCTTTTGATGAAGCATTAAACCGCCCCATTTAACTAGGCAGATTCCGGGCCTTGAAAAGGAGCAAATGTTTTTATGAAACCTTAATCCGGCCCTTGTAAAAAGAAGCATCTTTCGGATGAGGCAATGAACTGGCCTCCTGACCTTTAGTGGTCATTAATTCCCTACCTTAATGATGAATTTGACCTCATTTATGGAAGTGGTAGCGCATTCCGCCGACCTTCTAGAGCCTGGCAGCATGCGCTACCTTTGTGAAAAACTAGTCTGGCCAGCAGGGGGGGCTCTTTCCCTGACATGTACCTATGGGATCAAACATCCTAATACAACGAGGCGGATTCCAGGCCGTGAAAAGGAGCAAATGTTTTTATGAAACCTTAATCCGGCCCTTGTAAAAAGAAGGATCTTTCAGATGAGGCAATAAACTGGCCTCCTGACCTTTAGTGGTCATTAATTCCCTACCTTAATGATGAATTTGACCTCATTTATGGAAGTGGTAGCGCATTCCGCCGACCTTATGGAGCCTGGCAGCGTGCGCTACCTTTGTGAAAAACTAGTCTGGCCAGCAGGGGGGGCTCTTTCCCTGACATGTACCTATGGGATCAAACGTCCTAATACAACGAGGCGGATTCCAGGCCGTGAAAATGAGCAAATGTTTTTATGAAACCTTAATCCGGCCCCTGTACAAAGGAATGTCCTTCTCATGAGGCATTAAACTGGCCTCTTGACTTTCTGTGGTCATTAATTCCCTACCTTAATGGTGAATTTGACCTCATTTATGGAAGTGGTAGCGCATTCCGCCGACCTTATAGAGCCTGGCAGCATGCGCTACCTTTGTGAAAAACTAGTCTGGCCAGCAGGGGGGGCTCTTTCCCTGACATGTACCTATGGGATCAAACGTCCTAATACAACGAGGCGGATTCCAGGCCGTGAAAAGGAGCAAATGTTTTTATGAAACCTTAATCTGGCCCTTGTAAAAAGAAGCATGTTTCGGATGAGGCAATAAACTGGCCTCCTGACCTTTAGTGGTCATTAATTCCCTACCTTAATGATGAATTTGACCTCATTTATGGAAGTGGTAGCGCATTCCGCCGACCTTATAGAGCCTGGCAGCATGCGCTACCTTTGTGAAAAACTAGTCTGGCCAGCAGGGGGGGCTCTTTCCCTGACATGTACCTATGGGATCAAACGTCCTAATACAACGAGGCGGATTCCAGGCCGTGAAATGGAGCAAATGTTTTTATGAAACCTTAATCCGGCCCCTGTAAAAAGGAGTGTCCTTCTCATGAGGCATTAAACTGGCCTCTTGACTTTCTGTGGTCATTAATTCCCTACCTTAATGGTGAATTTGACCTCATTTATGGAGGTGGTAGCACATTCCGCTGGCCTGATTGAACCTGTCAGGATGCGCTACCCCTTAATCAGAGCAGCTTCATTCATCACAAAAGAACAAGTTCAACTGTTGCTTGCAGTAGTCAGATTGTGGTTACTCTCTAAAGCTAAGCAGGCCCAAGCCTGCTCTGTGCATGGATTCGAGACCATTTGTGGAAAACTAGCTTCCTGCTGGGGATAGTTTTAGTCCAGCCAGCAGGGTTTGCTCATTCCCTGACATGTTCTTTAGGTTCTAAAAGTCCAGATATACAAAAATGACTTCTGCGGTGTAAGGCTTTTGATGAAGCATTAAACCGCCCCATTTAACTAGGCAGATTCCGGGCCTTGAAAAGGAGCAAATGTTTTTATGAAACCTTAATCCGGCCCTTGTAAAAAGAAGCATCTTTCGGATGAGGCAATGAACTGGCCTCCTGACCTTTAGTGGTCATTAATTCCCTACCTTAATGATGAATTTGACCTCATTTATGGAAGTGGTAGCGCATTCCGCCGACCTTCTAGAGCCTGGCAGCATGCGCTACCTTTGTGAAAAACTAGTCTGGCCAGCAGGTGGGGCTCTTTCCCTGACATGTACCTATGGGATCAAACGTCCTAATACAACGAGGCGGATTCCAGGCCGTGAAAAGGAGCAAATGTTTTTATGAAACCTTAATCCGGCCCTTGTAAAAAGAAGGATCTTTCAGATGAGGCAATAAACTGGCCTCCTGACCTTTAGTGGTCATTAATTCCCTACCTTAATGATGAATTTGACCTCATTTATGGAAGTGGTAGCGCATTCCGCCGACCTTATGGAGCCTGGCAGCGTGCGCTACCTTTGTGAAAAACTAGTCTGGCCAGCAGGGGGGGCTCTTTCCCTGACATGTACCTATGGGATCAAACATCCTAATACAACGAGGCGGATTCCAGGCCGTGAAAATGAGCAAATGTTTTTATGAAACCTTAATCCGGCCCCTGTACAAAGGAATGTCCTTCTCATGAGGCATTAATCTGGCCTCTTGACTTTCTGTGGTCATTAATTCCCTACCTTAATGGTGAATTTGACCTCATTTATGGAAGTGGTAGCGCATTCCGCCGACCTTATAGAGCCTGGCTGCATGCGCTACCTTTGTGAAAAACTAGTCTGGCCAGCAGGGGGGGCTCTTTCCCTGACATGTACCTATGGGATCAAACGTCCTAATACAACGAGGCGGATTCCAGGCCGTGAAAAGGAGCAAATGTTTTTATGAAACCTTAATCCGGCCCTTGTAAAAAGAAGCATCTTTCGGATGAGGCATTAAACTGGCCTCCTGACTTTCTGTGGTCATTAATTCCCTACCTTAATGGTGAATTTGACCTCATTTATGGAGGTGGTAGCACATTCCGCTGGCCTGATTGAACCTGTCAGGATGCCCTACCCCTCTATCAGAGCAGCTTCATTCAACAAAAAAGAACAAGTTCAACTGTTGCTTGCAGTAGTCAGATTCTGGTTACTCTCCAAAGCTAAGCAGGTCCAAACCTGATCTGTGCATGGATGGGAGACCCTTTGTGGAAAACTAGCTTCCTGCTGGAGATAGTTTTAGTCCACCCAGCAGGGGGGGCTCTTCCCCTGACATGTACCTATGGGATCAAACGTCCTAATACAACGAGGCGTATTCCAGTCCGTGAAAAGGAGCAAATGTTTTTATGAAACCTTAATCTGGCCCTTGTAAAAAGAAGCATGTTTCGGATGAGGCAATAAACTGGCCTCCTGACCTTTAGTGGTCATTAATTCCCTACCTTAATGATGAATTTGACCTCATTTATGGAAGTGGTAGCGCATTCCGCCGACCTTATAGAGCCTGGCAGCATGCGCTACCTTTGTGAAAAACTAGTCTGGCCAGCAGGGGGGGCTCTTTCCCTGACATGTACCTATGGGATCAAACGTCCTAATACAACGAGGCGGATTCCAGGCCGTGAAATGGAGCAAATGTTTTTATGAAACCTTAATCCGGCCCCTGTAAAAAGGAGTGTCCTTCTCATGAGGCATTAAACTGGCCTCTTGACTTTCTGTGGTCATTAATTCCCTACCTTAATGGTGAATTTGACCTCATTTATGGAGGTGGTAGCACATTCCGCTGGCCTGATTGAACCTGTCAGGATGCGCTACCCCTTAATCAGAGCAGCTTCATTCATCACAAAAGAACAAGTTCAACTGTTGCTTGCAGTAGTCAGATTGTGGTTACTCTCTAAAGCTAAGCAGGCCCAAGCCTGCTCTGTGCATGGATTCGAGACCATTTGTGGAAAACTAGCTTCCTGCTGGGGACAGTTTTAGTCCAGCCAGCAGGGTTTGCTCATTCCCTGACATGTTCTTTAGGTTCTAAAAGTCCAGATATACAAAAATGACTTCTGCGGTGTAAGGCTTTTGATGAAGCATTAAACCGCCCCATTTAACTAGGCAGATTCCGGGCCTTGAAAAGGAGCAAATGTTTTTATGAAACCTTAATCCGGCCCTTGTAAAAAGAAGCATCTTTCGGATGAGGCAATGAACTGGCCTCCTGACCTTTAGTGGTCATTAATTCCCTACCTTAATGATGAATTTGACCTCATTTATGGAAGTGGTAGCGCATTCCGCCGACCTTCTAGAGCCTGGCAGCATGCGCTACCTTTGTGAAAAACTAGTCTGGCCAGCAGGGGGGGCTCTTTCCCTGACATGTACCTATGGGATCAAACGTCCTAATACAACGAGGCGGATTCCAGGCCGTGAAAAGGAGCAAATGTTTTTATGAAACCTTAATCCGGCCCTTGTAAAAAGAAGCATCTTTCGAATGAGGCAATGAACTGGCCTCCTGACCTTTAGTGGTCATTAATTCCCTACCTTAATGATGAATTTGACCTCATTTATGGAAGTGGTAGCGCATTCCGCCGACCTTATAGAGCCTGGCAGCATGCGCTACCTTTGTGAAAAACTAGCCGGCCAGCAGGGGGGGCTCATTCCCTGACATGTACCTATGGGATCAAACGTCCTAATACAACGAGGCGGATTCCAGGCTGTGAAAAGGAGCAAATGTTTTTATGAAACCTTAATCCGGCCCTTGTAAAAAGAAGGATCTTTCGGATGAGGCAATAAACTGGCCTCCTGACCTTTAGTGGTCATTAATTCCCTGCCTTAATGATGAATTTGACCTCATTTATGGAAGTGGTAGCGCATTCCGCCGACCTTATAGAGCCTGGCAGCATGCGCTACCTTTGTGAAAAACTAGTCTGGCCAGCAGGGGGGGCTCTTTCCCTGACATGTACCTATGGGATCAAACGTCCTAATACAACGAGGCGGATTCCAGGCCTTGAAAAGGAGCAAATGTTTTTATGAATCCTTAATCCGGCCCCTGTAAAAAGGAGTATCCTTCTCATGAGGCATTAAACTGGCCTCTTGACTTTCTGTGGTCATTAATTCCCTACCTTAATGGTGAATTTGACCTCATTTATGGAGGTGGTAGCACATTCCGCTGGCCTGATTGAACCTGTCAGGATGCGCTACCCCTCTATCAGAGCAGCTTCATTCATCCAAAAAAAATAAGTTCAACTGTTGCTTGCGGTAGTCAGATTCTGGTTATTCTCTAAAGCTAAGCAGGCCCAAGCCTGCTCTGTGCATGGATTCGAGACCATTTGTGGAAAACTAGCTTCCTGCTGGGGATAGTTTTAGTCCAGCCAGCAGGGTTTGCTCATTCCCTGACATGTTCTTTAGGTTCTAAAAGTCCAGATATACAAAAATGACTTCTGCGGTGTAAGGCTTTTGATGAAGCATTAAACCGCCCCATTTAACTAGGCAGATTCCGGGCCTTGAAAAGGAGCAAATGTTTTTATGAAACCTTAATCCGGCCCTTGTAAAAAGAAGCATCTTTCGGATGAGGCAATGAACTGGCCTCCTGACCTTTAGTGGTCATTAATTCCCTACCTTAATGATGAATTTGACCTCATTTATGGAAGTGGTAGCGCATTCCGCCGACCTTATAGAGCCTGGCAGCGTGCGCTACCTTTGTGAAAAACCAGTCTGGCCAGCAGGGGGGCTCTTTCCCTGACATGTACCTATGGGATCAAACGTCCTAATACAACGAGGCGGATTCCAGGCCGTGAAAAGGAGCAAATGTTTTTATGAAACCTTAATCCGGCCCCTTTAAAAGGAGTGTCCTTCGCATGAGGCATTAAACTGGCCTCCTGACTTTCTGTGGTAATTAATTCCCTACCTTAATGGTGAATTTGACCTCATTTATGGAGGTGGTAGCGCATTCCGCCGACCTTATAGAGCCTGGCAGCATGCGCTACCTTTGTGAAAAACTAGTCTGGCCAGCAGGGGGGGCTCTTTCCCTGACATGTACCTATGAGATCAAACGTCCTAATACAACGAGGCGGATTCCAGGCCGTGAAAAGGAGCAAATGTTTTTATGAAACCTTAATCCGGCCCCTGTAAAAAGGAGTGTCCTTCTCATGAGGCATTAAACTGGCCTCCTGACTTTCTGTGGTCTTTAATTCCCTACCTTAATGGTGAATTTGACCTCATTTATGGAGGTGGTAGCACATTCCGCAGGTCTGATTGAACCTGTCAGGATGCGCTACCCCTCTATCAGAGCAGCTTCATTCATCACAAAAGAACAAGTTCAACTGTTGCTTGCAGTAGTCAGATTCTGGTTATTCTCTAAAGCTAAGCAGGCCCAAGCCTGCTCTGTGCATGGATGGGAGACCATTTGTGGTAAACTAGCTTTCTGCTGGAGATAGTTTTAGTCCAGCCAGCAGGGTTTGCTCATTCCCAGACATGTACTTTAGGTTCCAAAAGTCCAGATATACAAAAATGACTTCTGCGGTGTAAGGCTTTTGATGAAGCATTAAACCTCCCCATTTAACTAGGCAGAGTCCGGGCCTTGAAAAGGAGCAAATGTTTTTATGAAACCTTAATCCGGCCCTTGTAAAAAGAAGTATCTTTCGGATGAGGCAATGAACTGGCCTCCTGACCTTTAGTGGTCATTAGTTCCCTACCTTAATGATGAATTTGACCTCATTTATGGAAGTGGTAGCGCATTCCGCCGACCTTATAGAGCCTGGCAGCATGCGCTACCTTTGTGAAAAACTAGTCTGGCCAGCAGGGGGGGCTCTTTCCCTGACATGTACCTATGGGATCAAACGTCCTAATACAACGAGGCGGATTCCAGGCCGTGAAAAGGAGCAAATGTTTTTATGAAACCTTAATCCGGCCCCTTTAAAAGGAGTGTCCTTCGCATGAGGCATTAAACCGGCCTCCTGACTTTCTGTGGTAATTAATTCCCTACCTTAATGGTGAATTTGACCTCATTTATGGAGGTGGTAGCGCATTCCGCCGACCTTATAGAGCCTGGCAGCATGCGCTACCTTTGTGAAAAACTAGTCTGGCCAGCAGGGGGGGCTCTTTCCCTGACATGTACCTATGGGATCAAAAGTCCTAATACAACGAGGCGGATTCCAGGCCGTGAAAAGGAGCAAATGTTTTTATGAAACCTTAATCCGGCCCCTGTAAAAAGGAGTGTCCTTCTCATGAGGCATTAAACTGGCCTTCTGACTTTCTGTGGTCTTTAATTCCCTACCTTAATGGTGAATTTGACCTCATTTATGGAGGTGGTAGCACATTCCGCTGGTCTGATTGAACCTGTCAGGATGCGCTACCCCTCTATCAGAGCAGCTTCATTCATCACAAAAGAACAAGTTCAACTGTTGCTTGCAGTAGTCAGATTCTGGTTATTCTCTAAAGCTAAGCAGGCCCAAACCTGCTCTGTGCATGGATGGGAGACCATTTGTGGAAAACTAGCTTTCTGCTGGAGATATTTTTAGTCCAGCCAGCAGGGTTTGCTCATTCCCAGACATGTACTTTAGGTTCCAAAAGTCCAGATATACAAAAATGACTTCTGCGGTGTAAGGCTTTTGATGAAGCATTAAACCTCCCCATTTAACTAGGCAGAGTCCGGGCCTTGAAAAGGAGCAAATGTTTTTATGAAAACTTAATCCGGCCCTTGTAAAAAGAAGCATTTTTCGGATGAGGCAATAAACTGGCCTCCTGACCTTTAGTGGTCATTAATTCCCTACCTTAATGATGAGTTTGACCTCATTTATGGAAGTGGTAGCGCATTCCGCCGACCTTATAGAGCCTGGCAGCATGCGCTACCTTTGTGAAAAACTAGTCTGGCCAGCAGGGGGGGCTCTTTCCCTGACATGTACCAATGGGATCAAACGTCCTAATACAACGAGGCGGATTCCAGGCCGTGAAAAGGAGCAAATGTTTTTATGAAACCTTAATCCGGCCCCTTTAAAAAGGAGTGTCCTTCGCATGAGGCATTAAACTGGCCTCCTGACTTTCTGTGGTCTTTAATTCCCTACCTTAATGGTGAATTTGACCTCATTTTTGGAGGTGGTAGCGCATTCCGCCGACCTTATAGAGCCTGGCAGCATGCGCTACCTTTGTGAAAAACTAGTCTGGCCAGCAGGGGGGGCTCTTTCCCTGACATGTACCTATGGGATCAAACGTCCTAATACAACGAGGCGGATTCCAGGCCGTGAAAAGGAGCAAATGTTTTTATGAAACCTTAATCCGGCCCCTGTAAAAAGGAGTGTCCTTCTCATGAGGTATTAAACTGGCCTCCTGACTTTCTGTGGTCTTTAATTCCCTACCTTAATGGTGAATTTGACCTCATTTATGGAGTTGGTAGCACATTCCGCTGGTCTGATTGAACCTGTCAGGATGCGCTACCCCTCTATCAGAGCAGCTTCATTCATCCAAAAAATGTATGTTCAACTGTTGCTTGCAGTAGTCAGATTCTGGTTATTCTCTAAAGCTAAGCAGGTCCAAGCCTGCTCTGTTATGGATGGGAGACCATTTGTGGAAAACTAGCTTCCTGCTGGAGATAGTTTTAGTCCAGCCAGCAGGGTTTGCTCATTCCCTGACATGTTCTTTAGGTTCTAAAAGTCCAGATATACAAAAATGACTTCTGCGGTGTAAGGCTTTTGATGAAGCATTAAACCGCCCCATTTAACTAGGCAGATTCCGGGCCTTGAAAAGGAGCAAATGTTTTTATGAAACCTTAATCCGGCCCTTGTAAAAAGAAGCATCTTTCGGATGAGGCAATGAACTGGCCTCCTGACCTTTAGTGGTCATTAATTCCCTACCTTAATGATGAATTTGACCTCATTTATGGAAGTGGTAGCGCATTCCGCCGACCTTCTAGAGCCTGGCAGCATGCGCTACCTTTGTGAAAAACTAGTCTGGCCAGCAGGGGGGGCTCTTTCCCTGACATGTACCTATGGGATCAAACATCCTAATACAACGAGGCGGATTCCAGGCCGTGAAAAGGAGCAAATGTTTTTATGAAACCTTAATCCGGCCCTTGTAAAAAGAAGGATCTTTCAGATGAGGCAATAAACTGGCCTCCTGACCTTTAGTGGTCATTAATTCCCTACCTTAATGATGAATTTGACCTCATTTATGGAAGTGGTAGCGCATTCCGCCGACCTTATGGAGCCTGGCAGCGTGCGCTACCTTTGTGAAAAACTAGTCTGGCCAGCAGGGGGGGCTCTTTCCCTGACATGTACCTATGGGATCAAACGTCCTAATACAACGAGGCGGATTCCAGGCCGTGAAAATGAGCAAATGTTTTTATGAAACCTTAATCCGGCCCCTGTACAAAGGAATGTCCTTCTCATGAGGCATTAAACTGGCCTCTTGACTTTCTGTGGTCATTAATTCCCTACCTTAATGGTGAATTTGACCTCATTTATGGAAGTGGTAGCGCATTCCGCCGACCTTATAGAGCCTGGCAGCATGCGCTACCTTTGTGAAAAACTAGTCTGGCCAGCAGGGGGGGCTCTTTCCCTGACATGTACCTATGGGATCAAACGTCCTAATACAACGAGGCGGATTCCAGGCCGTGAAAAGGAGCAAATGTTTTTATGAAACCTTAATCTGGCCCTTGTAAAAAGAAGCATGTTTCGGATGAGGCAATAAACTGGCCTCCTGACCTTTAGTGGTCATTAATTCCCTACCTTAATGATGAATTTGACCTCATTTATGGAAGTGGTAGCGCATTCCGCCGACCTTATAGAGCCTGGCAGCATGCGCTACCTTTGTGAAAAACTAGTCTGGCCAGCAGGGGGGGCTCTTTCCCTGACATGTACCTATGGGATCAAACGTCCTAATACAACGAGGCGGATTCCAGGCCGTGAAATGGAGCAAATGTTTTTATGAAACCTTAATCCGGCCCCTGTAAAAAGGAGTGTCCTTCTCATGAGGCATTAAACTGGCCTCTTGACTTTCTGTGGTCATTAATTCCCTACCTTAATGGTGAATTTGACCTCATTTATGGAGGTGGTAGCACATTCCGCTGGCCTGATTGAACCTGTCAGGATGCGCTACCCCTTAATCAGAGCAGCTTCATTCATCACAAAAGAACAAGTTCAACTGTTGCTTGCAGTAGTCAGATTGTGGTTACTCTCTAAAGCTAAGCAGGCCCAAGCCTGCTCTGTGCATGGATTCGAGACCATTTGTGGAAAACTAGCTTCCTGCTGGGGATAGTTTTAGTCCAGCCAGCAGGGTTTGCTCATTCCCTGACATGTTCTTTAGGTTCTAAAAGTCCAGATATACAAAAATGACTTCTGCGGTGTAAGGCTTTTGATGAAGCATTAAACCGCCCCATTTAACTAGGCAGATTCCGGGCCTTGAAAAGGAGCAAATGTTTTTATGAAACCTTAATCCGGCCCTTGTAAAAAGAAGCATCTTTCGGATGAGGCAATGAACTGGCCTCCTGACCTTTAGTGGTCATTAATTCCCTACCTTAATGATGAATTTGACCTCATTTATGGAAGTGGTAGCGCATTCCGCCGACCTTCTAGAGCCTGGCAGCATGCGCTACCTTTGTGAAAAACTAGTCTGGCCAGCAGGTGGGGCTCTTTCCCTGACATGTACCTATGGGATCAAACGTCCTAATACAACGAGGCGGATTCCAGGCCGTGAAAAGGAGCAAATGTTTTTATGAAACCTTAATCCGGCCCTTGTAAAAAGAAGGATCTTTCAGATGAGGCAATAAACTGGCCTCCTGACCTTTAGTGGTCATTAATTCCCTACCTTAATGATGAATTTGACCTCATTTATGGAAGTGGTAGCGCATTCCGCCGACCTTATGGAGCCTGGCAGCGTGCGCTACCTTTGTGAAAAACTAGTCTGGCCAGCAGGGGGGGCTCTTTCCCTGACATGTACCTATGGGATCAAACATCCTAATACAACGAGGCGGATTCCAGGCCGTGAAAATGAGCAAATGTTTTTATGAAACCTTAATCCGGCCCCTGTACAAAGGAATGTCCTTCTCATGAGGCATTAATCTGGCCTCTTGACTTTCTGTGGTCATTAATTCCCTACCTTAATGGTGAATTTGACCTCATTTATGGAAGTGGTAGCGCATTCCGCCGACCTTATAGAGCCTGGCTGCATGCGCTACCTTTGTGAAAAACTAGTCTGGCCAGCAGGGGGGGCTCTTTCCCTGACATGTACCTATGGGATCAAACGTCCTAATACAACGAGGCGGATTCCAGGCCGTGAAAAGGAGCAAATGTTTTTATGAAACCTTAATCCGGCCCTTGTAAAAAGAAGCATCTTTCGGATGAGGCATTAAACTGGCCTCCTGACTTTCTGTGGTCATTAATTCCCTACCTTAATGGTGAATTTGACCTCATTTATGGAGGTGGTAGCACATTCCGCTGGCCTGATTGAACCTGTCAGGATGCCCTACCCCTCTATCAGAGCAGCTTCATTCAACAAAAAAGAACAAGTTCAACTGTTGCTTGCAGTAGTCAGATTCTGGTTACTCTCCAAAGCTAAGCAGGTCCAAACCTGATCTGTGCATGGATGGGAGACCCTTTGTGGAAAACTAGCTTCCTGCTGGAGATAGTTTTAGTCCACCCAGCAGGGGGGGCTCTTCCCCTGACATGTACCTATGGGATCAAACGTCCTAATACAACGAGGCGTATTCCAGTCCGTGAAAAGGAGCAAATGTTTTTATGAAACCTTAATCTGGCCCTTGTAAAAAGAAGCATGTTTCGGATGAGGCAATAAACTGGCCTCCTGACCTTTAGTGGTCATTAATTCCCTACCTTAATGATGAATTTGACCTCATTTATGGAAGTGGTAGCGCATTCCGCCGACCTTATAGAGCCTGGCAGCATGCGCTACCTTTGTGAAAAACTAGTCTGGCCAGCAGGGGGGGCTCTTTCCCTGACATGTACCTATGGGATCAAACGTCCTAATACAACGAGGCGGATTCCAGGCCGTGAAATGGAGCAAATGTTTTTATGAAACCTTAATCCGGCCCCTGTAAAAAGGAGTGTCCTTCTCATGAGGCATTAAACTGGCCTCTTGACTTTCTGTGGTCATTAATTCCCTACCTTAATGGTGAATTTGACCTCATTTATGGAGGTGGTAGCACATTCCGCTGGCCTGATTGAACCTGTCAGGATGCGCTACCCCTTAATCAGAGCAGCTTCATTCATCACAAAAGAACAAGTTCAACTGTTGCTTGCAGTAGTCAGATTGTGGTTACTCTCTAAAGCTAAGCAGGCCCAAGCCTGCTCTGTGCATGGATTCGAGACCATTTGTGGAAAACTAGCTTCCTGCTGGGGACAGTTTTAGTCCAGCCAGCAGGGTTTGCTCATTCCCTGACATGTTCTTTAGGTTCTAAAAGTCCAGATATACAAAAATGACTTCTGCGGTGTAAGGCTTTTGATGAAGCATTAAACCGCCCCATTTAACTAGGCAGATTCCGGGCCTTGAAAAGGAGCAAATGTTTTTATGAAACCTTAATCCGGCCCTTGTAAAAAGAAGCATCTTTCGGATGAGGCAATGAACTGGCCTCCTGACCTTTAGTGGTCATTAATTCCCTACCTTAATGATGAATTTGACCTCATTTATGGAAGTGGTAGCGCATTCCGCCGACCTTCTAGAGCCTGGCAGCATGCGCTACCTTTGTGAAAAACTAGTCTGGCCAGCAGGGGGGGCTCTTTCCCTGACATGTACCTATGGGATCAAACGTCCTAATACAACGAGGCGGATTCCAGGCCGTGAAAAGGAGCAAATGTTTTTATGAAACCTTAATCCGGCCCTTGTAAAAAGAAGCATCTTTCGAATGAGGCAATGAACTGGCCTCCTGACCTTTAGTGGTCATTAATTCCCTACCTTAATGATGAATTTGACCTCATTTATGGAAGTGGTAGCGCATTCCGCCGACCTTATAGAGCCTGGCAGCATGCGCTACCTTTGTGAAAAACTAGCCGGCCAGCAGGGGGGGCTCATTCCCTGACATGTACCTATGGGATCAAACGTCCTAATACAACGAGGCGGATTCCAGGCTGTGAAAAGGAGCAAATGTTTTTATGAAACCTTAATCCGGCCCTTGTAAAAAGAAGGATCTTTCGGATGAGGCAATAAACTGGCCTCCTGACCTTTAGTGGTCATTAATTCCCTGCCTTAATGATGAATTTGACCTCATTTATGGAAGTGGTAGCGCATTCCGCCGACCTTATAGAGCCTGGCAGCATGCGCTACCTTTGTGAAAAACTAGTCTGGCCAGCAGGGGGGGCTCTTTCCCTGACATGTACCTATGGGATCAAACGTCCTAATACAACGAGGCGGATTCCAGGCCTTGAAAAGGAGCAAATGTTTTTATGAATCCTTAATCCGGCCCCTGTAAAAAGGAGTATCCTTCTCATGAGGCATTAAACTGGCCTCTTGACTTTCTGTGGTCATTAATTCCCTACCTTAATGGTGAATTTGACCTCATTTATGGAGGTGGTAGCACATTCCGCTGGCCTGATTGAACCTGTCAGGATGCGCTACCCCTCTATCAGAGCAGCTTCATTCATCCAAAAAATATAAGTTCAACTGTTGCTTGCGGTAGTCAGATTCTGGTTATTCTCTAAAGCTAAGCAGGCCCAAGCCTGCTCTGTGCATGGATTCGAGACCATTTGTGGAAAACTAGCTTCCTGCTGGGGATAGTTTTAGTCCAGCCAGCAGGGTTTGCTCATTCCCTGACATGTTCTTTAGGTTCTAAAAGTCCAGATATACAAAAATGACTTCTGCGGTGTAAGGCTTTTGATGAAGCATTAAACCGCCCCATTTAACTAGGCAGATTCCGGGCCTTGAAAAGGAGCAAATGTTTTTATGAAACCTTAATCCGGCCCTTGTAAAAAGAAGCATCTTTCGGATGAGGCAATGAACTGGCCTCCTGACCTTTAGTGGTCATTAATTCCCTACCTTAATGATGAATTTGACCTCATTTATGGAAGTGGTAGCGCATTCCGCCGACCTTATAGAGCCTGGCAGCGTGCGCTACCTTTGTGAAAAACCAGTCTGGCCAGCAGGGGGGCTCTTTCCCTGACATGTACCTATGGGATCAAACGTCCTAATACAACGAGGCGGATTCCAGGCCGTGAAAAGGAGCAAATGTTTTTATGAAACCTTAATCCGGCCCCTTTAAAAGGAGTGTCCTTCGCATGAGGCATTAAACTGGCCTCCTGACTTTCTGTGGTAATTAATTCCCTACCTTAATGGTGAATTTGACCTCATTTATGGAGGTGGTAGCGCATTCCGCCGACCTTATAGAGCCTGGCAGCATGCGCTACCTTTGTGAAAAACTAGTCTGGCCAGCAGGGGGGGCTCTTTCCCTGACATGTACCTATGAGATCAAACGTCCTAATACAACGAGGCGGATTCCAGGCCGTGAAAAGGAGCAAATGTTTTTATGAAACCTTAATCCGGCCCCTGTAAAAAGGAGTGTCCTTCTCATGAGGCATTAAACTGGCCTCCTGACTTTCTGTGGTCTTTAATTCCCTACCTTAATGGTGAATTTGACCTCATTTATGGAGGTGGTAGCACATTCCGCAGGTCTGATTGAACCTGTCAGGATGCGCTACCCCTCTATCAGAGCAGCTTCATTCATCACAAAAGAACAAGTTCAACTGTTGCTTGCAGTAGTCAGATTCTGGTTATTCTCTAAAGCTAAGCAGGCCCAAGCCTGCTCTGTGCATGGATGGGAGACCATTTGTGGTAAACTAGCTTTCTGCTGGAGATAGTTTTAGTCCAGCCAGCAGGGTTTGCTCATTCCCAGACATGTACTTTAGGTTCCAAAAGTCCAGATATACAAAAATGACTTCTGCGGTGTAAGGCTTTTGATGAAGCATTAAACCTCCCCATTTAACTAGGCAGAGTCCGGGCCTTGAAAAGGAGCAAATGTTTTTATGAAAACTTAATCCGGCCCTTGTAAAAAGAAGCATTTTTCGGATGAGGCAATAAACTGGCCTCCTGACCTTTAGTGGTCATTAATTCCCTACCTTAATGATGAGTTTGACCTCATTTATGGAAGTGGTAGCGCATTCCGCCGACCTTATAGAGCCTGGCAGCATGCGCTACCTTTGTGAAAAACTAGTCTGGCCAGCAGGGGGGGCTCTTTCCCTGACATGTACCAATGGGATCAAACGTCCTAATACAACGAGGCGGATTCCAGGCCGTGAAAAGGAGCAAATGTTTTTATGAAACCTTAATCCGGCCCCTTTAAAAAGGAGTGTCCTTCGCATGAGGCATTAAACTGGCCTCCTGACTTTCTGTGGTCTTTAATTCCCTACCTTAATGGTGAATTTGACCTCATTTTTGGAGGTGGTAGCGCATTCCGCCGACCTTATAGAGCCTGGCAGCATGCGCTACCTTTGTGAAAAACTAGTCTGGCCAGCAGGGGGGGCTCTTTCCCTGACATGTACCTATGGGATCAAACGTCCTAATACAACGAGGCGGATTCCAGGCCGTGAAAAGGAGCAAATGTTTTTATGAAACCTTAATCTGGCCCCTGTAAAAAGGAGTGTCCTTCTCATGAGGCATTAAACTGGCCTCCTGACTTTCTGTGGTCTTTAATTCCCTACCTTAATGGTGAATTTGACCTCATTTATGGAGTTGGTAGCACATTCCGCTGGTCTGATTGAACCTGTCAGGATGCGCTACCCCTCTATCAGAGCAGCTTCATTCATCCAAACAATGTATGTTCAACTGTTGCTTGCAGTAGTCAGATTCTGGTTATTCTCTAAAGCTAAGCAGGTCCAAGCCTGCTCTGTTATGGATGGGAGACCATTTGTGGAAAACTAGCTTCCTGCTGGAGATAGTTTTAGTCCAGCCAGCAGGGTTTGCTCATTCCCTGACATGTTCTTTAGGTTCTAAAAGTCCAGATATACAAAAATGACTTCTGCGGTGTAAGGCTTTTGATGAAGCATTAAACCGCCCCATTTAACTAGGCAGATTCCGGGCCTTGAAAAGGAGCAAATGTTTTTATGAAACCTTAATCCGGCCCTTGTAAAAAGAAGCATCTTTCGGATGAGGCAATGAACTGGCCTCCTGACCTTTAGTGGTCATTAATTCCCTACCTTAATGATGAATTTGACCTCATTTATGGAAGTGGTAGCGCATTCCGCCGACCTTCTAGAGCCTGGCAGCATGCGCTACCTTTGTGAAAAACTAGTCTGGCCAGCAGGGGGGGCTCTTTCCCTGACATGTACCTATGGGATCAAACATCCTAATACAACGAGGCGGATTCCAGGCCGTGAAAAGGAGCAAATGTTTTCATGAAACCTTAATCCGGCCCTTGTAAAAAGAAGGATCTTTCAGATGAGGCAATAAACTGGCCTCCTGACCTTTAGTGGTCATTAATTCCCTACCTTAATGATGAATTTGACCTCATTTATGGAAGTGGTAGCGCATTCCGCCGACCTTATGGAGCCTGGCAGCGTGCGCTACCTTTGTGAAAAACTAGTCTGGCCAGCAGGGGGGGCTCTTTCCCTGACATGTACCTATGGGATCAAACGTCCTAATACAACGAGGCGGATTCCAGGCCGTGAAAATGAGCAAATGTTTTTATGAAACCTTAATCCGGCCCCTGTACAAAGGAATGTCCTTCTCATGAGGCATTAAACTGGCCTCTTGACTTTCTGTGGTCATTAATTCCCTACCTTAATGGTGAATTTGACCTCATTTATGGAAGTGGTAGCGCATTCCGCCGACCTTATAGAGCCTGGCAGCATGCGCTACCTTTGTGAAAAACTAGTCTGGCCAGCAGGGGGGGCTCTTTCCCTGACATGTACCTATGGGATCAAACGTCCTAATACAACGAGGCGGATTCCAGGCCGTGAAAAGGAGCAAATGTTTTTATGAAACCTTAATCCGGCCCTTGTAAAAAGAAGCATCTTTCGGATGAGGCATTAAACTGGCCTCCTGACTTTCTGTGGTCATTAATTCCCTACCTTAATGGTGAATTTGACCTCATTTATGGAGGTGGTAGCACATTCCGCTGGCCTGATTGAACCTGTCAGGATGCCCTACCCCTCTATCAGAGCAGCTTCATTCAAGAAAAAAGAACAAGTTCAACTGTTGCTTGCAGTAGTCAGATTCTGGTTACTCTCCAAAGCTAAGCAGGTCCAAACCTGATCTGTGCATGGATGGGAGACCCTTTGTGGAAAACTAGCTTCCTGCTGGAGATAGTTTTAGTCCACCCAGCAGGGGGGGCTCTTCCCCTGACATGTACCTATGGGATCAAACGTCCTAATACAACGAGGCGTATTCCAGTCCGTGAAAAGGAGCAAATGTTTTTATGAAACCTTAATCTGGCCCTTGTAAAAAGAAGCATGTTTCGGATGAGGCAATAAACTGGCCTCCTGACCTTTAGTGGTCATTAATTCCCTACCTTAATGATGAATTTGACCTCATTTATGGAAGTGGTAGCGCATTCCGCCGACCTTATAGAGCCTGGCAGCATGCGCTACCTTTGTGAAAAACTAGTCTGGCCAGCAGGGGGGGCTCTTTCCCTGACATGTACCTATGGGATCAAACGTCCTAATACAACGAGGCGGATTCCAGGCCGTGAAATGGAGCAAATGTTTTTATGAAACCTTAATCCGGCCCCTGTAAAAAGGAGTGTCCTTCTCATGAGGCATTAAACTGGCCTCTTGACTTTCTGTGGTCATTAATTCCCTACCTTAATGGTGAATTTGACCTCATTTATGGAGGTGGTAGCACATTCCGCTGGCCTGATTGAACCTGTCAGGATGCGCTACCCCTTAATCAGAGCAGCTTCATTCATCACAAAAGAACAAGTTCAACTGTTGCTTGCAGTAGTCAGATTGTGGTTACTCTCTAAAGCTAAGCAGGCCCAAGCCTGCTCTGTGCATGGATTCGAGACCATTTGTGGAAAACTAGCTTCCTGCTGGGGATAGTTTTAGTCCAGCCAGCAGGGTTTGCTCATTCCCTGACATGTTCTTTAGGTTCTAAAAGTCCAGATATACAAAAATGACTTCTGCGGTGTAAGGCTTTTGATGAAGCATTAAACCGCCCATTTAACTAGGCAGATTCCGGGCCTTGAAAAGGAGCAAATGTTTTTATGAAACCTTAATCCGGCCCTTGTAAAAAGAAGCATCTTTCGGATGAGGCAATGAACTGGCCTCCTGACCTTTAGTGGTCATTAATTCCCTACCTTAATGATGAATTTGACCTCATTTATGGAAGTGGTAGCGCATTCCGCCGACCTTCTAGATTCTGGCAGCATGCGCTACCTTTGTGAAAAACTAGTCTGGCCAGCAGGGGGGGCTCTTTCCCTGACATGTACCTATGGGATCAAACGTCCTAATACAACGAGGCGGATTCCAGGCCGTGAAAAGGAGCAAATGTTTTTATGAAACCTTAATCCGGCCCTTGTAAAAAGAAGGATCTTTCAGATGAGGCAAGAAACTGGCCTCCTGACCTTTAGTGGTCATTAATTCCCTACCTTAATGATGAATTTGACCTCATTTATGGAAGTGGTAGCGCATTCCGCCGACCTTATGGAGCCTGGCAGCGTGCGCTACCTTTGTGAAAAACTAGTCTGGCCAGCAGGGGGGGCTCTTTCCCTGACATGTACCTATGGGATCAAACGTCCTAATACAACGAGGCGGATTCCAGGCCGTGAAAATGAGCAAATGTTTTTATGAAACCTTAATCCGGCCCCTGTACAAAGGAATGTCCTTCTCATGAGGCATTAAACTGGCCTCTTGACTTTCTGTGGTCATTAATTCCCTACCTTAATGGTGAATTTGACCTCATTTATGGAAGTGGTAGCGCATTCCGCCGACCTTATAGAGCCTGGCAGCATGCGCTACCTTTGTGAAAAACTAGTCTGGCCAGCAGGGGGGGCTCTTTCCCTGACATGTACCTATGGGATCAAACGTCCTAATACAACGAGGCGGATTCCAGGCCGTGAAAAGGAGCAAATGTTTTTATGAAACCTTAATCCGGCCCTTGTAAAAAGAAGCATCTTTCGGATGAGGCATTAAACTGGCCTCCTGACTTTCTGTGGTCATTAATTCCCTACCTTAATGGTGAATTTGACCTCATTTATGGAGGTGGTAGCACATTCCGCTGGCCTGATTGAACCTGTCAGGATGCCCTACCCCTCTATCAGAGCAGCTTCATTCAACAAAAAAGAACAAGTTCAACTGTTGCTTGCAGTAGTCAGATTCTGGTTACTCTCCAAAGCTAAGCAGGTCCAAACCTGATCTGTGCATGGATGGGAGACCCTTTGTGGAAAACTAGCTTCCTGCTGGAGATAGTTTTAGTCCACCCAGCAGGGGGGGCTCTTCCCCTGACATGTACCTATGGGATCAAACGTCCTAATACAACGAGGCGTATTCCAGTCCGTGAAAAGGAGCAAATGTTTTTATGAAACCTTAATCTGGCCCTTGTAAAAAGAAGCATGTTTCGGATGAGGCAATAAACTGGCCTCCTGACCTTTAGTGGTCATTAATTCCCTACCTTAATGATGAATTTGACCTCATTTATGGAAGTGGTAGCGCATTCCGCCGACCTTATAGAGCCTAGCAGCGTGCGCTACCTTTGTGAAAAACTAGTCTGGCCAGCAGGGGGGCTCTTTCCCTGACATGTACCTATGGGATCAAACGTCCTAATACAACGAGGCGGATTCCAGGCCGTGAAAAGGAGCAAATGTTTTTATGAAACCTTAATCCGGCCCCTTTAAAAGGAGTGTCCTTCGCATGAGGCATTAAACTGGCCTCCTGACTTTCTGTGGTAATTAATTCCCTACCTTAATGGTGAATTTGACCTCATTTATGGAGGTGGTAGCGCATTCCGCCGACCTTATAGAGCCTGGCAGCATGCGCTACCTTTGTGAAAAACTAGTCTGGCCAGCAGGGGGGGCTCTTTCCCTGACATGTACCTATGGGATCAAACGTCCTAATACAACGAGGCGGATTCCAGGCCGTGAAAAGGAGCAAATGTTTTTATGAAACCTTAATCCGGCCCCTGTAAAAAGGAGTGTCCTTCTCATGAGGCATTAAACTGGCCTCCTGACTTTCTGTGGTCTTTAATTCCCTACCTTAATGGTGAATTTGACCTCATTTATGGAGGTGGTAGCACATTCCGCTGGTCTGATTGAACCTGTCAGGATGCGCTACCCCTCTATCAGAGCAGCTTCATTCATCCGAAGAAAATAAGTTCAACTGTTGCTTGCAGTAGTCAGATTCTGGTTATTCTCTAAAGCTAAGCAGGCCTAAACCTACTCTGTGCATGGATGGGAGACCATTTGTGGAAAACTAACTTCCTGCTGGAGATAGTTTTAGTCCAGCCAGCAGGGTTTGCTCATTCCCTGACATGTACTTTAGGTTCCAAAAGTCCAGATATACAAAAATGACTTCTGCGGTGTAAGGCTTTTGATGAAGCATTAAACCTCCCCATTTAACTAGGCAGAGTCCGGGCCTTGAAAAGGAGCAAATGTTTTTATGAATCCTTAATCCGGCCCTTGTAAAAAGAAGCATTTTTCGAACGAGGCAATGAACTGGCCTCCTGACCTTTAGTGGTCATTAATTTCCTACCTTAATGATGAATTTGACCTCATTTATGGAAGTGGTAGCGCATTCCGCCGACCTTATGGAGCCTGGCAGCGTGCGCTACCTTTGTGAAAAACTAGTCTGGCCAGCAGGGGGGGCTCTTTCCCTGACATGTACCTATGGGATCAAACGTCCTAATACAACGAGGCGGATTCCAGGCCGTGAAAAGGAGCAAATGTTTTTATGAAACCTTAATCCGGCCCCTTTAAAAGGAGTGTCCTTCGCATGAGGCATTAAACTGGCCTCCTGACTTTTTGTGGTAATAAATTCCCTACCTTAATGGTGAATTTGACCTCATTTATGGAGGTGGTAGCGCATTCCGCCGACCTTATAGAGCCTGGCAGCATGCGCTACCTTTGTGAAAAACTAGTCTGTCCAGCAGGGGGGGCTCTTTCCCTGACATATACCTATGGGATCAAACGTCCTAATACAACGAGGCGGATTCCAGGCCGTGAAAAGGAGCAAATGTTTTTATGAAACCTTAATCCGGCCACTGTAAAAAGGAGTGTCCTTCTCATGAGGCATTAAACTGGCCTCCTGACTTTCTGTGGTCTTTAATTCCCTACCTTAATGGTGAATTTGACCTCATTTATGGAGGTGGTAGCACATTCCGCTGGTCTGATTGAACCTGTCAGGATGCGCTACCCCTCTATCAGAGCAGCTTCATTCATCCAAAAAATGTATGTTCAACTGTTGCTTGCAGTAGTCAGATTCTGGTTATTCTCTAAAGCTAAGCAGGTCCAAGCCTGCTCTGTTATGGATGGGAGACCATTTGTGGAAAACTAGCTTCCTGCTGGAGATAGTTTTAGTCCAGCCAGCAGGGTTTGCTCATTCCCTGACATGTTCTTTAGGTTCTAAAAGTCCAGATATACAAAAATGACTTCTGCGGTGTAAGGCTTTTGATGAAGCATTAAACCGCCCCATTTAACTAGGCAGATTCCGGGCCTTGAAAAGGAGCAAATGTTTTTATGAAACCTTAATCCGGCCCTTGTAAAAAGAAGCATCTTTCGGATGAGGCAATGAACTGGCCTCCTGACCTTTAGTGGTCATTAATTCCCTACCTTAATGATGAATTTGACCTCATTTATGGAAGTGGTAGCGCATTCCGCCGACCTTCTAGAGCCTGGCAGCATGCGCTACCTTTGTGAAAAACTAGTCTGGCCAGCAGGGGGGGCTCTTTCCCTGACATGTACCTATGGGATCAAACGTCCTAATACAACGAGGCGGATTCCAGGCCGTGAAAATGAGCAAATGTTTTTATGAAACCTTAATCCGGCCCCTGTACAAAGGAATGTCCTTCTCATGAGGCATTAAACTGGCCTCTTGACTTTCTGTGGTCATTAATTCCCTACCTTAATGGTGAATTTGACCTCATTTATGGAAGTGGTAGCGCATTCCGCCGACCTTATAGAGCCTGGCAGCATGCGCTACCTTTGTGAAAAACTAGTCTGGCCAGCAGGGGGGGCTCTTTCACTGACATGTACCTATGGGATCAAACGTCCTAATACAACGAGGCGGATTCCAGGCCGTGAAAAGGAGCAAATGTTTTTATGAAACCTTAATCCGGCCCTTGTAAAAAGAAGCATCTTTCGGATGAGGCATTAAACTGGCCTCCTGACCTTTAGTGGTCATTAATTCCCTACCTTAATGATGAATTTGACCTCATTTATGGAAGTGGTAGCGCATTCCGCCGACCTCATAGAGCCTGGCAGCATGCGCTACCTTTGTGAAAAACTAGTCTGGCCAGCAGGGGGGGCTCTTTCCCTGACATGTACCTATGGGATCAAACGTCCTAATACAACGAGGCGGATTCCAGGCCGTGAAAATGAGCAAATGTTTTTATGAAACCTTAATCCGGCCCCTGTACAAAGGAATGTCCTTCTCATGAGGCATTAAACTGGCCTCTTGACTTTCTGTGGTCATTAATTCCCTACCTTAATAGTGAATTTGACCTCATTTATGGAGGTGGTAGCACATTCCGCTGGCCTGATTGAACCTGTCAGGATGCGCTACCCCTTAATCAGAGAAGCTTCATTCATCACAAAAGAACAAGTTCAACTGTTGCTTGCAGTAGTCAGATTGTGGTTACTCTCTAAAGCTAAGCAGGCCCAAGCCTGCTCTGTGCATGGATTCGAGACCATTTGTGGAAAACTAGCTTCCTGCTGGGGATAGTTTTAGTCCAGCCAGCAGGGTTTGCTCATTCCCTGACATGTTCTTTAGGTTCTAAAAGTCCAGATATACAAAAATGACTTCTGCGGTGTAAGGCTTTTGATGAAGCATTAAACCGCCCCATTTAACTAGGCAGATTCCGGGCCTTGAAAAGGAGCAAATGTTTTTATGAAACCTTAATCCGGCCCTTGTAAAAAGAAGCATCTTTCGGATGAGGCAATGAACTGGCCTCCTGACCTTTAGTGGTCATTAATTCCCTACCTTAATGATGAATTTGACCTCATTTATGGAAGTGGTAGCGCATTCTGCCGACCTTCTAGAGCCTGGCAGCATGCGCTACCTTTGTGAAAAACTAGTCTGGCCAGCAGGGGGGGCTCTTTCCCTGACATGTACCTATGGGATCAAACGTCCTAATACAACGAGGCGGATTCCAGGCCGTGAAAATGAGCAAATGTTTTTATGAAACCTTAATCCGGCCCCTGTACAAAGGAATGTCCTTCTCATGAGGCATTAACCCTCTGGGGCCCGGGGGTGTTTTGGGGCCCTGAAGAAGTTTTGACATGCCTTGACATTTGTGCTTTTTTCAGTATGTTAAAAACATATTAATATCCTAAATCTAAATACATTGTATTTAGCACAAATTGGACTACAAAAATATGTAAGCAACATGAATGTACACTTTTAAGTTTTTGAGAAAACAATGTTTATGCGTGCATTTTGAAAAACTAAATTTTTGAAGTCACTGAAATAAGGTCATCTAACACATACAGAATATTTATTCTCGGGACTTTCGAGAATTGGATGTGGTAGGCTTGGTTTTTTTCTACCAAATGATGTGAAAATCATCTAGTTCACTTGTTTTCACAAAACAGTATATAGATTTAAATTTTTGAAGACACTTTTTGTTTAGAGTGGCTGTATGCGAGAAGGCGTGAATGATCATGAATAATGCTGTGATTTACACCTGAGAAGACAAAGACCTGCATAATGAGCCGCATAATGAGCCATTCAGTCGGATGTTGACTGAGAGGAAACAACAGAAAGAATAAAGGAAAAATGAAAGGACAAAATACATATATATTTAGTTTGAAGCGTATTTTGAATATATTTAACTATCACACAAAATAACTTGTCTTTCACTTGTGAGTGCAGTTAAACTTTTTATTAGGAACAAAAGTAATAAACACAGAAGTCAAGATGTCGAGGGTGCAATATCCAAATCACTTGCAGGAAACTTGAACACAGGAAAACGGGGAACAGCAGAAACTGCAAAGAAAACAAGTAGATGTGAGCAACACAATGATCTGACAAAGACAGAGCTAACATGGAGAAAACACATACACTACCAGCCAAACTTTTTATTATTAAAAGTTTTTTTTTTTTTTTTAAGTGAGCAGTTTTTTTTACATAGTAAACCTATTTCACAAAATTAGATAATTATTTTTCTTTAAAAAAGTACCTTTGACTGGTAGTGTATAGCATAGGCGTATAACAGTTAGGTGCAAATAAAACAGTG
The DNA here is from genome assembly GCF_049309525.1 of Garra rufa. Taxonomy (NCBI): domain Eukaryota; kingdom Metazoa; phylum Chordata; class Actinopteri; order Cypriniformes; family Cyprinidae; genus Garra; species Garra rufa. The sequence goes on along the minus strand of NC_133372.1, from coordinate 48,859,601 downwards.
TGAGATAAATACAGGTGTAAGGTTTGTAATGAAGTGATACAGGAGAAACCATACATCTTCTACCTTTCATACAGATTACTTAAAAAGAGAATAGTAGTTTTTTATTTGAATTGGTTTATGTAAAAGTAAACATTTCAAGCTTTCTACAAGTAAATGCATTATGTCTGTGAGCCACGTAATCACTTAGATTTAGGTTTCATGCACGTTAGTTTCATTTATGTGTCTGTGTAAAGATATAACAGACAGTGAAGGCAGAGCGCGTGCCCTGACTGTTTTCTTATTTTCATAAAAGCACAGTGTATACAAATAAAAATATACCCTCTACAGTTTCGAATGATGTATTGGTTGTATTTGTACGATCAAAACTGACGGAGAATTTTACATTCTTTTCGGCATTATTACAAAAGCGTGCCTCAAATGCGCCAGCGCGTTTTTCGACCAAAGTTGAAACATCCTGTCATCATGAGACATTTAGATGCAGTGAAATGAAACATACTTTATAATGTTTCACTTGCTGTAGTCAGGAAATACAGTTGGCAAAAAGTCTTAACTGGTAAAATGTGTGCACATTCTGTCACAGTAACAACTTACAAATATAAAAGAAAAAAACTTACTTGTGTAAATATCTCATCTGCTGGTTCACGCTGTGTCTCATATAATGTTCATCTTCTGAAGTAAGTTTTATTCCTGACAGCCCATCTTCTTCCAGAAAGGACTAACTTGAAAGAAAAGAAACTGCTTTCTCCTTTGTTTACCGTGATGTGGGCGTCTACTTTTGGCGCGGCGCCCTCACATGGACGATTTGAATATGAAAGACTGGAATCGCTCTTGGGCGTGATCTAATTAAAACTAATGAAGCAGACAAGAGAGACTGGACATCGTGTTGGTTTCATACGGATTACTTTATCACAGAATATTTGATTTCAATAAACATTACTTTATTTGAAAGTATAGATATCAAGCTTTCTCTAGACATATTGCTCATGTCTCTGTGTTGTGTATTGGCTGAGTTATAGTCTATTTTAATGACGCGTTTCTGAATGAAGATCACGGAGATCAACGCGGCAGACAGCACACCCTTTTTGTTTTCTTTATTTTGTAAAATCACAATATTTTTTTGGTTTTGTGAGTATATACAAATAAAAGTAGACCCTTTACAGATTCGATTGATGTACTGCTTTTATCTGTACAATCAGAAATGACCGAGTAATTGAAGTTCCTTTTGGGAAACTGCCACAAAACGCGTATACGCGTGTTTGGACCCCAGGGGGTTAAACTGGCCTCTTGACTTTCTGTGGTCATTAATTCCCTACCTTAATGGTGAATTTGACCTCATTTATGGAAGTGGTAGCGCATTCCGCCGACCTTATAGAGCCTGGCAGCATGCGCTACCTTTGTGAAAAACTAGTCTGGCCAGCAGGGGGGGCTCTTTCACTGACATGTACCTATGGGATCAAACGTCCTAATACAACGAGGCGGATTCCAGGCCGTGAAAAGGAGCAAATGTTTTTATGAAACCTTAATCCGGCCCTTGTAAAAAGAAGCATCTTTCGGATGAGGCATTAAACTGGCCTCCTGACCTTTAGTGGTCATTAATTCCCTACCTTAATGATGAATTTGACCTCATTTATGGAAGTGGTAGCGCATTCCGCCGACCTCATAGAGCCTGGCAGCATGCGCTACCTTTGTGAAAAACTAGTCTGGCCAGCAGGGGGGGCTCTTTCCCTGACATGTACCTATGGGATCAAACGTCCTAATACAACGAGGCGGATTCCAGGCCGTGAAAATGAGCAAATGTTTTTATGAAACCTTAATCCGGCCCCTGTACAAAGGAATGTCCTTCTCATGAGGCATTAAACTGGCCTCTTGACTTTCTGTGGTCATTAATTCCCTACCTTAATGGTGAATTTGACCTCATTTATGGAGGTGGTAGCACATTCCGCTGGCCTGATTGAACCTGTCAGGATGCGCTACCCCTTAATCAGAGAAGCTTCATTCATCACAAAAGAACAAGTTCAACTGTTGCTTGCAGTAGTCAGATTGTGGTTACTCTCTAAAGCTAAGCAGGCCCAAGCCTGCTCTGTGCATGGATTCGAGACCATTTGTGGAAAACTAGCTTCCTGCTGGGGATAGTTTTAGTCCAGCCAGCAGGGTTTGCTCATTCCCTGACATGTTCTTTAGGTTCTAAAAGTCCAGATATACAAAAATGACTTCTGCGGTGTAAGGCTTTTGATGAAGCATTAAACCGCCCCATTTAACTAGGCAGATTCCGGGCCTTGAAAAGGAGCAAATGTTTTTATGAAACCTTAATCCGGCCCTTGTAAAAAGAAGCATCTTTCGGATGAGGCAATGAACTGGCCTCCTGACCTTTAGTGGTCATTAATTCCCTACCTTAATGATGAATTTGACCTCATTTATGGAAGTGGTAGCGCATTCCGCCGACCTTATAGAGCCTGGCAGCATGCGCTACCTTTGTGAAAAACTAGTCTGGCCAGCAGGGGGGGCTCTTTCCCTGACATGTACCTATGGGATCAAACGTCCTAATACAACGAGACGGATTCCAGGCCGTGAAAAGGAGCAAATGTTTTTATGAAACCTTAATCCGGCCCCTTTAAAAGGAGTGTCCTTCGCATGAGGCATTAAACTGGCCTCCTGACTTTCTGTGGTAATTAATTCCCTACCTTAATGGTGAATTTGACCTCATTTATGGAGGTGGTAGCGCATTCCGCCGACCTTATAGAGCCTGGCAGCATGCGCTACCTTTGTGAAAAACTAGTCTGGCCAGCAGGGGGGGCTCTTTCCCTGACATGTACCTATGGGATCAAAAGTCCTAATACAACGAGGCGGATTCCAGGCCGTGAAAAGGAGCAAATGTTTTTATGAAACCTTAATCCGGCCCCTGTAAAAAGGAGTGTCCTTCTCATGAGGCATTAAACTGGCCTCCTGACTTTCTGTGGTCTTTAATTCCCTACCTTAATGGTGAATTTGACCTCATTTATGGAGGTGGTAGCACATTCCGCTGGTCTGATTGAACCTGTCAGGATGCGCTACCCCTCTATCAGAGCAGCTTCATTCATCCAAAAAATGTATGTTCAACTGTTGCTTGCAGTAGTCAGATTCTGGTTATTCTCTAAAGCTAAGCAGGTCCAAGCCTGCTCTGTTATGGATGGGAGACCATTTGTGGAAAACTAGCTTCCTGCTGGAGATAGTTTTAGTCCAGCCAGCAGGGTTTGCTCATTCCCTGACATGTTCTTTAGGTTCTAAAAGTCCAGATATACAAAAATGACTTCTGCGGTGTAAGGCTTTTGATGAAGCATTAAACCGCCCCATTTAACTAGGCAGATTCCGGGCCTTGAAAAGGAGCAAATGTTTTTATGAAACCTTAATCCGGCCCTTGTAAAAAGAAGCATCTTTCGGATGAGGCAATGAACTGGCCTCCTGACCTTTAGTGGTCATTAATTCCCTACCTTAATGATGAATTTGACCTCATTTATGGAAGTGGTAGCGCATTCCGCCGACCTTCTAGAGCCTGGCAGCATGCGCTACCTTTGTGAAAAACTAGTCTGGCCAGCAGGGGGGGCTCTTTCCCTGACATGTACCTATGGGATCAAACATCCTAATACAACGAGGCGGATTCCAGGCCGTGAAAAGGAGCAAATGTTTTTATGAAACCTTAATCCGGCCCTTGTAAAAAGAAGGATCTTTCAGATGAGGCAATAAACTGGCCTCCTGACCTTTAGTGGTCATTAATTCCCTACCTTAATGATGAATTTGACCTCATTTATGGAAGTGGTAGCGCATTCCGCCGACCTTATGGAGCCTGGCAGCGTGCGCTACCTTTGTGAAAAACTAGTCTGGCCAGCAGGGGGGGCTCTTTCCCTGACATGTACCTATGGGATCAAACGTCCTAATACAACGAGGCGGATTCCAGGCCGTGAAAATGAGCAAATGTTTTTATGAAACCTTAATCCGGCCCCTGTACAAAGGAATGTCCTTCTCATGAGGCATTAAACTGGCCTCTTGACTTTCTGTGGTCATTAATTCCCTACCTTAATGGTGAATTTGACCTCATTTATGGAAGTGGTAGCGCATTCCGCCGACCTTATAGAGCCTGGCAGCATGCGCTACCTTTGTGAAAAACTAGTCTGGCCAGCAGGGGGGGCTCTTTCCCTGACATGTACCTATGGGATCAAACGTCCTAATACAACGAGGCGGATTCCAGGCCGTGAAAAGGAGCAAATGTTTTTATGAAACCTTAATCCGGCCCTTGTAAAAAGAAGCATCTTTCGGATGAGGCATTAAACTGGCCTCCTGACTTTCTGTGGTCATTAATTCCCTACCTTAATGGTGAATTTGACCTCATTTATGGAGGTGGTAGCACATTCCGCTGGCCTGATTGAACCTGTCAGGATGCCCTACCCCTCTATCAGAGCAGCTTCATTCAACAAAAAAGAACAAGTTCAACTGTTGCTTGCAGTAGTCAGATTCTGGTTACTCTCCAAAGCTAAGCAGGTCCAAACCTGATCTGTGCATGGATGGGAGACTCTTTGTGGAAAACTAGCTTCCTGCTGGAGATAGTTTTAGTCCACCCAGCAGGGGGGGCTCTTCCCCTGACATGTACCTATGGGATCAAACGTCCTAATACAACGAGGCGTATTCCAGTCCGTGAAAAGGAGCAAATGTTTTTATGAAACCTTAATCTGGCCCTTGTAAAAAGAAGCATGTTTCGGATGAGGCAATAAACTGGCCTCCTGACCTTTAGTGGTCATTAATTCCCTACCTTAATGATGAATTTGACCTCATTTATGGAAGTGGTAGCGCATTCCGCCGACCTTATAGAGCCTGGCAGCATGCGCTACCTTTGTGAAAAACTAGTCTGGCCAGCAGGGGGGGCTCTTTCCCTGACATGTACCTATGGGATCAAACGTCCTAATACAACGAGGCGGATTCCAGGCCGTGAAATGGAGCAAATGTTTTTATGAAACCTTAATCCGGCCCCTGTAAAAAGGAGTGTCCTTCTCATGAGGCATTAAACTGGCCTCTTGACTTTATGTGGTCATTAATTCCCTACCTTAATGGTGAATTTGACCTCATTTATGGAGGTGGTAGCACATTCCGCTGGCCTGATTGAACCTGTCAGGATGCGCTACCCCTTAATCAGAGCAGCTTCATTCATCACAAAAGAACAAGTTCAACTGTTGCTTGCAGTAGTCAGATTGTGGTTACTCTCTAAAGCTAAGCAGGCCCAAGCCTGCTCTGTGCATGGATTCGAGACCATTTGTGGAAAACTAGCTTCCTGCTGGGGATAGTTTTAGTCCAGCCAGCAGGGTTTGCTCATTCCCTGACATGTTCTTTAGGTTCTAAAAGTCCAGATATACAAAAATGACTTCTGCGGTGTAAGGCTTTTGATGAAGCATTAAACCGCCCCATTTAACTAGGCAGATTCCGGGCCTTGAAAAGGAGCAAATGTTTTTATGAAACCTTAATCCGGCCCTTGTAAAAAGAAGCATCTTTCGGATGAGGCAATGAACTGGCCTCCTGACCTTTAGTGGTCATTAATTCCCTACCTTAATGATGAATTTGACCTCATTTATGGAAGTGGTAGCGCATTCCGCCGACCTTATAGAGCCTGGCAGCATGCGCTACCTTTGTGAAAAACTAGTCTGGCCAGCAGGGCGGGCTCTTTCCCTGACATGTACCTATGGGATCAAACGTCCTAATACAACGAGACGGATTCCAGGCCGTGAAAAGGAGCAAATGTTTTTATGAAACCTTAATCCGGCCCCTTTAAAAGGAGTGTCCTTCGCATGAGGCATTAAACTGGCCTCCTGACTTTCTGTGGTAATTAATTCCCTACCTTAATGGTGAATTTGACCTCATTTATGGAGGTGGTAGCGCATTCCGCCGACCTTATAGAGCCTGGCAGCATGCGCTACCTTTGTGAAAAACTAGTCTGGCCAGCAGGGGGGGCTCTTTCCCTGACATGTACCTATGGGATCAAAAGTCCTAATACAACGAGGCGGATTCCAGGCCGTGAAAAGGAGCAAATGTTTTTATGAAACCTTAATCCGGCCCCTGTAAAAAGGAGTGTCCTTCTCATGAGGCATTAAACTGGCCTCCTGACTTTCTGTGGTCTTTAATTCCCTACCTTAATGGTGAATTTGACCTCATTTATGGAGGTGGTAGCACATTCCGCTGGTCTGATTGAACCTGTCAGGATGCGCTACCCCTCTATCAGAGCAGCTTCATTCATCACAAAAGAACAAGTTCAACTGTTGCTTGCAGTAGTCAGATTCTGGTTATTCTCTAAAGCTAAGCAGGCCCAAGCCTGCTCTGTGCATGGATTCGAGACCATTTGTGGAAAACTAGCTTCCTGCTGGGGATAGTTTTAGTCCAGCCAGCAGGGTTTGCTCATTCCCTGACATGTTCTTTAGGTTCTAAAAGTCCAGATATACAAAAATGACTTCTGCGGTGTAAGGCTTTTGATGAAGCATTAAACCGCCCCATTTAACTAGGCAGATTCCGGGCCTTGAAAAGGAGCAAATGTTTTTATGAAACCTTAATCCGGCCCTTGTAAAAAGAAGCATCTTTCGGATGAGGCAATGAACTGGCCTCCTGACCTTTAGTGGTCATTAATTCCCTACCTTAATGATGAATTTGACCTCATTTATGGAAGTGGTAGCGCATTCCGCCGACCTTATAGAGCCTGGCAGCATGCGCTACCTTTGTGAAAAACTAGTCTGGCCAGCAGGGGGGGCTCTTTCCCTGACATGTACCTATGGGATCAAACGTCCTAATACAACGAGGCGGATTCCAGGCCGTGAAAAGGAGCAAATGTTTTTATGAAACCTTAATCCGGCCCCTTTAAAAGGAGTGTCCTTCGCATGAGGCATTAAACTGGCCTCCTGACTTTCTGTGGTAATTAATTCCCTACCTTAATGGTGAATTTGACCTCATTTATGGAGGTGGTAGCGCATTCCGCCGACCTTATAGAGCCTGGCAGCATGCGCTACCTTTGTGAAAAACTAGTCTGGCCAGCAGGGGGGGCTCTTTCCCTGACATGTACCTATGGGATCAAAAGTCCTAATACAACGAGGCGGATTCCAGGCCGTGAAAAGGAGCAAATGTTTTTATGAAACCTTAATCCGGCCCCTGTAAAAAGGAGTGTCCTTCTCATGAGGCATTAAACTGGCCTCCTGAATTTCTGTGGTCTTTAATTCCCTACCTTAATGGTGAATTTGACCTCATTTATGGAGGTGGTAGCACATTCCGCTGGTCTGATTGAACCTGTTAGGATGCGCTACCCCTCTATCAGAGCAGCTTCATTCATCACAAAAGAACAAGTTCAACTGTTGCTTGCAGTAGTCAGATTCTGGTTATTCTCTAAAGCTAAGCAGTCCCAAGCCTGCTCTGTGCATGGATGGGAGACCATTTGTGGAAAACTAGCTTTCTGCTGGAGATAGTTTTAGTCCAGCCAGCAGGGTTTGCTCATTCCCAGACATGTACTTTAGGTTCCAAAAGTCCAGATATACAAAAATAACTTCTGCGGTGTAAGGCTTTTGATGAAGCATTAAACCTCCCCATTTAACTAGGCAGAGTCCGGGCCTTGAAAAGGAGCAAATGTTTTTATGAAAACTTAATCCGGCCCTTGTAAAAAGAAGCATTTTTCGGATGAGGCAATAAACTGGCCTCCTGACCTTTAGTGGTCATTAATTCCCTACCTTAATGATGAGTTTGACCTCATTTATGGAAGTGGTAGCGCATTCCGCCGACCTTATAGAGCCTGGCAGCATGCGCTACCTTTGTGAAAAACTAGTCTGGCCAGCAGGGGGGGCTCTTTCCCTGACATGTACCAATGGGATCAAACGTCCTAATACAACGAGGCGGATTCCAGGCCGTGAAAAGGAGCAAATGTTTTTATGAAACCTTAATCCGGCCCCTTTAAAAAGGAGTGTCCTTCGCATGAGGCATTAAACTGGCCTCCTGACTTTCTGTGGTCTTTAATTCCCTACCTTAATGGTGAATTTGACCTCATTTTTGGAGGTGGTAGCGCATTCCGCCGACCTTATAGAGCCTGGCAGCATGCGCTACCTTTGTGAAAAACTAGTCTGGCCAGCAGGGGGGGCTCTTTCCCTGACATGTACCTATGGGATCAAACGTCCTAATACAACGAGGCGGATTCCAGGCCGTGAAAAGGAGCAAATGTTTTTATGAAACCTTAATCCGGCCCCTGTAAAAAGGAGTGTCCTTCTCATGAGGCATTAAACTGGCCTCCTGACTTTCTGTGGTCTTTAATTCCCTACCTTAATGGTGAATTTGACCTCATTTATGGAGTTGGTAGCACATTCCGCTGGTCTGATTGAACCTGTCAGGATGCGCTACCCCTCTATCAGAGCAGCTTCATTCATCCAAAAAATGTATGTTCAACTGTTGCTTGCAGTAGTCAGATTCTGGTTATTCTCTAAAGCTAAGCAGGTCCAAGCCTGCTCTGTTATGGATGGGAGACCATTTGTGGAAAACTAGCTTCCTGCTGGAGATAGTTTTAGTCCAGCCAGCAGGGTTTGCTCATTCCCTGACATGTTCTTTAGGTTCTAAAAGTCCAGATATACAAAAATGACTTCTGCGGTGTAAGGCTTTTGATGAAGCATTAAACCGCCCCATTTAACTAGGCAGATTCCGGGCCTTGAAAAGGAGCAAATGTTTTTATGAAACCTTAATCCGGCCCTTGTAAAAAGAAGCATCTTTCGGATGAGGCAATGAACTGGCCTCCTGACCTTTAGTGGTCATTAATTCCCTACCTTAATGATGAATTTGACCTCATTTATGGAAGTGGTAGCGCATTCCGCCGACCTTCTAGAGCCTGGCATCATGCGCTACCTTTGTGAAAAACTAGTCTGGCCAGCAGGGGGGGCTCTTTCCCTGACATGTACCTATGGGATCAAACATCCTAATACAACGAGGCGGATTCCAGGCCGTGAAAAGGAGCAAATGTTTTTATGAAACCTTAATCCGGCCCTTGTAAAAAGAAGGATCTTTCAGATGAGGCAATAAACTGGCCTCCTGACCTTTAGTGGTCATTAATTCCCTACCTTAATGATGAATTTGACCTCATTTATGGAAGTGGTAGCGCATTCCGCCGACCTTATGGAGCCTGGCAGCGTGCGCTACCTTTGTGAAAAACTAGTCTGGCCAGCAGGGGGGGCTCTTTCCCTGACATGTACCTATGGGATCAAACGTCCTAATACAACGAGGCGGATTCCAGGCCGTGAAAATGAGCAAATGTTTTTATGAAACCTTAATCCGGCCCCTGTACAAAGGAATGTCCTTCTCATGAGGCATTAAACTGGCCTCTTGACTTTCTGTGGTCATTAATTCCCTACCTTAATGGTGAATTTGACCTCATTTATGGAAGTGGTAGCGCATTCCGCCGACCTTATAGAGCCTGGCAGCATGCGCTACCTTTGTGAAAAACTAGTCTGGCCAGCAGGGGGGGCTCTTTCCCTGACATGTACCTATGGGATCAAACGTCCTAATACAACGAGGCGGATTCCAGGCCGTGAAAAGGAGCAAATGTTTTTATGAAACCTTAATCCGGCCCTTGTAAAAAGAAGCATCTTTCGGATGAGGCATTAAACTGGCCTCCTGACTTTCTGTGGTCATTAATTCCCTACCTTAATGGTGAATTTGACCTCATTTATGGAGGTGGTAGCACATTCCGCTGGCCTGATTGAACCTGTCAGGATGCCCTACCCCTCTATCAGAGCAGCTTCATTCAACAAAAAAGAACAAGTTCAACTGTTGCTTGCAGTAGTCAGATTCTGGTTACTCTCCAAAGCTAAGCAGGTCCAAACCTGATCTGTGCATGGATGGGAGACTCTTTGTGGAAAACTAGCTTCCTGCTGGAGATAGTTTTAGTCCACCCAGCAGGGGGGGCTCTTCCCCTGACATGTACCTATGGGATCAAACGTCCTAATACAACGAGGCGTATTCCAGTCCGTGAAAAGGAGCAAATGTTTTTATGAAACCTTAATCTGGCCCTTGTAAAAAGAAGCATGTTTCGGATGAGGCAATAAACTGGCCTCCTGACCTTTAGTGGTCATTAATTCCCTACCTTAATGATGAATTTGACCTCATTTATGGAAGTGGTAGCGCATTCCGCCGACCTTATAGAGCCTGGCAGCATGCGCTACCTTTGTGAAAAACTAGTCTGGCCAGCAGGGGGGGCTCTTTCCCTGACATGTACCTATGGGATCAAACGTCCTAATACAACGAGGCGGATTCCAGGCCGTGAAATGGAGCAAATGTTTTTATGAAACCTTAATCCGGCCCCTGTAAAAAGGAGTGTCCTTCTCATGAGGCATTAAACTGGCCTCTTGACTTTATGTGGTCATTAATTCCCTACCTTAATGGTGAATTTGACCTCATTTATGGAGGTGGTAGCACATTCTGCTGGCCTGATTGAACCTGTCAGGATGCGCTACCCCTTAATCAGAGCAGCTTCATTCATCACAAAAGAACAAGTTCAACTGTTGCTTGCAGTAGTCAGATTGTGGTTACTCTCTAAAGCTAAGCAGGCCCAAGCCTGCTCTGTGCATGGATTCGAGACCATTTGTGGAAAACTAGCTTCCTGCTGGGGATAGTTTTAGTCCAGCCAGCAGGGTTTGCTCATTCCCTGACATGTTCTTTAGGTTCTAAAAGTCCAGATATACAAAAATGACTTCTGCGGTGTAAGGCTTTTGATGAAGCATTAAACCGCCCCATTTAACTAGGCAGATTCCGGGCCTTGAAAAGGAGCAAATGTTTTTATGAAACCTTAATCCGGCCCTTGTAAAAAGAAGCATCTTTCGGATGAGGCAATGAACTGGCCTCCTGACCTTTAGTGGTCATTAATTCCCTACCTTAATGATGAATTTGACCTCATTTATGGAAGTGGTAGCGCATTCCGCCGACCTTATAGAGCCTGGCAGCATGCGCTACCTTTGTGAAAAACTAGTCTGGCCAGCAGGGGGGGCTCTTTCCCTGACATGTACCTATGGGATCAAACGTCCTAATACAACGAGACGGATTCCAGGCCGTGAAAAGGAGCAAATGTTTTTATGAAACCTTAATCCGGCCCTTGTAAAAAGAAGGATCTTTCAGATGAGGCAATAAACTGGCCTCCTGACCTTTAGTGGTCATTAATTCCCTACCTTAATGATGAATTTGACCTCATTTATGGAAGTGGTAGCGCATTCCGCCGACCTTATGGAGCCTGGCAGCGTGCGCTACCTTTGTGAAAAACTAGTCTGGCCAGCAGGGGGGGCTCTTTCCCTGACATGTACCTATGGGATCAAACGTCCTAATACAACGAGGCGGATACCAGGCCGTGAAAAGGAGCAAATGTTTTTATGAAACCTTAATCCGGCCCCTGTAAAAAGGAGTGTCCTTCTCATGAGGCATTAAACTGGCCTCCTGACTTTCTGTGGTCTTTAATTCCCTACCTTAATGGTGAATTTGACCTCATTTATGGAGGTGGTAGCACATTCCGCTGGTCTGATTGAACCTGTCAGGATGCGCTACCCCTCTATCAGAGCAGCTTCATTCATCACAAAAGAACAAGTTCAACTGTTGCTTGCAGTAGTCAGATTCTGGTTATTCTCTAAAGCTAAGCAGGCCCAAGCCTGCTCTGTGCATGGATTCGAGACCATTTGTGGAAAACTAGCTTCCTGCTGGGGATAGTTTTAGTCCAGCCAGCAGGGTTTGCTCATTCCCTGACATGTTCTTTAGGTTCTAAAAGTCCAGATATACAAAAATGACTTCTGCGGTGTAAGGCTTTTGATGAAGCATTAAACCGCCCCATTTAACTAGGCAGATTCCGGGCCTTGAAAAGGAGCAAATGTTTTTATGAAACCTTAATCCGGCCCTTGTAAAAAGAAGCATCTTTCGGATGAGGCAATGAACTGGCCTCCTGACCTTTAGTGGTCATTAATTCCCTACCTTAATGATTAATTTGACCTCATTTATGGAAGTGGTAGCGCATTCCGCCGACCTTATAGAGCCTGGCAGCATGCGCTACCTTTGTGAAAAACTAGTCTGGCCAGCAGGGGGGGCTCTTTCCCTGACATGTACCTATGGGATCAAACGTCCTAATACAACGAGGCGGATTCCAGGCCGTGAAAAGGAGCAAATGTTTTTATGAAACCTTAATCCGGCCCCTTTAAAAGGAGTGTCCTTCGCATGAGGCATTAAACTGGCCTCCTGACTTTCTGTGGTAATTAATTCCCTACCTTAATGGTGAATTTGACCTCATTTATGGAGGTGGTAGCGCATTCCGCCGACCTTATAGAGCCTGGCAGCATGCGCTACCTTTGTGAAAAACTAGTCTGGCCAGCAGGGGGGGCTCTTTCCCTGACATGTACCTATGGGATCAAAAGTCCTAATACAACGAGGCGGATTCCAGGCCGTGAAAAGGAGCAAATGTTTTTATGAAACCTTAATCCGGCCCCTGTAAAAAGGAGTGTCCTTCTCATGAGGCATTAAACTGGCCTCCTGAATTTCTGTGGTCTTTAATTCCCTACCTTAATGGTGAATTTGACCTCATTTATGGAGGTGGTAGCACATTCCGCTGGTCTGATTGAACCTGTTAGGATGCGCTACCCCTCTATCAGAGCAGCTTCATTCATCACAAAAGAACAAGTTCAACTGTTGCTTGCAGTAGTCAGATTCTGGTTATTCTCTAAAGCTAAGCAGTCCCAAGCCTGCTCTGTGCATGGATGGGAGACCATTTGTGGAAAACTAGCTTTCTGCTGGAGATAGTTTTAGTCCAGCCAGCAGGGTTTGCTCATTCCCAGACATGTACTTTAGGTTCCAAAAGTCCAGATATACAAAAATAACTTCTGCGGTGTAAGGCTTTTGATGAAGCATTAAACCTCCCCATTTAACTAGGCAGAGTCCGGGCCTTGAAAAGGAGCAAATGTTTTTATGAAAACTTAATCCGGCCCTTGTAAAAAGAAGCATTTTTCGGATGAGGCAATAAACTGGCCTCCTGACCTTTAGTGGTCATTAATTCCCTACCTTAATGATGAGTTTGACCTCATTTATGGAAGTGGTAGCGCATTCCGCCGACCTTATAGAGCCTGGCAGCATGCGCTACCTTTGTGAAAAACTAGTCTGGCCAGCAGGGGGGGCTCTTTCCCTGACATGTACCAATGGGATCAAACGTCCTAATACAACGAGGCGGATTCCAGGCCGTGAAAAGGAGCAAATGTTTTTATGAAACCTTAATCCGGCCCCTTTAAAAAGGAGTGTCCTTCGCATGAGGCATTAAACTGGCCTCCTGACTTTCTGTGGTCTTTAATTCCCTACCTTAATGGTGAATTTGACCTCATTTTTGGAGGTGGTAGCGCATTCCGCCGACCTTATAGAGCCTGGCAGCATGCGCTACCTTTGTGAAAAACTAGTCTGGCCAGCAGGGGGGGCTCTTTCCCTGACATGTACCTATGGGATCAAACGTCCTAATACAACGAGGCGGATTCCAGGCCGTGAAAAGGAGCAAATGTTTTTATGAAACCTTAATCCGGCCCCTGTAAAAAGGAGTGTCCTTCTCATGAGGCATTAAACTGGCCTCCTGACTTTCTGTGGTCTTTAATTCCCTACCTTAATGGTGAATTTGACCTCATTTATGGAGTTGGTAGCACATTCCGCTGGTCTGATTGAACCTGTCAGGATGCGCTACCCCTCTATCAGAGCAGCTTCATTCATCCAAAAAATGTATGTTCAACTGTTGCTTGCAGTAGTCAGATTCTGGTTATTCTCTAAAGCTAAGCAGGTCCAAGCCTGCTCTGTTATGGATGGGAGACCATTTGTGGAAAACTAGCTTCCTGCTGGAGATAGTTTTAGTCCAGCCAGCAGGGTTTGCTCATTCCCTGACATGTTCTTTAGGTTCTAAAAGTCCAGATATACAAAAATGACTTCTGCGGTGTAAGGCTTTTGATGAAGCATTAAACCGCCCCATTTAACTAGGCAGATTCCGGGCCTTGAAAAGGAGCAAATGTTTTTATGAAACCTTAATCCGGCCCTTGTAAAAAGAAGCATCTTTCGGATGAGGCAATGAACTGGCCTCCTGACCTTTAGTGGTCATTAATTCCCTACCTTAATGATGAATTTGACCTCATTTATGGAAGTGGTAGCGCATTCCGCCGACCTTCTAGAGCCTGGCATCATGCGCTACCTTTGTGAAAAACTAGTCTGGCCAGCAGGGGGGGCTCTTTCCCTGACATGTACCTATGGGATCAAACATCCTAATACAACGAGGCGGATTCCAGGCCGTGAAAAGGAGCAAATGTTTTTATGAAACCTTAATCCGGCCCTTGTAAAAAGAAGGATCTTTCAGATGAGGCAATAAACTGGCCTCCTGACCTTTAGTGGTCATTAATTCCCTACCTTAATGATGAATTTGACCTCATTTATGGAAGTGGTAGCGCATTCCGCCGACCTTATGGAGCCTGGCAGCGTGCGCTACCTTTGTGAAAAACTAGTCTGGCCAGCAGGGGGGGCTCTTTCCCTGACATGTACCTATGGGATCAAACGTCCTAATACAACGAGGCGGATTCCAGGCCGTGAAAATGAGCAAATGTTTTTATGAAACCTTAATCCGGCCCCTGTACAAAGGAATGTCCTTCTCATGAGGCATTAAACTGGCCTCTTGACTTTCTGTGGTCATTAATTCCCTACCTTAATGGTGAATTTGACCTCATTTATGGAAGTGGTAGCGCATTCCGCCGACCTTATAGAGCCTGGCAGCATGCGCTACCTTTGTGAAAAACTAGTCTGGCCAGCAGGGGGGGCTCTTTCCCTGACATGTACCTATGGGATCAAACGTCCTAATACAACGAGGCGGATTCCAGGCCGTGAAAAGGAGCAAATGTTTTTATGAAACCTTAATCCGGCCCTTGTAAAAAGAAGCATCTTTCGGATGAGGCATTAAACTGGCCTCCTGACTTTCTGTGGTCATTAATTCCCTACCTTAATGGTGAATTTGACCTCATTTATGGAGGTGGTAGCACATTCCGCTGGCCTGATTGAACCTGTCAGGATGCCCTACCCCTCTATCAGAGCAGCTTCATTCAACAAAAAAGAACAAGTTCAACTGTTGCTTGCAGTAGTCAGATTCTGGTTACTCTCCAAAGCTAAGCAGGTCCAAACCTGATCTGTGCATGGATGGGAGACTCTTTGTGGAAAACTAGCTTCCTGCTGGAGATAGTTTTAGTCCACCCAGCAGGGGGGGCTCTTCCCCTGACATGTACCTATGGGATCAAACGTCCTAATACAACGAGGCGTATTCCAGTCCGTGAAAAGGAGCAAATGTTTTTATGAAACCTTAATCTGGCCCTTGTAAAAAGAAGCATGTTTCGGATGAGGCAATAAACTGGCCTCCTGACCTTTAGTGGTCATTAATTCCCTACCTTAATGATGAATTTGACCTCATTTATGGAAGTGGTAGCGCATTCCGCCGACCTTATAGAGCCTGGCAGCATGCGCTACCTTTGTGAAAAACTAGTCTGGCCAGCAGGGGGGGCTCTTTCCCTGACATGTACCTATGGGATCAAACGTCCTAATACAACGAGGCGGATTCCAGGCCGTGAAATGGAGCAAATGTTTTTATGAAACCTTAATCCGGCCCCTGTAAAAAGGAGTGTCCTTCTCATGAGGCATTAAACTGGCCTCTTGACTTTATGTGGTCATTAATTCCCTACCTTAATGGTGAATTTGACCTCATTTATGGAGGTGGTAGCACATTCCGCTGGCCTGATTGAACCTGTCAGGATGCGCTACCCCTTAATCAGAGCAGCTTCATTCATCACAAAAGAACAAGTTCAACTGTTGCTTGCAGTAGTCAGATTGTGGTTACTCTCTAAAGCTAAGCAGGCCCAAGCCTGCTCTGTGCATGGATTCGAGACCATTTGTGGAAAACTAGCTTCCTGCTGGGGATAGTTTTAGTCCAGCCAGCAGGGTTTGCTCATTCCCTGACATGTTCTTTAGGTTCTAAAAGTCCAGATATACAAAAATGACTTCTGCGGTGTAAGGCTTTTGATGAAGCATTAAACCGCCCCATTTAACTAGGCAGATTCCGGGCCTTGAAAAGGAGCAAATGTTTTTATGAAACCTTAATCCGGCCCTTGTAAAAAGAAGCATCTTTCGGATGAGGCAATGAACTGGCCTCCTGACCTTTAGTGGTCATTAATTCCCTACCTTAATGATGAATTTGACCTCATTTATGGAAGTGGTAGCGCATTCCGCCGACCTTATAGAGCCTGGCAGCATGCGCTACCTTTGTGAAAAACTAGTCTGGCCAGCAGGGGGGGCTCTTTCCCTGACATGTACCTATGGGATCAAACGTCCTAATACAACGAGACGGATTCCAGGCCGTGAAAAGGAGCAAATGTTTTTATGAAACCTTAATCCGGCCCCTTTAAAAGGAGTGTCCTTCGCATGAGGCATTAAACTGGCCTCCTGACTTTCTGTGGTAATTAATTCCCTACCTTAATGGTGAATTTGACCTCATTTATGGAGGTGGTAGCGCATTCCGCCGACCTTATAGAGCCTGGCAGCATGCGCTACCTTTGTGAAAAACTAGTCTGGCCAGCAGGGGGGGCTCTTTCCCTGACATGTACCTATGGGATCAAAAGTCCTAATACAACGAGGCGGATTCCAGGCCGTGAAAAGGAGCAAATGTTTTTATGAAACCTTAATCCGGCCCCTGTAAAAAGGAGTGTCCTTCTCATGAGGCATTAAACTGGCCTCCTGACTTTCTGTGGTCTTTAATTCCCTACCTTAATGGTGAATTTGACCTCATTTATGGAGGTGGTAGCACATTCCGCTGGTCTGATTGAACCTGTCAGGATGCGCTACCCCTCTATCAGAGCAGCTTCATTCATCACAAAAGAACAAGTTCAACTGTTGCTTGCAGTAGTCAGATTCTGGTTATTCTCTAAAGCTAAGCAGGCCCAAGCCTGCTCTGTGCATGGATGGGAGACCATTTGTGGAAAACTAGCTTTCTGCTGGAGATAGTTTTAGTCCAGCCAGCAGGGTTTGCTCATTCCCAGACATGTACTTTAGGTTCCAAAAGTCCAGATATACAAAAATGACTTCTGCGGTGTAAGGCTTTTGATGAAGCATTAAACCTCCCCATTTAACTAGGCAGAGTCCGGGCCTTGAAAAGGAGCAAATGTTTTTATGAAAACTTAATCCGGCCCTTGTAAAAAGAAGCATTTTTCGGATGAGGCAATAAACTGGCCTCCTGACCTTTAGTGGTCATTAATTCCCTACCTTAATGATGAGTTTGACCTCATTTATGGAAGTGGTAGCGCATTCCGCCGACCTTATAGAGCCTGGCAGCATGCGCTACCTTTGTGAAAAACTAGTCTGGCCAGCAGGGGGGGCTCTTTCCCTGACATGTACCAATGGGATCAAACGTCCTAATACAACGAGGCGGATTCCAGGCCGTGAAAAGGAGCAAATGTTTTTATGAAACCTTAATCCGGCCCCTTTAAAAAGGAGTGTCCTTCGCATGAGGCATTAAACTGGCCTCCTGACTTTCTGTGGTCTTTAATTCCCTACCTTAATGGTGAATTTGACCTCATTTTTGGAGGTGGTAGCGCATTCCGCCGACCTTATAGAGCCTGGCAGCATGCGCTACCTTTGTGAAAAACTAGTCTGGCCAGCAGGGGGGGCTCTTTCCCTGACATGTACCAATGGGATCAAACGTCCTAATACAACGAGGCGGATTCCAGGCCGTGAAAAGGAGCAAATGTTTTTATGAAACCTTAATCCGGCCCCTTTAAAAAGGAGTGTCCTTCGCATGAGGCATTAAACTGGCCTCCTGACTTTCTGTGGTCTTTAATTCCCTACCTTAATGGTGAATTTGACCTCATTTATGGAGTTGGTAGCACATTCCGCTGGTCTGATTGAACCTGTCAGGATGCGCTACCCCTCTATCAGAGCAGCTTCATTCATCCAAAAAATGTATGTTCAACTGTTGCTTGCAGTAGTCAGATTCTGGTTATTCTCTAAAGCTAAGCAGGTCCAAGCCTTCTCTGTTATGGATGGGAGACCATTTGTGGAAAACTAGCTTCCTGCTGGAGATAGTTTTAGTCCAGCCAGCAGGGTTTGCTCATTCCCTGACATGTTCTTTAGGTTCTAAAAGTCCAGATATACAAAAATGACTTCTGCGGTGTAAGGCTTTTGATGAAGCATTAAACCGCCCCATTTAACTAGGCAGATTCCGGGCCTTGAAAAGGAGCAAATGTTTTTATGAAACCTTAATCCGGCCCTTGTAAAAAGAAGCATCTTTCGGATGAGGCAATGAACTGGCCTCCTGACCTTTAGTGGTCATTAATTCCCTACCTTAATGATGAATTTGACCTCATTTATGGAAGTGGTAGCGCATTCCGCCGACCTTCTAGAGCACTGGTCTCAAACTCAATTCCTGGTGGGCCACAGCTCTGCACATTTTCGCTCCAACCCTAATCAAACACACCTGATCCAGCTAATCAAGGTCTTCAGGATTACTAGAAACTCCAAGCAGGTGTGAGCTGGAGCTGGTTGGAGCTAAACTCTGCAGAGCTGCGGCCCTCCAGGAATTGAGTTTGAGACCTCTGTTCTAGAGCCTGGCAGCATGCGCTACCTTTGTGAAAAACTAGTCTGGCCAGCAGGGGGGGCTCTTTCCCTGACATGTACCTATGGGATCAAACATCCTAATACAACGAGGCGGATTCCAGGCCGTGAAAAGGAGCAAATGTTTTCATGAAACCTTAATCCGGCCCTTGTAAAAAGAAGGATCTTTCAGATGAGGCAATAAACTGGCCTCCTGACCTTTAGTGGTCATTAATTCCCTACCTTAATGATGAATTTGACCTCATTTATGGAAGTGGTAGCGCATTCCGCCGACCTTATGGAGCCTGGCAGCGTGCGCTACCTTTGTGAAAAACTAGTCTGGCCAGCAGGGGGGGCTCTTTCCCTGACATGTACCTATGGGATCAAACGTCCTAATACAACGAGGCGGATTCCAGGCCGTGAAAATGAGCAAATGTTTTTATGAAACCTTAATCCGGCCCCTGTACAAAGGAATGTCCTTCTCATGAGGCATTAAACTGGCCTCTTGACTTTCTGTGGTCATTAATTCCCTACCTTAATGGTGAATTTGACCTCATTTATGGAAGTGGTAGCTCATTCCGCCGACCTTATAGAGCCTGGCAGCATGCGCTACCTTTGTGAAAAACTAGTCTGGCCAGCAGGGGGGGCTCTTTCCCTGACATGTACCTATGGGATCAAACGTCCTAATACAACGAGGCGGATTCCAGGCCGTGAAAAGGAGCAAATGTTTTTATGAAACCTTAATCCGGCCCTTGTAAAAAGAAGCATCTTTCGGATGAGGCATTAAACTGGCCTCCTGACTTTCTGTGGTCATTAATTCCCTACCTTAATGGTGAATTTGACCTCATTTATGGAGGTGGTAGCACATTCCGCTGGCCTGATTGAACCTGTCAGGATGCCCTACCCCTCTATCAGAGCAGCTTCATTCAACAAAAAAGTACAAGTTCAACTGTTGCTTGCAGTAGTCAGATTCTGGTTACTCTCCAAAGCTAAGCAGGTCCAAACCTGATCTGTGCATGGATGGGAGACCCTTTGTGGAAAACTAGCTTCCTGCTGGAGATAGTTTTAGTCCACCCAGCAGGGGGGGCTCTTCCCCTGACATGTACCTATGGGATCAAACGTCCTAATACAACGAGGCGTATTCCAGTCCGTGAAAAGGAGCAAATGTTTTTATGAAACCTTAATCTGGCCCTTGTAAAAAGAAGCATGTTTCGGATGAGGCAATAAACTGGCCTCCTGACCTTTAGTGGTCATTAATTCCCTACCTTAATGATGAATTTGACCTCATTTATGGAAGTGGTAGCGCATTCCGCCGACCTTATAGAGCCTGGCAGCATGCGCTACCTTTGTGAAAAACTAGTCTGGCCAGCAGGGGGGGCTCTTTCCCTGACATGTACCTATGGGATCAAACGTCCTAATACAACGAGGCGGATTCCAGGCCGTGAAATGGAGCAAATGTTTTTATGAAACCTTAATCCGGCCCCTGTAAAAAGGAGTGTCCTTCTCATGAGGCATTAAACTGGCCTCTTGACTTTCTGTGGTCATTAATTCCCTACCTTAATGGTGAATTTGACCTCATTTATGGAGGTGGTAGCACATTCCGCTGGCCTGATTGAACCTGTCAGGATGCGCTACCCCTTAATCAGAGCAGCTTCATTCATCACAAAAGAACAAGTTCAACTGTTGCTTGCAGTAGTCAGATTGTGGTTACTCTCTAAAGCTAAGCAGGCCCAAGCCTGCTCTGTGCATGGATTCGAGACCATTTGTGGAAAACTAGCTTCCTGCTGGGGATAGTTTTAGTCCAGCCAGCAGGGTTTGCTCATTCCCTGACATGTTCTTTAGGTTCTAAAAGTCCAGATATACAAAAATGACTTCTGCGGTGTAAGGCTTTTGATGAAGCATTAAACCGCCCCATTTAACTAGGCAGATTCCGGGCCTTGAAAAGGAGCAAATGTTTTTATGAAACCTTAATCCGGCCCTTGTAAAAAGAAGCATCTTTCGGATGAGGCAATGAACTGGCCTCCTGACCTTTAGTGGTCATTAATTCCCTACCTTAATGATGAATTTGACCTCATTTATGGAAGTGGTAGCGCATTCCGCCGACCTTCTAGATTCTGGCAGCATGCGCTACCTTTGTGAAAAACTAGTCTGGCCAGCAGGGGGGGCTCTTTCCCTGACATGTACCTATGGGATCAAACGTCCTAATACAACGAGGCGGATTCCAGGCCGTGAAAAGGAGCAAATGTTTTTATGAAACCTTAATCCGGCCCTTGTAAAAAGGAGTATCCTTCTCATGAGGCATTAAACTGGCCTCTTGACTTTCTGTGGTCATTAATTCCCTACCTTAATGGTGAATTTGACCTCATTTATGGAGGTGGTAGCACATTCCGCTGGCCTGATTGAACCTGTCAGGATGCGCTACCCCTCTATCAGAGCAGCTTCATTCATCCAAAAAAAATAAGTTCAACTGTTGCTTGCGGTAGTCAGATTCTGGTTATTCTCTAAAGCTAAGCAGGCCCAAGCCTGCTCTGTGCATGGATTCGAGACCATTTGTGGAAAACTAGCTTCCTGCTGGGGATAGTTTTAGTCCAGCCAGCAGGGTTTGCTCATTCCCTGACATGTTCTTTAGGTTCTAAAAGTCCAGATATACAAAAATGACTTCTGCGGTGTAAGGCTTTTGATGAAGCATTAAACCGCCCCATTTAACTAGGCAGATTCCGGGCCTTGAAAAGGAGCAAATGTTTTTATGAAACCTTAATCCGGCCCTTGTAAAAAGAAGCATCTTTCGGATGAGGCAATGAACTGGCCTCCTGACCTTTAGTGGTCATTAATTCCCTACCTTAATGATGAATTTGACCTCATTTATGGAAGTGGTAGCGCATTCCGCCGACCTTATAGAGCCTGGCAGCATGCGCTACCTTTGTGAAAAACTAGTCTGGCCAGCAGGGGGGGCTCTTTCCCTGACATGTACCTATGGGATCAAACGTCCTAATACAACGAGACGGATTCCAGGCCGTGAAAAGGAGCAAATGTTTTTATGAAACCTTAATCCGGCCCCTTTAAAAGGAGTGTCCTTCGCATGAGGCATTAAACTGGCCTCCTGACTTTCTGTGGTAATTAATTCCCTACCTTAATGGTGAATTTGACCTCATTTATGGAGGTGGTAGCGCATTCCGCCGACCTTATAGAGCCTGGCAGCATGCGCTACCTTTGTGAAAAACTAGTCTGGCCAGCAGGGGGGGCTCTTTCCCTGACATGTACCTATGGGATCAAAAGTCCTAATACAACGAGGCGGATTCCAGGCCGTGAAAAGGAGCAAATGTTTTTATGAAACCTTAATCCGGCCCCTGTAAAAAGGAGTGTCCTTCTCATGAGGCATTAAACTGGCCTCCTGACTTTCTGTGGTCTTTAATTCCCTACCTTAATGGTGAATTTGACCTCATTTATGGAGGTGGTAGCACATTCCGCTGGTCTGATTGAACCTGTCAGGATGCGCTACCCCTCTATCAGAGCAGCTTCATTCATCACAAAAGAACAAGTTCAACTGTTGCTTGCAGTAGTCAGATTCTGGTTATTCTCTAAAGCTAAGCAGGCCCAAGCCTGCTCTGTGCATGGATGGGAGACCATTTGTGGAAAACTAGCTTTCTGCTGGAGATAGTTTTAGTCCAGCCAGCAGGGTTTGCTCATTCCCAGACATGTACTTTAGGTTCCAAAAGTCCAGATATACAAAAATGACTTCTGCGGTGTAAGGCTTTTGATGAAGCATTAAACCTCCCCATTTAACTAGGCAGAGTCCGGGCCTTGAAAAGGAGCAAATGTTTTTATGAAAACTTAATCCGGCCCTTGTAAAAAGAAGCATTTTTCGGATGAGGCAATAAACTGGCCTCCTGACCTTTAGTGGTCATTAATTCCCTACCTTAATGATGAGTTTGACCTCATTTATGGAAGTGGTAGCGCATTCCGCCGACCTTATAGAGCCTGGCAGCATGCGCTACCTTTGTGAAAAACTAGTCTGGCCAGCAGGGGGGGCTCTTTCCCTGACATGTACCAATGGGATCAAACGTCCTAATACAACGAGGCGGATTCCAGGCCGTGAAAAGGAGCAAATGTTTTTATGAAACCTTAATCCGGCCCCTTTAAAAAGGAGTGTCCTTCGCATGAGGCATTAAACTGGCCTCCTGACTTTCTGTGGTCTTTAATTCCCTACCTTAATGGTGAATTTGACCTCATTTTTGGAGGTGGTAGCGCATTCCGCCGACCTTATAGAGCCTGGCAGCATGCGCTACCTTTGTGAAAAACTAGTCTGGCCAGCAGGGGGGGCTCTTTCCCTGACATGTACCAATGGGATCAAACGTCCTAATACAACGAGGCGGATTCCAGGCCGTGAAAAGGAGCAAATGTTTTTATGAAACCTTAATCCGGCCCCTTTAAAAAGGAGTGTCCTTCGCATGAGGCATTAAACTGGCCTCCTGACTTTCTGTGGTCTTTAATTCCCTACCTTAATGGTGAATTTGACCTCATTTATGGAGTTGGTAGCACATTCCGCTGGTCTGATTGAACCTGTCAGGATGCGCTACCCCTCTATCAGAGCAGCTTCATTCATCCAAAAAATGTATGTTCAACTGTTGCTTGCAGTAGTCAGATTCTGGTTATTCTCTAAAGCTAAGCAGGTCCAAGCCTTCTCTGTTATGGATGGGAGACCATTTGTGGAAAACTAGCTTCCTGCTGGAGATAGTTTTAGTCCAGCCAGCAGGGTTTGCTCATTCCCTGACATGTTCTTTAGGTTCTAAAAGTCCAGATATACAAAAATGACTTCTGCGGTGTAAGGCTTTTGATGAAGCATTAAACCGCCCCATTTAACTAGGCAGATTCCGGGCCTTGAAAAGGAGCAAATGTTTTTATGAAACCTTAATCCGGCCCTTGTAAAAAGAAGCATCTTTCGGATGAGGCAATGAACTGGCCTCCTGACCTTTAGTGGTCATTAATTCCCTACCTTAATGATGAATTTGACCTCATTTATGGAAGTGGTAGCGCATTCCGCCGACCTTCTAGAGCACTGGTCTCAAACTCAATTCCTGGTGGGCCACAGCTCTGCACATTTTCGCTCCAACCCTAATCAAACACACCTGATCCAGCTAATCAAGGTCTTCAGGATTACTAGAAACTCCAAGCAGGTGTGAGCTGGAGCTGGTTGGAGCTAAACTCTGCAGAGCTGCGGCCCTCCAGGAATTGAGTTTGAGACCTCTGTTCTAGAGCCTGGCAGCATGCGCTACCTTTGTGAAAAACTAGTCTGGCCAGCAGGGGGGGCTCTTTCCCTGACATGTACCTATGGGATCAAACATCCTAATACAACGAGGCGGATTCCAGGCCGTGAAAAGGAGCAAATGTTTTCATGAAACCTTAATCCGGCCCTTGTAAAAAGAAGGATCTTTCAGATGAGGCAATAAACTGGCCTCCTGACCTTTAGTGGTCATTAATTCCCTACCTTAATGATGAATTTGACCTCATTTATGGAAGTGGTAGCGCATTCCGCCGACCTTATGGAGCCTGGCAGCGTGCGCTACCTTTGTGAAAAACTAGTCTGGCCAGCAGGGGGGGCTCTTTCCCTGACATGTACCTATGGGATCAAACGTCCTAATACAACGAGGCGGATTCCAGGCCGTGAAAATGAGCAAATGTTTTTATGAAACCTTAATCCGGCCCCTGTACAAAGGAATGTCCTTCTCATGAGGCATTAAACTGGCCTCTTGACTTTCTGTGGTCATTAATTCCCTACCTTAATGGTGAATTTGACCTCATTTATGGAAGTGGTAGCTCATTCCGCCGACCTTATAGAGCCTGGCAGCATGCGCTACCTTTGTGAAAAACTAGTCTGGCCAGCAGGGGGGGCTCTTTCCCTGACATGTACCTATGGGATCAAACGTCCTAATACAACGAGGCGGATTCCAGGCCGTGAAAAGGAGCAAATGTTTTTATGAAACCTTAATCCGGCCCTTGTAAAAAGAAGCATCTTTCGGATGAGGCATTAAACTGGCCTCCTGACTTTCTGTGGTCATTAATTCCCTACCTTAATGGTGAATTTGACCTCATTTATGGAGGTGGTAGCACATTCCGCTGGCCTGATTGAACCTGTCAGGATGCCCTACCCCTCTATCAGAGCAGCTTCATTCAACAAAAAAGTACAAGTTCAACTGTTGCTTGCAGTAGTCAGATTCTGGTTACTCTCCAAAGCTAAGCAGGTCCAAACCTGATCTGTGCATGGATGGGAGACCCTTTGTGGAAAACTAGCTTCCTGCTGGAGATAGTTTTAGTCCACCCAGCAGGGGGGGCTCTTCCCCTGACATGTACCTATGGGATCAAACGTCCTAATACAACGAGGCGTATTCCAGTCCGTGAAAAGGAGCAAATGTTTTTATGAAACCTTAATCTGGCCCTTGTAAAAAGAAGCATGTTTCGGATGAGGCAATAAACTGGCCTCCTGACCTTTAGTGGTCATTAATTCCCTACCTTAATGATGAATTTGACCTCATTTATGGAAGTGGTAGCGCATTCCGCCGACCTTATAGAGCCTGGCAGCATGCGCTACCTTTGTGAAAAACTAGTCTGGCCAGCAGGGGGGGCTCTTTCCCTGACATGTACCTATGGGATCAAACGTCCTAATACAACGAGGCGGATTCCAGGCCGTGAAATGGAGCAAATGTTTTTATGAAACCTTAATCCGGCCCCTGTAAAAAGGAGTGTCCTTCTCATGAGGCATTAAACTGGCCTCTTGACTTTCTGTGGTCATTAATTCCCTACCTTAATGGTGAATTTGACCTCATTTATGGAGGTGGTAGCACATTCCGCTGGCCTGATTGAACCTGTCAGGATGCGCTACCCCTTAATCAGAGCAGCTTCATTCATCACAAAAGAACAAGTTCAACTGTTGCTTGCAGTAGTCAGATTGTGGTTACTCTCTAAAGCTAAGCAGGCCCAAGCCTGCTCTGTGCATGGATTCGAGACCATTTGTGGAAAACTAGCTTCCTGCTGGGGATAGTTTTAGTCCAGCCAGCAGGGTTTGCTCATTCCCTGACATGTTCTTTAGGTTCTAAAAGTCCAGATATACAAAAATGACTTCTGCGGTGTAAGGCTTTTGATGAAGCATTAAACCGCCCCATTTAACTAGGCAGATTCCGGGCCTTGAAAAGGAGCAAATGTTTTTATGAAACCTTAATCCGGCCCTTGTAAAAAGAAGCATCTTTCGGATGAGGCAATGAACTGGCCTCCTGACCTTTAGTGGTCATTAATTCCCTACCTTAATGATGAATTTGACCTCATTTATGGAAGTGGTAGCGCATTCCGCCGACCTTCTAGATTCTGGCAGCATGCGCTACCTTTGTGAAAAACTAGTCTGGCCAGCAGGGGGGGCTCTTTCCCTGACATGTACCTATGGGATCAAACGTCCTAATACAACGAGGCGGATTCCAGGCCGTGAAAAGGAGCAAATGTTTTTATGAAACCTTAATCCGGCCCTTGTAAAAAGAAGGATCTTTCAGATGAGGCAAGAAACTGGCCTCCTGACCTTTAGTGGTCATTAATTCCCTACCTTAATGATGAATTTGACCTCATTTATGGAAGTGGTAGCGCATTCCGCCGACCTTATGGAGCCTGGCAGCGTGCGCTACCTTTGTGAAAAACTAGTCTGGCCAGCAGGGGGGGCTCTTTCCCTGACATGTACCTATGGGATCAAACGTCCTAATACAACGAGGCGGATTCCAGGCCGTGAAAATGAGCAAATGTTTTTATGAAACCTTAATCCGGCCCCTGTACAAAGGAATGTCCTTCTCATGAGGCATTAAACTGGCCTCTTGACTTTCTGTGGTCATTAATTCCCTACCTTAATGGTGAATTTGACCTCATTTATGGAAGTGGTAGCGCATTCCGCCGACCTTATAGAGCCTGGCAGCATGCGCTACCTTTGTGAAAAACTAGTCTGGCCAGCAGAGGGGGCTCTTTCCCTGACATGTACCTATGGGATCAAACGTCCTAATACAACGAGGCGGATTCCAGGCCGTGAAAAGGAGCAAATGTTTTTATGAAACCTTAATCCGGCCCTTGTAAAAAGAAGCATCTTTCGGATGAGGCATTAAACTGGCCTCCTGACTTTCTGTGGTCATTAATTCCCTACCTTAATGGTGAATTTGACCTCATTTATGGAGGTGGTAGCACATTCCGCTGGCCTGATTGAACCTGTCAGGATGCCCTACCCCTCTATCAGAGCAGCTTCATTCAACAAAAAAGAACAAGTTCAACTGTTGCTTGCAGTAGTCAGATTCTGGTTACTCTCCAAAGCTAAGCAGGTCCAAACCTGATCTGTGCATGGATGGGAGACCCTTTGTGGAAAACTAGCTTCCTGCTGGAGATAGTTTTAGTCCACCCAGCAGGGGGGGCTCTTCCCCTGACATGTACCTATGGGATCAAACGTCCTAATACAACGAGGCGTATTCCAGTCCGTGAAAAGGAGCAAATGTTTTTATGAAACCTTAATCTGGCCCTTGTAAAAAGAAGCATGTTTCGGATGAGGCAATAAACTGGCCTCCTGACCTTTAGTGGTCATTAATTCCCTACCTTAATGATGAATTTGACCTCATTTATGGAAGTGGTAGCGCATTCCGCCGACCTTATAGAGCCTGGCAGCGTGCGCTACCTTTGTGAAAAACTAGTCTGGCCAGCAGGGGGGCTCTTTCCCTGACATGTACCTATGGGATCAAACGTCCTAATACAACGAGGCGGATTCCAGGCCGTGAAAAGGAGCAAATGTTTTTATGAAACCTTAATCCGGCCCCTTTAAAAGGAGTGTCCTTCGCATGAGGCATTAAACTGGCCTCCTGACTTTCTGTGGTAATTAATTCCCTACCTTAATGGTGAATTTGACCTCATTTATGGAGGTGGTAGCGCATTCCGCCGACCTTATAGAGCCTGGCAGCATGCGCTACCTTTGTGAAAAACTAGTCTGGCCAGCAGGGGGGGCTCTTTCCCTGACATGTACCTATGGGATCAAACGTCCTAATACAACGAGGCGGATTCCAGGCCGTGAAAAGGAGCAAATGTTTTTATGAAACCTTAATCCGGCCCCTGTAAAAAGGAGTGTCCTTCTCATGAGGCATTAAACTGGCCTCCTGACTTTCTGTGGTCTTTAATTCCCTACCTTAATGGTGAATTTTACCTCATTTATGGAGGTGGTAGCACATTCCGCTGGTCTGATTGAACCTGTCAGGATGCGCTACCCCTCTATCAGAGCAGCTTCATTCATCCGAAGAAAATAAGTTCAACTGTTGCTTGCAGTAGTCAGATTCTGGTTATTCTCTAAAGCTAAGCAGGCCTAAACCTACTCTGTGCATGGATGGGAGACCATTTGTGGAAAACTAGCTTCCTGCTGGAGATAGTTTTAGTCCAGCCAGCAGGGTTTGCTCATTCCCTGACATGTACTTTAGGTTCCAAAAGTCCAGATATACAAAAATGACTTCTGCGGTGTAAGGCTTTTGATGAAGCATTAAACCTCCCCATTTAACTAGGCAGATTCCGGGCCTTGAAAAGGAGCAAATGTTTTTATGAATCCTTAATCCGGCCCTTGTAAAAAGAAGCATTTTTCGAACGAGGCAATGAACTGGCCTCCTGACCTTTAGTGGTCATTAATTTCCTACCTTAATGATGAATTTGACCTCATTTATGGAAGTGGTAGCGCATTCCGCCGACCTTATGGAGCCTGGCAGCGTGCGCTACCTTTGTGAAAAACTAGTCTGGCCAGCAGGGGGGGCTCTTTCCCTGACATGTACCTATGGGATCAAACGTCCTAATACAACGAGGCGGATTCCAGGCCGTGAAAAGGAGCAAATGTTTTTATGAAACCTTAATCCGGCCCCTGTAAAAAGGAGTGTCCTTCTCATGAGGCATTAAACTGGCCTCCTGACTTTCTGTGGTCTTTAATTCCCTACCTTAATGGTGAATTTGACCTCATTTATGGAGTTGGTAGCACATTCCGCTGGTCTGATTGAACCTGTCAGGATGCGCTACCCCTCTATCAGAGCAGCTTCATTCATCCAAAAAATGTATGTTCAACTGTTGCTTGCAGTAGTCAGATTCTGGTTATTCTCTAAAGCTAAGCAGGTCCAAGCCTGCTCTGTTATGGATGGGAGACCATTTGTGGAAAACTAGCTTCCTGCTGGAGATAGTTTTAGTCCAGCCAGCAGGGTTTGCTCATTCCCTGACATGTTCTTTAGGTTCTAAAAGTCCAGATATACAAAAATGACTTCTGCGGTGTAAGGCTTTTGATGAAGCATTAAACCGCCCCATTTAACTAGGCAGATTCCGGGCCTTGAAAAGGAGCAAATGTTTTTATGAAACCTTAATCCGGCCCTTGTAAAAAGAAGCATCTTTCGGATGAGGCAATGAACTGGCCTCCTGACCTTTAGTGGTCATTAATTCCCTACCTTAATGATGAATTTGACCTCATTTATGGAAGTGGTAGCGCATTCCGCCGACCTTCTAGAGCCTGGCAGCATGCGCTACCTTTGTGAAAAACTAGTCTGGCCAGCAGGGGGGGCTCTTTCCCTGACATGTACCTATGGGATCAAACATCCTAATACAACGAGGCGGATTCCAGGCCGTGAAAAGGAGCAAATGTTTTTATGAAACCTTAATCCGGCCCTTGTAAAAAGAAGGATCTTTCAGATGAGGCAATAAACTGGCCTCCTGACCTTTAGTGGTCATTAATTCCCTACCTTAATGATGAATTTGACCTCATTTATGGAAGTGGTAGCGCATTCCGCCGACCTTATGGAGCCTGGCAGCGTGCGCTACCTTTGTGAAAAACTAGTCTGGCCAGCAGGGGGGGCTCTTTCCCTGACATGTACCTATGGGATCAAACGTCCTAATACAACGAGGCGGATTCCAGGCCGTGAAAATGAGCAAATGTTTTTTTGAAACCTTAATCCGGCCCCTGTACAAAGGAATGTCCTTCTCATGAGGCATTAAACTGGCCTCTTGACTTTCTGTGGTCATTAATTCCCTACCTTAATGGTGAATTTGACCTCATTTATGGAAGTGGTAGCGCATTCCGCCGACCTTATAGAGCCTGGCAGCATGCGCTACCTTTGTGAAAAACTAGTCTGGCCAGCAGGGGGGGCTCTTTCCCTGACATGTACCTATGGGATCAAACGTCCTAATACAACGAGGCGGATTCCAGGCCGTGAAAAGGAGCAAATGTTTTTATGAAACCTTAATCCGGCCCTTGTAAAAAGAAGCATCTTTCGGATGAGGCATTAAACTGGCCTCCTGACTTTCTGTGGTCATTAATTCCCTACCTTAATGGTGAATTTGACCTCATTTATGGAGGTGGTAGCACATTCCGCTGGCCTGATTGAACCTGTCAGGATGCCCTACCCCTCTATCAGAGCAGCTTCATTCAACAAAAAAGAACAAGTTCAACTGTTGCTTGCAGTAGTCAGATTCTGGTTACTCTCCAAAGCTAAGCAGGTCCAAACCTGATCTGTGCATGGATGGGAGACTCTTTGTGGAAAACTAGCTTCCTGCTGGAGATAGTTTTAGTCCACCCAGCAGGGGGGGCTCTTCCCCTGACATGTACCTATGGGATCAAACGTCCTAATACAACGAGGCGTATTCCAGTCCGTGAAAAGGAGCAAATGTTTTTATGAAACCTTAATCTGGCCCTTGTAAATAGAAGCATGTTTCGGATGAGGCAATAAACTGGCCTCCTGACCTTTAGTGGTCATTAATTCCCTACCTTAATGATGAATTTGACCTCATTTATGGAAGTGGTAGCGCATTCCGCCGACCTTATAGAGCCTGGCAGCATGCGCTACCTTTGTGAAAAACTAGTCTGGCCAGCAGGGGGGACTCTTTCCCTGACATGTACCTATGGGATCAAACGTCCTAATACAACGAGGCGGATTCCAGGCCGTGAAATGGAGCAAATGTTTTTATGAAACCTTAATCCGGCCCCTGTAAAAAGGAGTGTCCTTCTCATGAGGCATTAAACTGGCCTCTTGACTTTATGTGGTCATTAATTCCCTACCTTAATGGTGAATTTGACCTCATTTATGGAGGTGGTAGCACATTCCGCTGGCCTGATTGAACCTGTCAGGATGCGCTACCCCTTAATCAGAGCAGCTTCATTCATCACAAAAGAACAAGTTCAACTGTTGCTTGCAGTAGTCAGATTGTGGTTACTCTCTAAAGCTAAGCAGGCCCAAGCCTGCTCTGTGCATGGATTCGAGACCATTTGTGGAAAACTAGCTTCCTGCTGGGGATAGTTTTAGTCCAGCCAGCAGGGTTTGCTCATTCCCTGACATGTTCTTTAGGTTCTAAAAGTCCAGATATACAAAAATGACTTCTGCGGTGTAAGGCTTTTGATGAAGCATTAAACCGCCCCATTTAACTAGGCAGATTCCGGGCCTTGAAAAGGAGCAAATGTTTTTATGAAACCTTAATCCGGCCCTTGTAAAAAGAAGCATCTTTCGGATGAGGCAATGAACTGGCCTCCTGACCTTTAGTGGTCATTAATTCCCTACCTTAATGATGAATTTGACCTCATTTATGGAAGTGGTAGCGCATTCCGCCGACCTTATAGAGCCTGGCAGCATGCGCTACCTTTGTGAAAAACTAGTCTGGCCAGCAGGGGTGGCTCTTTCCCTGACATGTACCTATGGGATCAAACGTCCTAATACAACGAGACGGATTCCAGGCCGTGAAAAGGAGCAAATGTTTTTATGAAACCTTAATCCGGCCCCTTTAAAAGGAGTGTCCTTCGCATGAGGCATTAAACTGGCCTCCTGACTTTCTGTGGTAATTAATTCCCTACCTTAATGGTGAATTTGACCTCATTTATGGAGGTGGTAGCGCATTCCGCCGACCTTATAGAGCCTGGCAGCATGCGCTACCTTTGTGAAAAACTAGTCTGGCCAGCAGGGGGGGCTCTTTCCCTGACATGTACCTATGGGATCAAAAGTCCTAATACAACGAGGCGGATTCCAGGCCGTGAAAAGGAGCAAATGTTTTTATGAAACCTTAATCCGGCCCCTGTAAAAAGGAGTGTCCTTCTCATGAGGCATTAAACTGGCCTCCTGACTTTCTGTGGTCTTTAATTCCCTACCTTAATGGTGAATTTGACCTCATTTATGGAGGTGGTAGCACATTCCGCTGGTCTGATTGAACCTGTCAGGATGCGCTACCCCTCTATCAGAGCAGCTTCATTCATCACAAAAGAACAAGTTCAACTGTTGCTTGCAGTAGTCAGATTCTGGTTATTCTCTAAAGCTAAGCAGGCCCAAGCCTGCTCTGTGCATGGATGGGAGACCATTTGTGGAAAACTAGCTTTCTGCTGGAGATAGTTTTAGTCCAGCCAGCAGGGTTTGCTCATTCCCAGACATGTACTTTAGGTTCCAAAAGTCCAGATATACAAAAATGACTTCTGCGGTGTAAGGCTTTTGATGAAGCATTAAACCTCCCCATTTAACTAGGCAGAGTCCGGGCCTTGAAAAGGAGCAAATGTTTTTATGAAACCTTAATCCGGCCCTTGTAAAAAGAAGCATCTTTCGGATGAGGCAATGAACTGGCCTCCTGACCTTTAGTGGTCATTAATTCCCTACCTTAATGATGAATTTGACCTCATTTATGGAAGTGGTAGCGCATTCCGCCGACCTTATAGAGCCTGGCAGCATGCGCTACCTTTGTGAAAAACTAGTCTGGCCAGCAGGGGTGGCTCTTTCCCTGACATGTACCTATGGGATCAAACGTCCTAATACAACGAGACGGATTCCAGGCCGTGAAAAGGAGCAAATGTTTTTATGAAACCTTAATCCGGCCCCTGTAAAAAGGAGTGTCCTTCTCATGAGGCATTAAACTGGCCTCCTGACTTTCTGTGGTCTTTAATTCCCTACCTTAATGGTGAATTTGACCTCATTTATGGAGGTGGTAGCACATTCCGCTGGTCTGATTGAACCTGTCAGGATGCGCTACCCCTCTATCAGAGCAGCTTCATTCATCACAAAAGAACAAGTTCAACTGTTGCTTGCAGTAGTCAGATTCTGGTTATTCTCTAAAGCTAAGCAGGCCCAAGCCTGCTCTGTGCATGGATGGGAGACCATTTGTGGAAAACTAGCTTTCTGCTGGAGATAGTTTTAGTCCAGCCAGCAGGGTTTGCTCATTCCCAGACATGTACTTTAGGTTCCAAAAGTCCAGATATACAAAAATGACTTCTGCGGTGTAAGGCTTTTGATGAAGCATTAAACCTCCCCATTTAACTAGGCAGAGTCCGGGCCTTGAAAAGGAGCAAATGTTTTTATGAAAACTTAATCCGGCCCTTGTAAAAAGAAGCATTTTTCGGATGAGGCAATAAACTGGCCTCCTGACCTTTAGTGGTCATTAATTCCCTACCTTAATGATGAGTTTGACCTCATTTATGGAAGTGGTAGCGCATTCCGCCGACCTTATAGAGCCTGGCAGCATGCGCTACCTTTGTGAAAAACTAGTCTGGCCAGCAGGGGGGGCTCTTTCCCTGACATGTACCAATGGGATCAAACGTCCTAATACAACGAGGCGGATTCCAGGCCGTGAAAAGGAGCAAATGTTTTTATGAAACCTTAATCCGGCCCCTTTAAAAAGGAGTGTCCTTCGCATGAGGCATTAAACTGGCCTCCTGACTTTCTGTGGTCTTTAATTCCCTACCTTAATGGTGAATTTGACCTCATTTTTGGAGGTGGTAGCGCATTCCGCCGACCTTATAGAGCCTGGCAGCATGCGCTACCTTTGTGAAAAACTAGTCTGGCCAGCAGGGGGGGCTCTTTCCCTGACATGTACCTATGGGATCAAACGTCCTAATACAACGAGGCGGATTCCAGGCCGTGAAAAGGAGCAAATGTTTTTATGAAACCTTAATCCGGCCCCTGTAAAAAGGAGTGTCCTTCTCATGAGGCATTAAACTGGCCTCCTGACTTTCTGTGGTCTTTAATTCCCTACCTTAATGGTGAATTTGACCTCATTTATGGAGTTGGTAGCACATTCCGCTGGTCTGATTGAACCTGTCAGGATGCGCTACCCCTCTATCAGAGCAGCTTCATTCATCCAAAAAATGTATGTTCAACTGTTGCTTGCAGTAGTCAGATTCTGGTTATTCTCTAAAGCTAAGCAGGTCCAAGCCTGCTCTGTTATGGATGGGAGACCATTTGTGGAAAACTAGCTTCCTGCTGGAGATAGTTTTAGTCCAGCCAGCAGGGTTTGCTCATTCCCTGACATGTTCTTTAGGTTCTAAAAGTCCAGATATACAAAAATGACTTCTGCGGTGTAAGGCTTTTGATGAAGCATTAAACCGCCCCATTTAACTAGGCAGATTCCGGGCCTTGAAAAGGAGCAAATGTTTTTATGAAACCTTAATCCGGCCCTTGTAAAAAGAAGCATCTTTCGGATGAGGCAATGAACTGGCCTCCTGACCTTTAGTGGTCATTAATTCCCTACCTTAATGATGAATTTGACCTCATTTATGGAAGTGGTAGCGCATTCCGCCGACCTTCTAGAGCCTGGCAGCATGCGCTACCTTTGTGAAAAACTAGTCTGGCCAGCAGGGGGGGCTCTTTCCCTGACATGTACCTATGGGATCAAACATCCTAATACAACGAGGCGGATTCCAGGCCGTGAAAAGGAGCAAATGTTTTTATGAAACCTTAATCCGGCCCTTGTAAAAAGAAGGATCTTTCAGATGAGGCAATAAACTGGCCTCCTGACCTTTAGTGGTCATTAATTCCCTACCTTAATGATGAATTTGACCTCATTTATGGAAGTGGTAGCGCATTCCGCCGACCTTATGGAGCCTGGCAGCGTGCGCTACCTTTGTGAAAAACTAGTCTGGCCAGCAGGGGGGGCTCTTTCCCTGACATGTACCTATGGGATCAAACGTCCTAATACAACGAGGCGGATTCCAGGCCGTGAAAATGAGCAAATGTTTTTATGAAACCTTAATCCGGCCCCTGTACAAAGGAATGTCCTTCTCATGAGGCATTAAACTGGCCTCTTGACTTTCTGTGGTCATTAATTCCCTACCTTAATGGTGAATTTGACCTCATTTATGGAAGTGGTAGCGCATTCCGCCGACCTTATAGAGCCTGGCAGCATGCGCTACCTTTGTGAAAAACTAGTCTGTCCAGCAGGGGGGGCTCTTTCCCTGACATATACCTATGGGATCAAACGTCCTAATACAACGAGGCGGATTCCAGGCCGTGAAAATGAGCAAATGTTTTTATGAAACCTTAATCCGGCCCCTGTACAAAGGAATGTCCTTCTCATGAGGCATTAAACTGGCCTCTTGACTTTCTGTGGTCATTAATTCCCTACCTTAATGGTGAATTTGACCTCATTTATGGAGGTGGTAGCACATTCCGCTGGCCTGATTGAACCTGTCAGGATGCGCTACCCCTTAATCAGAGAAGCTTCATTCATCACAAAAGAACAAGTTCAACTGTTGCTTGCAGTAGTCAGATTGTGGTTACTCTCTAAAGCTAAGCAGGCCCAAGCCTGCTCTGTGCATGGATTCGAGACCATTTGTGGAAAACTAGCTTCCTGCTGGGGATAGTTTTAGTCCAGCCAGCAGGGTTTGCTCATTCCCTGACATGTTCTTTAGGTTCTAAAAGTCCAGATATACAAAAATGACTTCTGCGGTGTAAGGCTTTTGATGAAGCATTAAACCGCCCCATTTAACTAGGCAGATTCCGGGCCTTGAAAAGGAGCAAATGTTTTTATGAAACCTTAATCCGGCCCTTGTAAAAAGAAGCATCTTTCGGATGAGGCAATGAACTGGCCTCCTGACCTTTAGTGGTCATTAATTCCCTACCTTAATGATGAATTTGACCTCATTTATGGAAGTGGTAGCGCATTCCGCCGACCTTATAGAGCCTGGCAGCATGCGCTACCTTTGTGAAAAACTAGTCTGGCCAGCAGGGGGGGCTCTTTCCCTGACATGTACCTATGGGATCAAACGTCCTAATACAACGAGGCGGATTCCAGGCCGTGAAAAGGAGCAAATGTTTTTATGAAACCTTAATCCGGCCCCTTTAAAAGGAGTGTCCTTCGCATGAGGCATTAAACTGGCCTCCTGACTTTCTGTGGTAATTAATTCCCTACCTTAATGGTGAATTTGACCTCATTTATGGAGGTGGTAGCGCATTCCGCCGACCTTATAGAGCCTGGCAGCATGCGCTACCTTTGTGAAAAACTAGTCTGGCCAGCAGGGGGGGCTCTTTCCCTGACATGTACCTATGGGATCAAACGTCCTAATACAACGAGGCGGATTCCAGGCCGTGAAAAGGAGCAAATGTTTTTATGAAACCTTAATCCGGCCCCTGTAAAAAGGAGTGTCCTTCTCATGAGGCATTAAACTGGCCTCCTGACTTTCTGTGGTCTTTAATTCCCTACCTTAATGGTGAATTTGACCTCATTTATGGAGGTGGTAGCACATTCCGCTGGTCTGATTGAACCTGTCAGGATGCGCTACCCCTCTATCAGAGCAGCTTCATTCATCACAAAAGAACAAGTTCAACTGTTGCTTGCAGTAGTCAGATTCTGGTTATTCTCTAAAGCTAAGCAGGCCCAAGCCTGCTCTGTGCATGGATGGGAGACCATTTGTGGAAAACTAGCTTTCTGCTGGAGATAGTTTTAGTCCAGCCAGCAGGGTTTGCTCATTCCCAGACATGTACTTTAGGTTCCAAAAGTCCAGATATACAAAAATGACTTCTGCGGTGTAAGGCTTTTGATGAAGCATTAAACCTCCCCATTTAACTAGGCAGAGTCCGGGCCTTGAAAAGGAGCAAATGTTTTTATGAAAACTTAATCCGGCCCTTGTAAAAAGAAGCATTTTTCGGATGAGGCAATAAACTGGCCTCCTGACCTTTAGTGGTCATTAATTCCCTACCTTAATGATGAGTTTGACCTCATTTATGGAAGTGGTAGCGCATTCCGCCGACCTTATAGAGCCTGGCAGCATGCGCTACCTTTGTGAAAAACTAGTCTGGCCAGCAGGGGGGGCTCTTTCCCTGACATGTACCAATGGGATCAAACGTCCTAATACAACGAGGCGGATTCCAGGCCGTGAAAAGGAGCAAATGTTTTTATGAAACCTTAATCCGGCCCCTTTAAAAAGGAGTGTCCTTCGCATGAGGCATTAAACTGGCCTCCTGACTTTCTGTGGTCTTTAATTCCCTACCTTAATGGTGAATTTGACCTCATTTTTGGAGGTGGTAGCGCATTCCGCCGACCTTATAGAGCCTGGCAGCATGCGCTACCTTTGTGAAAAACTAGTCTGGCCAGCAGGGGGGGCTCTTTCCCTGACATGTACCTATGGGATCAAACGTCCTAATACAACGAGGCGGATTCCAGGCCGTGAAAAGGAGCAAATGTTTTTATGAAACCTTAATCCGGCCCCTGTAAAAAGGAGTGTCCTTCTCATGAGGCATTAAACTGGCCTCCTGACTTTCTGTGGTCTTTAATTCCCTACCTTAATGGTGAATTTGACCTCATTTATGGAGTTGGTAGCACATTCCGCTGGTCTGATTGAACCTGTCAGGATGCGCTACCCCTCTATCAGAGCAGCTTCATTCATCCAAAAAATGTATGTTCAACTGTTGCTTGCAGTAGTCAGATTCTGGTTATTCTCTAAAGCTAAGCAGGTCCAAGCCTGCTCTGTTATGGATGGGAGACCATTTGTGGAAAACTAGCTTCCTGCTGGAGATAGTTTTAGTCCAGCCAGCAGGGTTTGCTCATTCCCTGACATGTTCTTTAGGTTCTAAAAGTCCAGATATACAAAAATGACTTCTGCGGTGTAAGGCTTTTGATGAAGCATTAAACCGCCCCATTTAACTAGGCAGATTCCGGGCCTTGAAAAGGAGCAAATGTTTTTATGAAACCTTAATCCGGCCCTTGTAAAAAGAAGCATCTTTCGGATGAGGCA
This sequence comes from Garra rufa, assembly GCF_049309525.1. Taxonomy (NCBI): domain Eukaryota; kingdom Metazoa; phylum Chordata; class Actinopteri; order Cypriniformes; family Cyprinidae; genus Garra; species Garra rufa. The sequence goes on along the minus strand of NC_133372.1, from coordinate 48,821,977 downwards.
ATGAACTGGCCTCCTGACCTTTAGTGGTCATTAATTCCCTACCTTAATGATGAATTTGACCTCATTTATGGAAGTGGTAGCGCATTCCGCCGACCTTCTAGAGCACTGGTCTCAAACTCAATTCCTGGTGGGCCACAGCTCTGCACATTTTCGCTCCAACCCTAATCAAACACACCTGATCCAGCTAATCAAGGTCTTCAGGATTACTAGAAACTCCAAGCAGGTGTGAGCTGGAGCTGGTTGGAGCTAAACTCTGCAGAGCTGCGGCCCTCCAGGAATTGAGTTTGAGACCTCTGTTCTAGAGCCTGGCAGCATGCGCTACCTTTGTGAAAAACTAGTCTGGCCAGCAGGGGGGGCTCTTTCCCTGACATGTACCTATGGGATCAAACATCCTAATACAACGAGGCGGATTCCAGGCCGTGAAAAGGAGCAAATGTTTTCATGAAACCTTAATCCGGCCCTTGTAAAAAGAAGGATCTTTCAGATGAGGCAATAAACTGGCCTCCTGACCTTTAGTGGTCATTAATTCCCTACCTTAATGATGAATTTGACCTCATTTATGGAAGTGGTAGCGCATTCCGCCGACCTTATGGAGCCTGGCAGCGTGCGCTACCTTTGTGAAAAACTAGTCTGGCCAGCAGGGGGGGCTCTTTCCCTGACATGTACCTATGGGATCAAACGTCCTAATACAACGAGGCGGATTCCAGGCCGTGAAAATGAGCAAATGTTTTTATGAAACCTTAATCCGGCCCCTGTACAAAGGAATGTCCTTCTCATGAGGCATTAAACTGGCCTCTTGACTTTCTGTGGTCATTAATTCCCTACCTTAATGGTGAATTTGACCTCATTTATGGAAGTGGTAGCGCATTCCGCCGACCTTATAGAGCCTGGCAGCATGCGCTACCTTTGTGAAAAACTAGTCTGGCCAGCAGGGGGGGCTCTTTCCCTGACATGTACCTATGGGATCAAACGTCCTAATACAACGAGGCGGATTCCAGGCCGTGAAAAGGAGCAAATGTTTTTATGAAACCTTAATCCGGCCCTTGTAAAAAGAAGCATCTTTCGGATGAGGCATTAAACTGGCCTCCTGACTTTCTGTGGTCATTAATTCCCTACCTTAATGGTGAATTTGACCTCATTTATGGAGGTGGTAGCACATTCCGCTGGCCTGATTGAACCTGTCAGGATGCCCTACCCCTCTATCAGAGCAGCTTCATTCAACAAAAAAGAACAAGTTCAACTGTTGCTTGCAGTAGTCAGATTCTGGTTACTCTCCAAAGCTAAGCAGGTCCAAACCTGATCTGTGCATGGATGGGAGACCCTTTGTGGAAAACTAGCTTCCTGCTGGAGATAGTTTTAGTCCACCCAGCAGGGGGGGCTCTTCCCCTGACATGTACCTATGGGATCAAACGTCCTAATACAACGAGGCGGATTCCAGGCCGTGAAATGGAGCAAATGTTTTTATGAAACCTTAATCCGGCCCCTGTAAAAAGGAGTGTCCTTCTCATGAGGCATTAAACTGGCCTCTTGACTTTATGTGGTCATTAATTCCCTACCTTAATGGTGAATTTGACCTCATTTATGGAGGTGGTAGCACATTCCGCTGGCCTGATTGAACCTGTCAGGATGCGCTACCCCTTAATCAGAGCAGCTTCATTCATCACAAAAGAACAAGTTCAACTGTTGCTTGCAGTAGTCAGATTGTGGTTACTCTCTAAAGCTAAGCAGGCCCAAGCCTGCTCTGTGCATGGATTCGAGACCATTTGTGGAAAACTAGCTTCCTGCTGGGGATAGTTTTAGTCCAGCCAGCAGGGTTTGCTCATTCCCTGACATGTTCTTTAGGTTCTAAAAGTCCAGATATACAAAAATGACTTCTGCGGTGTAAGGCTTTTGATGAAGCATTAACCCCCTGGGGCCTACGGTCACGCCGGCGTGACCAACCTACTTTTTTTAAGATCAGCGCAAAAGACACTAAAAATGCTCTGTCGGTTTAAGTCATACACATTAGAGATATACATCAATGGAAACTGTAAAGCGTGTACTTTTATTTGTGCACACTCACAAGAACAGCAGAAAGTTGTGTTTTTTTATTTAGAATAAAGAAAACAAACAGGGTGATTTCTGTTTTCTCTGTCTCCGTGAACTGCTTTTAGAAATACGACACTTATATCATTCAAACACGGTGAATATTTAGCACACAAACATAAAAGTGGTATCTACTGAAAGCTTGAGATTTATGCTTTTAAACGAAGTAAGTTTTATCAAAAACAAATAATCTGTGATAAATTAATCTATATGAAACAAAGGAGATGTCTAGTCTATCCAGTTCCAACTAATTATCTCTAATGTGACCGCGCCCACTATTGCAAAATCTTTTGCCATGCAAATTAGCCATGTGCTACTAGCGCGGCAAGGACCGGAGTATCTGTACGCGAGGAAACTCCCACATCACCGCAACAAAGCAACATGACTTCAAGTTCATCTTGGTTACAGTTTGTTACTGAATGAAGATATGCTGTGAGGAATAAGACTTATATTTACCTCAATCGTAAGAAGGACGCGATGCGACGCAAACCCAGCAGGAGGAGACATTTACATGAGTAAGTCTTACTTTCATTTTCCTACTAGCTTTCGCTGTTATTTACAAAACATGTACACATTTTACTAGTTAGACTTATTCCAAACTAAAATTCCTGACTTTATCAAATGAAACATTATGAAGTACGTTTGATTGCATTGCATCTCTTACAATGGCAGGATATTTATAATGTTCTAGAAAAACGATGTGATTATGACTGTGAGATGCATTTATGACGATATCTTTATGAATGTAGAATCATACTTTATTTATTTATTTTATTGTATAACAGTGTAAAAGTAATATGAGTGCTTACACTGAATGTGTGTTTACATCACGTTTATTAGTAATATAGTGCTAAACGATAATTATTAGTTTCTTAGATATTACATGTCCTTTTTTTTACATTAGTACAAATTCTAGAGTATAGACTGTATTCTGAAAGATGATCCTGATATGATTTTTGGTTTGTTTTGTTTTTGTAGTGATCTCAAACCTGCTCAAAAGATGAATCCTGCCCTCTTTCCCATGAGTCCCTTCAAACTGTTTTCCTCTGAGAGCACTAGAAACTTGAGATGTTCAACTACACTGATATTCTAGTGTAAAACAAGTTTTTGACTTTTTTTGTATTTTTTTAAGGGCACACAAAGTTTTCAGAAATGCCACAAAGTCTGTGCACATCTGTGTGGTTAGATGAGGGAGCTCAATAATGTGTCTTTGACCTTCATCATGTATGTTTTGTTTATACAGTGATAGTAAATAAAATAAAAATAATCTAAAACTCCATTCTCTGAATCTTCTCACATTGTTTCCTTACTTGCTATAGTCAAGTCAGTCATTGATGGGGCCATTAGGGAGGGCTCTTTTGTCTCCCAGGTGTGAATTGCTAAATATTCATGGGTCATTGCCACACCTATGAATAATCCCTTTCGATCACAAAACATGTTTTATAAAATTTAAATCAATATATTGTTTTCTCTGAACAAGTGAACGAGATGATTTTCACATCATTTGGTTGAAAAAATTCTAGCCTACGACATCCAATTATCTAAAGTCTTGTAAAGAAATGTCCTGTATGTGCTTCATGGCCTTATTTCAGTGACTTCAAAACTTTAGATTTTCAATAACCACGCATAAACATAGTTTTCTCAAAAACACAAACATGCACATTAATGTTGCTTGCATATTATTGTAGCCCAATATGTGCTGATTACAATGTAATCTGACTTTAACCATTCATATGTTTTTAAGATACTGAAAAAAGCACAAATGTCAGGGCATGTCAAAACTTCTTCAGGGCCCCAAAACACCTCAGGCCCCAGAGGGTTAAACCGCCCCATTTAACTAGGCAGATTCCGGGCCTTGAAAAGGAGCAAATGTTTTTATGAAACCTTAATCCGGCCCTTGTAAAAAGAAGCATCTTTCGGATGAGGCAATGAACTGGCCTCCTGACCTTTAGTGGTCATTAATTCCCTACCTTAATGATGAATTTGACCTCATTTATGGAAGTGGTAGCGCATTCCGCCGACCTTATAGAGCCTGGCAGCATGCGCTACCTTTGTGAAAAACTAGTCTGGCCAGCAGGGGTGGCTCTTTCCCTGACATGTACCTATGGGATCAAACGTCCTAATACAACGAGACGGATTCCAGGCCGTGAAAAGGAGCAAATGTTTTTATGAAACCTTAATCCGGCCCCTTTAAAAGGAGTGTCCTTCGCATGAGGCATTAAACTGGCCTCCTGACTTTCTGTGGTAATTAATTCCCTACCTTAATGGTGAATTTGACCTCATTTATGGAGGTGGTAGCGCATTCCGCCGACCTTATAGAGCCTGGCAGCATGCGCTACCTTTGTGAAAAACTAGTCTGGCCAGCAGGGGGGGCTCTTTCCCTGACATGTACCTATGGGATCAAAAGTCCTAATACAACGAGGCGGATTCCAGGCCGTGAAAAGGAGCAAATGTTTTTATGAAACCTTAATCCGGCCCCTGTAAAAAGGAGTGTCCTTCTCATGAGGCATTAAACTGGCCTCCTGACTTTCTGTGGTCTTTAATTCCCTACCTTAATGGTGAATTTGACCTCATTTATGGAGGTGGTAGCACATTCCGCTGGTCTGATTGAACCTGTCAGGATGCGCTACCCCTCTATCAGAGCAGCTTCATTCATCACAAAAGAACAAGTTCAACTGTTGCTTGCAGTAGTCAGATTCTGGTTATTCTCTAAAGCTAAGCAGGCCCAAGCCTGCTCTGTGCATGGATGGGAGACCATTTGTGGAAAACTAGCTTTCTGCTGGAGATAGTTTTAGTCCAGCCAGCAGGGTTTGCTCATTCCCAGACATGTACTTTAGGTTCCAAAAGTCCAGATATACAAAAATGACTTCTGCGGTGTAAGGCTTTTGATGAAGCATTAAACCTCCCCATTTAACTAGGCAGAGTCCGGGCCTTGAAAAGGAGCAAATGTTTTTATGAAAACTTAATCCGGCCCTTGTAAAAAGAAGCATTTTTCGGATGAGGCAATAAACTGGCCTCCTGACCTTTAGTGGTCATTAATTCCCTACCTTAATGATGAGTTTGACCTCATTTATGGAAGTGGTAGCGCATTCCGCCGACCTTATAGAGCCTGGCAGCATGCGCTACCTTTGTGAAAAACTAGTCTGGCCAGCAGGGGTGGCTCTTTCCCTGACATGTACCTATGGGATCAAACGTCCTAATACAACGAGACGGATTCCAGGCCGTGAAAAGGAGCAAATGTTTTTATGAAACCTTAATCCGGCCCCTTTAAAAGGAGTGTCCTTCGCATGAGGCATTAAACTGGCCTCCTGACTTTCTGTGGTAATTAATTCCCTACCTTAATGGTGAATTTGACCTCATTTATGGAGGTGGTAGCGCATTCCGCCGACCTTATAGAGCCTGGCAGCATGCGCTACCTTTGTGAAAAACTAGTCTGGCCAGCAGGGGGGGCTCTTTCCCTGACATGTACCTATGGGATCAAAAGTCCTAATACAACGAGGCGGATTCCAGGCCGTGAAAAGGAGCAAATGTTTTTATGAAACCTTAATCCGGCCCCTGTAAAAAGGAGTGTCCTTCTCATGAGGCATTAAACTGGCCTCCTGACTTTCTGTGGTCTTTAATTCCCTACCTTAATGGTGAATTTGACCTCATTTATGGAGGTGGTAGCACATTCCGCTGGTCTGATTGAACCTGTCAGGATGCGCTACCCCTCTATCAGAGCAGCTTCATTCATCACAAAAGAACAAGTTCAACTGTTGCTTGCAGTAGTCAGATTCTGGTTATTCTCTAAAGCTAAGCAGGCCCAAGCCTGCTCTGTGCATGGATGGGAGACCATTTGTGGAAAACTAGCTTTCTGCTGGAGATAGTTTTAGTCCAGCCAGCAGGGTTTGCTCATTCCCAGACATGTACTTTAGGTTCCAAAAGTCCAGATATACAAAAATGACTTCTGCGGTGTAAGGCTTTTGATGAAGCATTAAACCTCCCCATTTAACTAGGCAGAGTCCGGGCCTTGAAAAGGAGCAAATGTTTTTATGAAAACTTAATCCGGCCCTTGTAAAAAGAAGCATTTTTCGGATGAGGCAATAAACTGGCCTCCTGACCTTTAGTGGTCATTAATTCCCTACCTTAATGATGAGTTTGACCTCATTTATGGAAGTGGTAGCGCATTCCGCCGACCTTATAGAGCCTGGCAGCATGCGCTACCTTTGTGAAAAACTAGTCTGGCCAGCAGGGGGGGCTCTTTCCCTGACATGTACCAATGGGATCAAACGTCCTAATACAACGAGGCGGATTCCAGGCCGTGAAAAGGAGCAAATGTTTTTATGAAACCTTAATCCGGCCCCTTTAAAAAGGAGTGTCCTTCGCATGAGGCATTAAACTGGCCTCCTGACTTTCTGTGGTCTTTAATTCCCTACCTTAATGGTGAATTTGACCTAATTTTTGGAGGTGGTAGCGCATTCCGCCGACCTTATAGAGCCTGGCAGCATGCGCTACCTTTGTGAAAAACTAGTCTGGCCAGCAGGGGGGGCTCTTTCCCTGACATGTACCTATGGGATCAAACGTCCTAATACAACGAGGCGGATTCCAGGCCATGAAAAGGAGCAAATGTTTTTATGAAACCTTAATCCGGCCCCTGTAAAAAGGAGTGTCCTTCTCATGAGGCATTAAACTGGCCTCCTGACTTTCTGTGGTCTTTAATTCCCTACCTTAATGGTGAATTTGACCTCATTTATGGAGTTGGTAGCACATTCCGCTGGTCTGATTGAACCTGTCAGGATGCGCTACCCCTCTATCAGAGCAGCTTCATTCATCCAAAAAATGTATGTTCAACTGTTGCTTGCAGTAGTCAGATTCTGGTTATTCTCTAAAGCTAAGCAGGTCCAAGCCTGCTCTGTTATGGATGGGAGACCATTTGTGGAAAACTAGCTTCCTGCTGGAGATAGTTTTAGTCCAGCCAGCAGGGTTTGCTCATTCCCTGACATGTTCTTTAGGTTCTAAAAGTCCAGATATACAAAAATGACTTCTGCGGTGTAAGGCTTTTGATGAAGCATTAAACCGCCCCATTTAACTAGGCAGATTCCGGGCCTTGAAAAGGAGCAAATGTTTTTATGAAACCTTAATCCGGCCCTTGTAAAAAGAAGCATCTTTCGGATGAGGCAATGAACTGGCCTCCTGACCTTTAGTGGTCATTAATTCCCTACCTTAATGATGAATTTGACCTCATTTATGGAAGTGGTAGCGCATTCCGCCGACCTTCTAGAGCCTGGCAGCATGCGCTACCTTTGTGAAAAACTAGTCTGGCCAGCAGGGGGGGCTCTTTCCCTGACATGTACCTATGGGATCAAACATCCTAATACAACGAGGCGGATTCCAGGCCGTGAAAAGGAGCAAATGTTTTTATGAAACCTTAATCCGGCCCTTGTAAAAAGAAGGATCTTTCAGATGAGGCAATAAACTGGCCTCCTGACCTTTAGTGGTCATTAATTCCCTACCTTAATGATGAATTTGACCTCATTTATGGAAGTGGTAGCGCATTCCGCCGACCTTATGGAGCCTGGCAGCGTGCGCTACCTTTGTGAAAAACTAGTCTGGCCAGCAGGGGGGGCTCTTTCCCTGACATGTACCTATGGGATCAAACGTCCTAATACAACGAGGCGGATTCCAGGCCGTGAAAATGAGCAAATGTTTTTATGAAACCTTAATCCGGCCCCTGTACAAAGGAATGTCCTTCTCATGAGGCATTAAACTGGCCTCTTGACTTTCTGTGGTCATTAATTCCCTACCTTAATGGTGAATTTGACCTCATTTATGGAAGTGGTAGCGCATTCCGCCGACCTTATAGAGCCTGGCAGCATGCGCTACCTTTGTGAAAAACTAGTCTGGCCAGCAGGGGGGGCTCTTTCCCTGACATGTACCTATGGGATCAAACGTCCTAATACAACGAGGCGGATTCCAGGCCGTGAAATGGAGCAAATGTTTTTATGAAACCTTAATCCGGCCCCTGTAAAAAGGAGTGTCCTTCTCATGAGGCATTAAACTGGCCTCTTGACTTTCTGTGGTCATTAATTCCCTACCTTAATGGTGAATTTGACCTCATTTATGGAGGTGGTAGCACATTCCGCTGGCCTGATTGAACCTGTCAGGATGCGCTACCCCTTAATCAGAGCAGCTTCATTCATCACAAAAGAACAAGTTCAACTGTTGCTTGCAGTAGTCAGATTGTGGTTACTCTCTAAAGATAAGCAGGCCCAAGCCTGCTCTGTGCATGGATTCGAGACCATTTGTGGAAAACTAGCTTCCTGCTGGGGATAGTTTTAGTCCAGCCAGCAGGGTTTGCTCATTCCCTGACATGTTCTTTAGGTTCTAAAAGTCCAGATATACAAAAATGACTTCTGCGGTGTAAGGCTTTTGATGAAGCATTAAACCGCCCCATTTAACTAGGCAGATTCCGGGCCTTGAAAAGGAGCAAATGTTTTTATGAAACCTTAATCCGGCCCTTGTAAAAAGAAGCATCTTTCGGATGAGGCAATGAACTGGCCTCCTGACCTTTAGTGGTCATTAATTCCCTACCTTAATGATGAATTTGACCTCATTTATGGAAGTGGTAGCGCATTCCGCCGACCTTCTAGATTCTGGCAGCATGCGCTACCTTTGTGAAAAACTAGTCTGGCCAGCAGGGGGGGCTCTTTCCCTGACATGTACCTATGGGATCAAACGTCCTAATACAACGAGGCGGATTCCAGGCCGTGAAAAGGAGCAAATGTTTTTATGAAACCTTAATCCGGCCCTTGTAAAAAGAAGGATCTTTCAGATGAGGCAAGAAACTGGCCTCCTGACCTTTAGTGGTCATTAATTCCCTACCTTAATGATGAATTTGACCTCATTTATGGAAGTGGTAGCGCATTCCGCCGACCTTATGGAGCCTGGCAGCGTGCGCTACCTTTGTGAAAAACTAGTCTGGCCAGCAGGGGGGGCTCTTTCCCTGACATGTACCTATGGGATCAAACGTCCTAATACAACGAGGCGGATTCCAGGCCGTGAAAATGAGCAAATGTTTTTATGAAACCTTAATCCGGCCCCTGTACAAAGGAATGTCCTTCTCATGAGGCATTAAACTGGCCTCTTGACTTTCTGTGGTCATTAATTCCCTACCTTAATGGTGAATTTGACCTCATTTATGGAAGTGGTAGCGCATTCCGCCGACCTTATAGAGCCTGGCAGCATGCGCTACCTTTGTGAAAAACTAGTCTGGCCAGCAGGGGGGGCTCTTTCCCTGACATGTACCTATGGGATCAAACGTCCTAATACAACGAGGCGGATTCCAGGCCGTGAAAAGGAGCAAATGTTTTTATGAAACCTTAATCCGGCCCTTGTAAAAAGAAGCATCTTTCGGATGAGGCATTAAACTGGCCTCCTGACTTTCTGTGGTCATTAATTCCCTACCTTAATGGTGAATTTGACCTCATTTATGGAGGTGGTAGCACATTCCGCTGGCCTGATTGAACCTGTCAGGATGCCCTACCCCTCTATCAGAGCAGCTTCATTCAACAAAAAAGAACAAGTTCAACTGTTGCTTGCAGTAGTCAGATTCTGGTTACTCTCCAAAGCTAAGCAGGTCCAAACCTGATCTGTGCATGGATGGGAGACCCTTTGTGGAAAACTAGCTTCCTGCTGGAGATAGTTTTAGTCCACCCAGCAGGGGGGGCTCTTCCCCTGACATGTACCTATGGGATCAAACGTCCTAATACAACGAGGCGTATTCCAGTCCGTGAAAAGGAGCAAATGTTTTTATGAAACCTTAATCTGGCCCTTGTAAAAAGAAGCATGTTTCGGATGAGGCAATAAACTGGCCTCCTGACCTTTAGTGGTCATTAATTCCCTACCTTAATGATGAATTTGACCTCATTTATGGAAGTGGTAGCGCATTCCGCCGACCTTATAGAGCCTGGCAGCATGCGCTACCTTTGTGAAAAACTAGTCTGGCCAGCAGGGGGGGCTCTTTCCCTGACATGTACCTATGGGATCAAACGTCCTAATACAACGAGGCGGATTCCAGGCCGTGAAATGGAGCAAATGTTTTTATGAAACCTTAATCCGGCCCCTGTAAAAAGGAGTGTCCTTCTCATGAGGCATTAAACTGGCCTCTTGACTTTCTGTGGTCATTAATTCCCTACCTTAATGGTGAATTTGACCTCATTTATGGAGGTGGTAGCACATTCCGCTGGCCTGATTGAACCTGTCAGGATGCGCTACCCCTTAATCAGAGCAGCTTCATTCATAACAAAAGAACAAGTTCAACTGTTGCTTGCGGTAGTCAGATTCTGGTTATTCTCTAAAGCTAAGCAGGCCCAAGCCTGCTCTGTGCATGGATTTGAGACCATTTGTGGAAAACTAGCTTCCTGCTGGAGATAGATTTAGTCCAGCCAGCAGGGGTTGCTAATTTCCTGACATGTACTTTAGGTTCCAAAAGTCCAGAAAGACAAAAATGACTTCTGTGGTGTAAGGCTTTTGATGAAGCATTAAACCGCCTCATTTAACTAGTCAGATTCCGGGCCTTGAAAAGGAGCAAATGTTTTTATGAAACCTTAATCCGGCCCTTGTAAAAAGAAGCATCTTTCGAATGAGGCAATGAACTGGCCTCCTGACCTTTAGTGGTCATTAATTCCCTACCTTAATGATGAATTTGACCTCATTTATGGAAGTGGTAGCGCATTCCGCCGACCTTATAGAGCCTGGCAGCATGCGCTACCTTTGTGAAAAACTAGTCTGGCCAGCAGGGGGGGCTCTTTCCCTGACATGTACCTATGGGATCAAACGTCCTAATACAACGAGGCGGATTCCAGGCCGTGAAAAGGAGCAAATGTTTTTATGAAACCTTAATCCGGCCCCTGTAAAAAGGAGTGTCCTTCTCATGAGGCATTAAACTGGCCTCCTGACTTTCTGTGGTCTTTAATTCCCTACCTTAATGGTGAATTTGACCTCATTTATGGAGTTGGTAGCACATTCCGCTGGTCTGATTGAACCTGTCAGGATGCGCTACCCCTCTATCAGAGCAGCTTCATTCATCCAAAAAATGTATGTTCAACTGTTGCTTGCAGTAGTCAGATTCTGGTTATTCTCTAAAGCTAAGCAGGTCCAAGCCTGCTCTGTTATGGATGGGAGACCATTTGTGGAAAACTAGCTTCCTGCTGGAGATAGTTTTAGTCCAGCCAGCAGGGTTTGCTCATTCCCTGACATGTTCTTTAGGTTCTAAAAGTCCAGATATACAAAAATGACTTCTGCGGTGTAAGGCTTTTGATGAAGCATTAAACCGCCCCATTTAACTAGGCAGATTCCGGGCCTTGAAAAGGAGCAAATGTTTTTATGAAACCTTAATCCGGCCCTTGTAAAAAGAAGCATCTTTCGGATGAGGCAATGAACTGGCCTCCTGACCTTTAGTGGTCATTAATTCCCTACCTTAATGATGAATTTGACCTCATTTATGGAAGTGGTAGCGCATTCCGCCGACCTTCTAGAGCCTGGCAGCATGCGCTACCTTTGTGAAAAACTAGTCTGGCCAGCAGGGGGGGCTCTTTCCCTGACATGTACCTATGGGATCAAACATCCTAATACAACGAGGCGGATTCCAGGCCGTGAAAAGGAGCAAATGTTTTTATGAAACCTTAATCCGGCCCTTGTAAAAAGAAGGATCTTTCAGATGAGGCAATAAACTGGCCTCCTGACCTTTAGTGGTCATTAATTCCCTACCTTAATGATGAATTTGACCTCATTTATGGAAGTGGTAGCGCATTCCGCCGACCTTATGGAGCCTGGCAGCGTGCGCTACCTTTGTGAAAAACTAGTCTGGCCAGCAGGGGGGGCTCTTTCCCTGACATGTACCTATGGGATCAAACGTCCTAATACAACGAGGCGGATTCCAGGCCGTGAAAATGAGCAAATGTTTTTTTGAAACCTTAATCCGGCCCCTGTACAAAGGAATGTCCTTCTCATGAGGCATTAAACTGGCCTCTTGACTTTCTGTGGTCATTAATTCCCTACCTTAATGGTGAATTTGACCTCATTTATGGAAGTGGTAGCGCATTCCGCCGACCTTATAGAGCCTGGCAGCATGCGCTACCTTTGTGAAAAACTAGTCTGGCCAGCAGGGGGGGCTCTTTCCCTGACATGTACCTATGGGATCAAACGTCCTAATACAACGAGGCGGATTCCAGGCCGTGAAAAGGAGCAAATGTTTTTATGAAACCTTAATCCGGCCCTTGTAAAAAGAAGCATCTTTCGGATGAGGCATTAAACTGGCCTCCTGACTTTCTGTGGTCATTAATTCCCTACCTTAATGGTGAATTTGACCTCATTTATGGAGGTGGTAGCACATTCCGCTGGCCTGATTGAACCTGTCAGGATGCCCTACCCCTCTATCAGAGCAGCTTCATTCATCACAAAAGAACAAGTTCAACTGTTGCTTGCAGTAGTCAGATTCTGGTTATTCTCTAAAGCTAAGCAGGCCCAAGCCTGCTCTGTGCATGGATGGGAGACCATTTGTGGAAAACTAGCTTTCTGCTGGAGATAGTTTTAGTCCAGCCAGCAGGGTTTGCTCATTCCCAGACATGTACTTTAGGTTCCAAAAGTCCAGATATACAAAAATGACTTCTGCGGTGTAAGGCTTTTGATGAAGCATTAAACCTCCCCATTTAACTAGGCAGAGTCCGGGCCTTGAAAAGGAGCAAATGTTTTTATGAAAACTTAATCCGGCCCTTGTAAAAAGAAGCATTTTTCGGATGAGGCAATAAACTGGCCTCCTGACCTTTAGTGGTCATTAATTCCCTACCTTAATGATGAGTTTGACCTCATTTATGGAAGTGGTAGCGCATTCCGCCGACCTTATAGAGCCTGGCAGCATGCGCTACCTTTGTGAAAAACTAGTCTGGCCAGCAGGGGGGGCTCTTTCCCTGACATGTACCAATGGGATCAAACGTCCTAATACAACGAGGCGGATTCCAGGCCGTGAAAAGGAGCAAATGTTTTTATGAAACCTTAATCCGGCCCCTTTAAAAAGGAGTGTCCTTCGCATGAGGCATTAAACTGGCCTCCTGACTTTCTGTGGTCTTTAATTCCCTACCTTAATGGTGAATTTGACCTCATTTTTGGAGGTGGTAGCGCATTCCGCCGACCTTATAGAGCCTGGCAGCATGCGCTACCTTTGTGAAAAACTAGTCTGGCCAGCAGGGGGGGCTCTTTCCCTGACATGTACCTATGGGATCAAACGTCCTAATACAACGAGGCGGATTCCAGGCCATGAAAAGGAGCAAATGTTTTTATGAAACCTTAATCCGGCCCCTGTAAAAAGGAGTGTCCTTCTCATGAGGCATTAAACTGGCCTCCTGACTTTCTGTGGTCTTTAATTCCCTACCTTAATGGTGAATTTGACCTCATTTATGGAGTTGGTAGCACATTCCGCTGGTCTGATTGAACCTGTCAGGATGCGCTACCCCTCTATCAGAGCAGCTTCATTCATCCAAAAAATGTATGTTCAACTGTTGCTTGCAGTAGTCAGATTCTGGTTATTCTCTAAAGCTAAGCAGGTCCAAGCCTGCTCTGTTATGGATGCGAGACCATTTGTGGAAAACTAGCTTCCTGCTGGAGATAGTTTTAGTCCAGCCAGCAGGGTTTGCTCATTCCCTGACATGTTCTTTAGGTTCTAAAAGTCCAGATATACAAAAATGACTTCTGCGGTGTAAGGCTTTTGATGAAGCATTAAACCGCCCCATTTAACTAGGCAGATTCCGGGCCTTGAAAAGGAGCAAATGTTTTTATGAAACCTTAATCCGGCCCTTGTAAAAAGAAGCATCTTTCGGATGAGGCAATGAACTGGCCTCCTGACCTTTAGTGGTCATTAATTCCCTACCTTAATGATGAATTTGACCTCATTTATGGAAGTGGTAGCGCATTCCGCCGACCTTCTAGAGCCTGGCAGCATGCGCTACCTTTGTGAAAAACTAGTCTGGCCAGCAGGGGGGGCTCTTTCCCTGACATGTACCTATGGGATCAAACATCCTAATACAACGAGGCGGATTCCAGGCCGTGAAAAGGAGCAAATGTTTTTATGAAACCTTAATCCGGCCCTTGTAAAAAGAAGGATCTTTCAGATGAGGCAATAAACTGGCCTCCTGACCTTTAGTGGTCATTAATTCCCTACCTTAATGATGAATTTGACCTCATTTATGGAAGTGGTAGCGCATTCCGCCGACCTTATGGAGCCTGGCAGCGTGCGCTACCTTTGTGAAAAACTAGTCTGGCCAGCAGGGGGGGCTCTTTCCCTGACATGTACCTATGGGATCAAACGTCCTAATACAACGAGGCGGATTCCAGGCCGTGAAAATGAGCAAATGTTTTTATGAAACCTTAATCCGGCCCCTGTACAAAGGAATGTCCTTCTCATGAGGCATTAAACTGGCCTCTTGACTTTCTGTGGTCATTAATTCCCTACCTTAATGGTGAATTTGACCTCATTTATGGAAGTGGTAGCGCATTCCGCCGACCTTATAGAGCCTGGCAGCATGCGCTACCTTTGTGAAAAACTAGTCTGGCCAGCAGGGGGGGCTCTTTCCCTGACATGTACCTATGGGATCAAACGTCCTAATACAACGAGGCGGATTCCAGGCCGTGAAAAGGAGCAAATGTTTTTATGAAACCTTAATCCGGCCCTTGTAAAAAGAAGCATCTTTCGGATGAGGCATTAAACTGGCCTCCTGACTTTCTGTGGTCATTAATTCCCTACCTTAATGGTGAATTTGACCTCATTTATGGAGGTGGTAGCACATTCCGCTGGCCTGATTGAACCTGTCAGGATGCCCTACCCCTCTATCAGAGCAGCTTCATTCAACAAAAAAGAACAAGTTCAACTGTTGCTTGCAGTAGTCAGATTCTGGTTACTCTCCAAAGCTAAGCAGGTCCAAACCTGATCTGTGCATGGATGGGAGACCCTTTGTGGAAAACTAGCTTCCTGCTGGAGATAGTTTTAGTCCACCCAGCAGGGGGGGCTCTTCCCCTGACATGTACCTATGGGATCAAACGTCCTAATACAACGAGGCGTATTCCAGTCCATGAAAAGGAGCAAATGTTTTTATGAAACCTTAATCTGGCCCTTGTAAAAAGAAGCATGTTTCGGATGAGGCAATAAACTGGCCTCCTGACCTTTAGTGGTCATTAATTCCCTACCTTAATGATGAATTTGACCTCATTTATGGAAGTGGTAGCGCATTCCGCCGACCTTATAGAGCCTGGCAGCATGCGCTACCTTTGTGAAAAACTAGTCTGGCCAGCAGGGGGGGCTCTTTCCCTGACATGTACCTATGGGATCAAACGTCCTAATACAACGAGGCGGATTCCAGGCCGTGAAATGGAGCAAATGTTTTTATGAAACCTTAATCCGGCCCCTGTAAAAAGGAGTGTCCTTCTCATGAGGCATTAAACTGGCCTCTTGACTTTCTGTGGTCATTAATTCCCTACCTTAATGGTGAATTTGACCTCATTTATGGAGGTGGTAGCACATTCCGCTGGCCTGATTGAACCTGTCAGGATGCGCTACCCCTTAATCAGAGCAGCTTCATTCATCACAAAAGAACAAGTTCAACTGTTGCTTGCAGTAGTCAGATTGTGGTTACTCTCTAAAGATAAGCAGGCCCAAGCCTGCTCTGTGCATGGATTCGAGACCATTTGTGGAAAACTAGCTTCCTGCTGGGGATAGTTTTAGTCCAGCCAGCAGGGTTTGCTCATTCCCTGACATGTTCTTTAGGTTCTAAAAGTCCAGATATACAAAAATGACTTCTGCGGTGTAAGGCTTTTGATGAAGCATTAAACCGCCCCATTTAACTAGGCAGATTCCGGGCCTTGAAAAGGAGCAAATGTTTTTATGAAACCTTAATCCGGCCCTTGTAAAAAGAAGCATCTTTCGGATGAGGCAATGAACTGGCCTCCTGACCTTTAGTGGTCATTAATTCCCTACCTTAATGATGAATTTGACCTCATTTATGGAAGTGGTAGCGCATTCCGCCGACCTTCTAGATTCTGGCAGCATGCGCTACCTTTGTGAAAAACTAGTCTGGCCAGCAGGGGGGGCTCTTTCCCTGACATGTACCTATGGGATCAAACGTCCTAATACAACGAGGCGGATTCCAGGCCGTGAAAAGGAGCAAATGTTTTTATGAAACCTTAATCCGGCCCTTGTAAAAAGAAGGATCTTTCAGATGAGGCAAGAAACTGGCCTCCTGACCTTTAGTGGTCATTAATTCCCTACCTTAATGATGAATTTGACCTCATTTATGGAAGTGGTAGCGCATTCCGCCGACCTTATGGAGCCTGGCAGCGTGCGCTACCTTTGTGAAAAACTAGTCTGGCCAGCAGGGGGGGCTCTTTCCCTGACATGTACCTATGGGATCAAACGTCCTAATACAACGAGGCGGATTCCAGGCCGTGAAAATGAGCAAATGTTTTTATGAAACCTTAATCCGGCCCCTGTACAAAGGAATGTCCTTCTCATGAGGCATTAAACTGGCCTCTTGACTTTCTGTGGTCATTAATTCCCTACCTTAATGGTGAATTTGACCTCATTTATGGAAGTGGTAGCGCATTCCGCCGACCTTATAGAGCCTGGCAGCATGCGCTACCTTTGTGAAAAACTAGTCTGGCCAGCAGGGGGGGCTCTTTCCCTGACATGTACCTATGGGATCAAACGTCCTAATACAACGAGGCGGATTCCAGGCCGTGAAAAGGAGCAAATGTTTTTATGAAACCTTAATCCGGCCCTTGTAAAAAGAAGCATCTTTCGGATGAGGCATTAAACTGGCCTCCTGACTTTCTGTGGTCATTAATTCCCTACCTTAATGGTGAATTTGACCTCATTTATGGAGGTGGTAGCACATTCCGCTGGCCTGATTGAACCTGTCAGGATGCCCTACCCCTCTATCAGAGCAGCTTCATTCAACAAAAAAGAACAAGTTCAACTGTTGCTTGCAGTAGTCAGATTCTGGTTACTCTCCAAAGCTAAGCAGGTCCAAACCTGATCTGTGCATGGATGGGAGACCCTTTGTGGAAAACTAGCTTCCTGCTGGAGATAGTTTTAGTCCACCCAGCAGGGGGGGCTCTTCCCCTGACATGTACCTATGGGATCAAACGTCCTAATACAACGAGGCGTATTCCAGTCCGTGAAAAGGAGCAAATGTTTTTATGAAACCTTAATCTGGCCCTTGTAAAAAGAAGCATGTTTCGGATGAGGCAATAAACTGGCCTCCTGACCTTTAGTGGTCATTAATTCCCTACCTTAATGATGAATTTGACCTCATTTATGGAAGTGGTAGCGCATTCCGCCGACCTTATAGAGCCTGGCAGCATGCGCTACCTTTGTGAAAAACTAGTCTGGCCAGCAGGGGGGGCTCTTTCCCTGACATGTACCTATGGGATCAAACGTCCTAATACAACGAGGCGGATTCCAGGCCGTGAAATGGAGCAAATGTTTTTATGAAACCTTAATCCGGCCCCTGTAAAAAGGAGTGTCCTTCTCATGAGGCATTAAACTGGCCTCTTGACTTTCTGTGGTCATTAATTCCCTACCTTAATGGTGAATTTGACCTCATTTATGGAGGTGGTAGCACATTCCGCTGGCCTGATTGAACCTGTCAGGATGCGCTACCCCTTAATCAGAGCAGCTTCATTCATCACAAAAGAACAAGTTCAACTGTTGCTTGCGGTAGTCAGATTCTGGTTATTCTCTAAAGCTAAGCAGGCCCAAGCCTGCTCTGTGCATGGATTTGAGACCATTTGTGGAAAACTAGCTTCCTGCTGGAGATAGATTTAGTCCAGCCAGCAGGGGTTGCTAATTTCCTGACATGTACTTTAGGTTCCAAAAGTCCAGAAAGACAAAAATGACTTCTGTGGTGTAAGGCTTTTGATGAAGCATTAAACCGCCTCATTTAACTAGTCAGATTCCGGGCCTTGAAAAGGAGCAAATGTTTTTATGAAACCTTAATCCGGCCCTTGTAAAAAGAAGCATCTTTCGAATGAGGCAATGAACTGGCCTCCTGACCTTTAGTGGTCATTAATTCCCTACCTTAATGATGAATTTGACCTCATTTATGGAAGTGGTAGCGCATTCCGCCGACCTTATAGAGCCTGGCAGCATGCGCTACCTTTGTGAAAAACTAGTCTGGCCAGCAGGGGGGGCTCTTTCCCTGACATGTACCTATGGGATCAAACGTCCTAATACAACGAGGCGGATTCCAGGCCTTGAAAAGGAGCAAATGTTTTTATGAAACCTTAATCCGGCCCCTGTAAAAAGGAGTATCCTTCTCATGAGGCATTAAACTGGCCTCTTGACTTTCTGTGGTCATTAATTCCCTACCTTAATGGTGAATTTGACCTCATTTATGGAGGTGGTAGCACATTCCGCTGGCCTGATTGAACCTGTCAGGATGCGCTACCCCTCTATCAGAGCAGCTTCATTCATCCAAAAAAAATAAGTTCAACTGTTGCTTGCGGTAGTCAGATTCTGGTTATTCTCTAAAGCTAAGCAGGCCCAAGCCTGCTCTGTGCATGGATTTGAGACCATTTGTGGAAAACTAGCTTCCTGCTGGAGATAGATTTAGTCCAGCCAGCAGGGGTTGCTAATTTCCTGACATGTACTTTAGGTTCCAAAAGTCCAGAAAGACAAAAATGACTTCTGTGGTGTAAGGCTTTTGATGAAGCATTAAACCGCCTCATTTAACTAGTCAGATTCCGGGCCTTGAAAAGGAGCAAATGTTTTTATGAAACCTTAATCCGGCCCTTGTAAAAAGAAGCATCTTTCGAATGAGGCAATGAACTGGCCTCCTGACCTTTAGTGGTCATTAATTCCCTACCTTAATGATGAATTTGACCTCATTTATGGAAGTGGTAGCGCATTCCGCCGACCTTATAGAGCCTGGCAGCATGCGCTACCTTTGTGAAAAACTAGTCTGGCCAGCAGGGGGGGCTCATTCCCTGACATGTACCTATGGGATCAAACGTCCTAATACAACGAGGCGGATTCCAGGCTGTGAAAAGGAGCAAATGTTTTTATGAAACCTTAATCCGGCCCTTGTAAAAAGAAGGATCTTTCGGATGAGGCAATAAACTGGCCTCCTGACCTTTAGTGGTCATTAATTCCCTGCCTTAATGATGAATTTGACCTCATTTATGGAAGTGGTAGCGCATTCCGCCGACCTTATAGAGCCTGGCAGCATGCGCTACCTTTGTGAAAAACTAGTCTGGCCAGCAGGGGGGGCTCTTTCCCTGACATGTACCTATGGGATCAAACGTCCTAATACAACGAGGCGGATTCCAGGCCTTGAAAAGGAGCAAATGTTTTTATGAAACCTTAATCCGGCCCCTGTAAAAAGGAGTATCCTTCTCATTAGGCATTAAACTGGCCTCTTGACTTTCTGTGGTCATTAATTCCCTACCTTAATGGTGAATTTGACCTCATTTATGGAGGTGGTAGCACATTCCGCTGGCCTGATTGAACCTGTCAGGATGCGCTACCCCTCTATCAGAGCAGCTTCATTCATCCAAAAAAAATAAGTTCAACTGTTGCTTGCGGTAGTCAGATTCTGGTTATTCTCTAAAGCTAAGCAGGCCCAAGCCTGCTCTGTGCATGGATTCGAGACCATTTGTGGAAAACTAGCTTCCTGCTGGGGATAGTTTTAGTCCAGCCAGCAGGGTTTGCTCATTCCCTGACATGTTCTTTAGGTTCTAAAAGTCCAGATATACAAAAATGACTTCTGCGGTGTAAGGCTTTTGATGAAGCATTAAACCGCCCCATTTAACTAGGCAGATTCCGGGCCTTGAAAAGGAGCAAATGTTTTTATGAAACCTTAATCCGGCCCTTGTAAAAAGAAGCATCTTTCGGATGAGGCAATGAACTGGCCTCCTGACCTTTAGTGGTCATTAATTCCCTACCTTAATGATGAATTTGACCTCATTTATGGAAGTGGTAGCGCATTCCGCCGACCTTATAGAGCCTGGCAGCGTGCGCTACCTTTGTGAAAAACTAGTCTGGCCAGCAGGGGGGCTCTTTCCCTGACATGTACCTATGGGATCAAACGTCCTAATACAACGAGGCGGATTCCAGGCCGTGAAAAGGAGCAAATGTTTTTATGAAACCTTAATCCGGCCCCTTTAAAAGGAGTGTCCTTCGCATGAGGCATTAAACTGGCCTCCTGACTTTCTGTGGTAATTAATTCCCTACCTTAATGGTGAATTTGACCTCATTTATGGAGGTGGTAGCGCATTCCGCCGACCTTATAGAGCCTGGCAGCATGCGCTACCTTTGTGAAAAACTAGTCTGGCCAGCAGGGGGGGCTCTTTCCCTGACATGTACCTATGGGATCAAACATCCTAATACAACGAGGCGGATTCCAGGCCGTGAAAAGGAGCAAATGTTTTTATGAAACCTTAATCCGGCCCTTGTAAAAAGAAGGATCTTTCAGATGAGGCAATAAACTGGCCTCCTGACCTTTAGTGGTCATTAATTCCCTACCTTAATGATGAATTTGACCTCATTTATGGAAATGGTAGCGCATTCCGCCGACCTTATGGAGCCTGGCAGCGTGCGCTACCTTTGTGAAAAACTAGTCTGGCCAGCAGGGGGGGCTCTTTCCCTGACATGTACCTATGGGATCAAACGTCCTAATACAACGAGGCGGATTCCAGGCCGTGAAAATGAGCAAATGTTTTTATGAAACCTTAATCCGGCCCCTGTACAAAGGAATGTCCTTCTCATGAGGCATTAAACTGGCCTCTTGACTTTCTGTGGTCATTAATTCCCTACCTTAATGGTGAATTTGACCTCATTTATGGAAGTGGTAGCGCATTCCGCCGACCTTATAGAGCCTGGCAGCATGCGCTACCTTTGTGAAAAACTAGTCTGGCCAGCAGGGGGGGCTCTTTCCCTGACATGTACCTATGGGATCAAACGTCCTAATACAACGAGGCGGATTCCAGGCCGTGAAAAGGAGCAAATGTTTTTATGAAACCTTAATCCGGCCCTTGTAAAAAGAAGCATCTTTCGGATGAGGCATTAAACTGGCCTCCTGACTTTCTGTGGTCATTAATTCCCTACCTTAATGGTGAATTTGACCTCATTTATGGAGGTGGTAGCACATTCCGCTGGCCTGATTGAACCTGTCAGGATGCCCTACCCCTCTATCAGAGCAGCTTCATTCAACAAAAAAGAACAAGTTCAACTGTTGCTTGCAGTAGTCAGATTCTGGTTACTCTCCAAAGCTAAGCAGGTCCAAACCTGATCTGTGCATGGATGGGAGACCCTTTGTGGAAAACTAGCTTCCTGTTGGAGATAGTTTTAGTCCACCCAGCAGGGGGGGCTCTTCCCCTGACATGTACCTATGGGATCAAACGTCCTAATACAACGAGGCGTATTCCAGTCCGTGAAAAGGAGCAAATGTTTTTATGAAACCTTAATCTGGCCCTTGTAAAAAGAAGCATGTTTCGGATGAGGCAATAAACTGGCCTCCTGACCTTTAGTGGTCATTAATTCCCTACCTTAATGATGAATTTGACCTCATTTATGGAAGTGGTAGCGCATTCCGCCGACCTTATAGAGCCTGGCAGCATGCGCTACCTTTGTGAAAAACTAGTCTGGCCAGCAGGGGGGGCTCTTTCCCTGACATGTACCTATGGGATCAAACGTCCTAATACAACGAGGCGGATTCCAGGCCGTGAAATGGAGCAAATGTTTTTATGAAACCTTAATCCGGCCCCTGTAAAAAGGAGTGTCCTTCTCATGAGGCATTAAACTGGCCTCTTGACTTTCTGTGGTCATTAATTCCCTACCTTAATGGTGAATTTGACCTCATTTATGGAGGTGGTAGCACATTCCGCTGGCCTGATTGAACCTGTCAGGATGCGCTACCCCTTAATCAGAGCAGCTTCATTCATCACAAAAGAACAAGTTCAACTGTTGCTTGCAGTAGTCAGATTGTGGTTACTCTCTAAAGCTAAGCAGGCCCAAGCCTGCTCTGTGCATGGATTCGAGACCATTTGTGGAAAACTAGCTTCCTGCTGGGGATAGTTTTAGTCCAGCCAGCAGGGTTTGCTCATTCCCTGACATGTTCTTTAGGTTCTAAAAGTCCAGATATACAAAAATGACTTCTGCGGTGTAAGGCTTTTGATGAAGCATTAAACCGCCCCATTTAACTAGGCATATTCCGGGCCTTGAAAAGGAGCAAATGTTTTTATGAAACCTTAATCCGGCCCTTGTAAAAAGAAGCATCTTTCGGATGAGGCAATGAACTGGCCTCCTGACCTTTAGTGGTCATTAATTCCCTACCTTAATGATGAATTTGACCTCATTTATGGAAGTGGTAGCGCATTCCGCCGACCTTATAGAGCCTGGCAGCCTGCGCTACCTTTGTGAAAAACTAGTCTGGCCAGCAGGGGGGGCTCTTTCCCTGACATGTACCTATGGGATCAAACGTCCTAATACAACGAGACGGATTCCAGGCCGTGAAAAGGAGCAAATGTTTTTATGAAACCTTAATCCGGCCCCTTTAAAAGGAGTGTCCTTCGCATGAGGCATTAAACTGGCCTCCTGACTTTCTGTGGTAATTAATTCCCTACCTTAATGGTGAATTTGACCTCATTTATGGAGGTGGTAGTGCATTCCGCCGACCTTATAGAGCCTGGCAGCATGCGCTACCTTTGTGAAAAACTAGTCTGGCCAGCAGGGGGGGCTCTTTCCCTGACATGTACCTATGGGATCAAAAGTCCTAATACAACGAGGCGGATTCCAGGCCGTGAAAAGGAGCAAATGTTTTTATGAAACCTTAATCCGGCCCCTGTAAAAGGAGTGTCCTTCTCATGAGGCATTAAACTGGCCTCCTGACTTTCTGTGGTCTTTAATTCCCTACCTTAATGGTGAATTTGACCTCATTTATGGAGGTGGTAGCACATTCCGCTGGTCTGATTGAACCTGTCAGGATGCGCTACCCCTCTATCAGAGCAGCTTCATTCATCACAAAAGAACAAGTTCAACTGTTGCTTGCAGTAGTCAGATTCTGGTTATTCTCTAAAGCTAAGCAGGCCCAAGCCTGCTCTGTGCATGGATGGGAGACCATTTGTGGAAAACTAGCTTTCTGCTGGAGATAGTTTTAGTCCAGCCAGCAGGGTTTGCTCATTCCCAGACATGTACTTTAGGTTCCAAAAGTCCAGATATACAAAAATGACTTCTGCGGTGTAAGGCTTTTGATGAAGCATTAAACCTCCCCATTTAACTAGGCAGAGTCCGGGCCTTGAAAAGGAGCAAATGTTTTTATGAAAACTTAATCCGGCCCTTGTAAAAAGAAGCATTTTTCGGATGAGGCAATAAACTGGCCTCCTGACCTTTAGTGGTCATTAATTCCCTACCTTAATGATGAGTTTGACCTCATTTATGGAAGTGGTAGCGCATTCCGCCGACCTTATAGAGCCTGGCAGCATGCGCTACCTTTGTGAAAAACTAGTCTGGCCAGCAGGGGGGGCTCTTTCCCTGACATGTACCAATGGGATCAAACGTCCTAATACAACGAGGCGGATTCCAGGCCGTGAAAAGGAGCAAATGTTTTTATGAAACCTTAATCCGGCCCCTTTAAAAAGGAGTGTCCTTCGCATGAGGCATTAAACTGGCCTCCTGACTTTCTGTGGTCTTTAATTCCCTACCTTAATGGTGAATTTGACCTCATTTTTGGAGGTGGTAGCGCATTCCGCCGACCTTATAGAGCCTGGCAGCATGCGCTACCTTTGTGAAAAACTAGTCTGGCCAGCAGGGGGGGCTCTTTCCCTGACATGTACCTATGGGATCAAACGTCCTAATACAACGAGGCGGATTCCAGGCCGTGAAAAGGAGCAAATGTTTTTATGAAACCTTAATCCGGCCCCTGTAAAAAGGAGTGTCCTTCTCATGAGGCATTAAACTGGCCTCCTGACTTTCTGTGGTCTTTAATTCCCTACCTTAATGGTGAATTTGACCTCATTTATGGAGTTGGTAGCACATTCCGCTGGTCTGATTGAACCTGTCAGGATGCGCTACCCCTCTATCAGAGCAGCTTCATTCATCCAAAAAATGTATGTTCAACTGTTGCTTGCAGTAGTCAGATTCTGGTTATTCTCTAAAGCTAAGCAGGTCCAAGCCTGCTCTGTTATGGATGGGAGACCATTTGTGGAAAACTAGCTTCCTGCTGGAGATAGTTTTAGTCCAGCCAGCAGGGTTTGCTCATTCCCTGACATGTTCTTTAGGTTCTAAAAGTCCAGATATACAAAAATGACTTCTGCGGTGTAAGGCTTTTGATGAAGCATTAAACCGCCCCATTTAACTAGGCAGATTCCGGGCCTTGAAAAGGAGCAAATGTTTTTATGAAACCTTAATCCGGCCCTTGTAAAAAGAAGCATCTTTCGGATGAGGCAATGAACTGGCCTCCTGACCTTTAGTGGTCATTAATTCCCTACCTTAATGATGAATTTGACCTCATTTATGGAAGTGGTAGCGCATTCCGCCGACCTTCTAGAGCCTGGCAGCATGCGCTACCTTTGTGAAAAACTAGTCTGGCCAGCAGGGGGGGCTCTTTCCCTGACATGTACCTATGGGATCAAACATCCTAATACAACGAGGCGGATTCCAGGCCGTGAAAAGGAGCAAATGTTTTTATGAAACCTTAATCCGGCCCTTGTAAAAAGAAGGATCTTTCAGATGAGGCAATAAACTGGCCTCCTGACCTTTAGTGGTCATTAATTCCCTACCTTAATGATGAATTTGACCTCATTTTTGGAAGTGGTAGCGCATTCCGCCGACCTTATGGAGCCTGGCAGCGTGCGCTACCTTTGTGAAAAACTAGTCTGGCCAGCAGGGGGGGCTCTTTCCCTGACATGTACCTATGGGATCAAACGTCCTAATACAACGAGGCGGATTCCAGGCCGTGAAAATGAGCAAATGTTTTTTTGAAACCTTAATCCGGCCCCTGTACAAAGGAATGTCCTTCTCATGAGGCATTAAACTGGCCTCTTGACTTTCTGTGGTCATTAATTCCCTACCTTAATGGTGAATTTGACCTCATTTATGGAAGTGGTAGCGCATTCCGCCGACCTTATAGAGCCTGGCAGCATGCGCTACCTTTGTGAAAAACTAGTCTGGCCAGCAGGGGGGGCTCTTTCCCTGACATGTACCTATGGGATCAAACGTCCTAATACAACGAGGCGGATTCCAGGCCGTGAAAAGGAGCAAATGTTTTTATGAAACCTTAATCCGGCCCTTGTAAAAAGAAGCATCTTTCGGATGAGGCATTAAACTGGCCTCCTGACTTTCTGTGGTCATTAATTCCCTACCTTAATGGTGAATTTGACCTCATTTATGGAGGTGGTAGCACATTCCGCTGGCCTGATTGAACCTGTCAGGATGCCCTACCCCTCTATCAGAACAGCTTCATTCAACAAAAAAGAACAAGTTCAACTGTTGCTTGCAGTAGTCAGATTCTGGTTACTCTCCAAAGCTAAGCAGGTCCAAACCTGATCTGTGCATGGATGGGAGACTCTTTGTGGAAAACTAGCTTCCTGCTGGAGATAGTTTTAGTCCACCCAGCAGGGGGGGCTCTTCCCCTGACATGTACCTATGGGATCAAACGTCCTAATACAACGAGGCGTATTCCAGTCCGTGAAAAGGAGCAAATGTTTTTATGAAACCTTAATCTGGCCCTTGTAAATAGAAGCATGTTTCGGATGAGGCAATAAACTGGCCTCCTGACCTTTAGTGGTCATTAATTCCCTACCTTAATGATGAATTTGACCTCATTTATGGAAGTGGTAGCGCATTCCGCCGACCTTATAGAGCCTGGCAGCATGCGCTACCTTTGTGAAAAACTAGTCTGGCCAGCAGGGGGGGCTCTTTCCCTGACATGTACCTATGGGATCAAACGTCCTAATACAACGAGGCGGATTCCAGGCCGTGAAATGGAGCAAATGTTTTTATGAAACCTTAATCCGGCCCCTGTAAAAAGGAGTGTCCTTCTCATGAGGCATTAAACTGGCCTCTTGACTTTATGTGGTCATTAATTCCCTACCTTAATGGTGAATTTGACCTCATTTATGGAGGTGGTAGCACATTCCGCTGGCCTGATTGAACCTGTCAGGATGCGCTACCCCTTAATCAGAGCAGCTTCATTCATCACAAAAGAACAAGTTCAACTGTTGCTTGCAGTAGTCAGATTGTGGTTACTCTCTAAAGCTAAGCAGGCCCAAGCCTGCTCTGTGCATGGATTCGAGACCATTTGTGGAAAACTAGCTTCCTGCTGGGGATAGTTTTAGTCCAGCCAGCAGGGTTTGCTCATTCCCTGACATGTTCTTTAGGTTCTAAAAGTCCAGATATACAAAAATGACTTCTGCGGTGTAAGGCTTTTGATGAAGCATTAAACCGCCCCATTTAACTAGGCAGATTCCGGGCCTTGAAAAGGAGCAAATGTTTTTATGAAACCTTAATCCGGCCCTTGTAAAAAGAAGCATCTTTCGGATGAGGCAATGAACTGGCCTCCTGACCTTTAGTGGTCATTAATTCCCTACCTTAATGATGAATTTGACCTCATTTATGGAAGTGGTAGCGCATTCCGCCGACCTTATAGAGCCTGGCAGCATGCGCTACCTTTGTGAAAAACTAGTCTGGCCAGCAGGGGTGGCTCTTTCCCTGACATGTACCTATGGGATCAAACGTCCTAATACAACGAGACGGATTCCAGGCCGTGAAAAGGAGCAAATGTTTTTATGAAACCTTAATCCGGCCCCTTTAAAAGGAGTGTCCTTCGCATGAGGCATTAAACTGGCCTCCTGACTTTCTGTGGTAATTAATTCCCTACCTTAATGGTGAATTTGACCTCATTTATGGAGGTGGTAGCGCATTCCGCCGACCTTATAGAGCCTGGCAGCATGCGCTACCTTTGTGAAAAACTAGTCTGGCCAGCAGGGGGGGCTCTTTCCCTGACATGTACCTATGGGATCAAACGTCCTAATACAACGAGGCGGATTCCAGGCCGTGAAAAGGAGCAAATGTTTTTATGAAACCTTAATCCGGCCCTTGTAAAAAGAAGCATCTTTCGGATGAGGCATTAAACTGGCCTCCTGACTTTCTGTGGTCATTAATTCCCTACCTTAATGGTGAATTTGACCTCATTTATGGAGGTGGTAGCACATTCTGCTGGCCTGATTGAACCTGTCAGGATGCCCTACCCCTCTATCAGAGCAGCTTCATTCAACAAAAAAGAACAAGTTCAACTGTTGCTTGCAGTAGTCAGATTCTGGTTACTCTCCAAAGCTAAGCAGGTCCAAACCTGATCTGTGCATGGATGGGAGACCCTTTGTGGAAAACTAGCTTCCTGCTGGAGATAGTTTTAGTCCACCCAGCAGGGGGGGCTCTTCCCCTGACATGTACCTATGGGATCAAACGTCCTAATACAACGAGGCGTATTCCAGTCCGTGAAAAGGAGCAAATGTTTTTATGAAACCTTAATCTGGCCCTTGTAAAAAGAAGCATGTTTCGGATGAGGCAATAAACTGGCCTCCTGACCTTTAGTGGTCATTAATTCCCTACCTTAATGATGAATTTGACCTCATTTATGGAAGTGGTAGCGCATTCCGCCGACCTTATAGAGCCTGGCAGCATGCGCTACCTTTGTGAAAAACTAGTCTGGCCAGCAGGGGGGGCTCTTTCCCTGACATGTACCTATGGGATCAAACGTCCTAATACAACGAGGCGGATTCCAGGCCGTGAAATGGAGCAAATGTTTTTATGAAACCTTAATCCGGCCCCTGTAAAAAGGAGTGTCCTTCTCATGAGGCATTAAACTGGCCTCTTGACTTTCTGTGGTCATTAATTCCCTACCTTAATGGTGAATTTGACCTCATTTATGGAGGTGGTAGCACATTCCGCTGGCCTGATTGAACCTGTCAGGATGCGCTACCCCTTAATCAGAGCAGCTTCATTCATCACAAAAGAACAAGTTCAACTGTTGCTTGCAGTAGTCAGATTGTGGTTACTCTCTAAAGCTAAGCAGGCCCAAGCCTGCTCTGTGCATGGATGGGAGACACTTTGTGGAAAACTAGCTTCCTGCTGGAGATAGATTTAGTCCAGCCAGCAGGGGTTGCTAATTCCCTGACATGTACTTTAGGTTCCAAAAGTCCAGAAATACAAAAATGACTTCTGTGGTGTAAGGCTTTTGATGAAGCATTAAACCGCCTCATTTAACTAGTCAGATTCTGGGCCTTGAAAAGGAGCAAATGTTTTTATGAAACCTTAATCCGGCCCTTGTAAAAAGAAGCATCTTTCGAATGAGGCAATGAACTGGCCTCCTGACCTTTAGTGGTAATTAATTCCCTACCTTAATGATGAATTTGACCTCATTTATGGAAGTGGTAGCGCATTCCGCCGACCTTATAGAGCCTGGCAGCATGCGCTACCTTTGTGAAAAACTAGTCTGGCCAGCAGGGGGGGCTCATTCCCTGACATGTACCTATGGGATCAAACGTCCTAATACAACGAGGCGGATTCCAGGCTGTGAAAAGGAGCAAATGTTTTTATGAAACCTTAATCCGGCCCTTGTAAAAAGAAGGATCTTTCGGATGAGGCAATAAACTGGCCTCCTGACCTTTAGTGGTCATTAATTCCCTGCCTTAATGATGAATTTGACCTCATTTATGGAAGTGGTAGCGCATTCCGCCGACCTTATAGAGCCTGGCAGCATGCGCTACCTTTGTGAAAAACTAGTCTGGCCAGCAGGGGGGGCTCTTTCCCTGACATGTACCTATGGGATCAAACGTCCTAATACAACGAGGCGGATTCCAGGCCTTGAAAAGGAGCAAATGTTTTTATGAAACCTTAATCCGGCCCCTGTAAAAAGGAGTATCCTTCTCATGAGGCATTAAACTGGCCTCTTGACTTTCTGTGGTCATTAATTCCCTACCTTAATGGTGAATTTGACCTCATTTATGGAGGTGGTAGCACATTCCGCTGGCCTGATTGAACCTGTCAGGATGCGCTACCCCTCTATCAGAGCAGCTTCATTCATCCAAAAAAAATAAGTTCAACTGTTGCTTGCGGTAGTCAGATTCTGGTTATTCTCTAAAGCTAAGCAGGCCCAAGCCTGCTCTGTGCATGGATTTGAGACCATTTGTGGAAAACTAGCTTCCTGCTGGAGATAGATTTAGTCCAGCCAGCAGGGGTTGCTAATTTCCTGACATGTACTTTAGGTTCCAAAAGTCCAGAAAGACAAAAATGACTTCTGTGGTGTAAGGCTTTTGATGAAGCATTAAACCGCCTCATTTAACTAGTCAGATTCCGGGCCTTGAAAAGGAGCAAATGTTTTTATGAAACCTTAATCCGGCCCTTGTAAAAAGAAGCATCTTTCGAATGAGGCAATGAACTGGCCTCCTGACCTTTAGTGGTCATTAATTCCCTACCTTAATGATGAATTTGACCTCATTTATGGAAGTGGTAGCGCATTCCGCCGACCTTATAGAGCCTGGCAGCATGCGCTACCTTTGTGAAAAACTAGTCTGGCCAGCAGGGGGGGCTCTTTCCCTGACATGTACCTATGGGATCAAACGTCCTAATACAACGAGGCGGATTCCAGGCCTTGAAAAGGAGCAAATGTTTTTATGAAACCTTAATCCGGCCCCTGTAAAAAGGAGTATCCTTCTCATGAGGCATTAAACTGGCCTCTTGACTTTCTGTGGTCATTAATTCCCTACCTTAATGGTGAATTTGACCTCATTTATGGAGGTGGTAGCACATTCCGCTGGCCTGATTGAACCTGTCAGGATGCGCTACCCCTCTATCAGAGCAGCTTCATTCATCCAAAAAAAATAAGTTCAACTGTTGCTTGCGGTAGTCAGATTCTGGTTATTCTCTAAAGCTAAGCAGGCCCAAGCCTGCTCTGTGCATGGATTTGAGACCATTTGTGGAAAACTAGCTTCCTGCTGGAGATAGATTTAGTCCAGCCAGCAGGGGTTGCTAATTTCCTGACATGTACTTTAGGTTCCAAAAGTCCAGAAAGACAAAAATGACTTCTGTGGTGTAAGGCTTTTGATGAAGCATTAAACCGCCTCATTTAACTAGTCAGATTCCGGGCCTTGAAAAGGAGCAAATGTTTTTATGAAACCTTAATCCGGCCCTTGTAAAAAGAAGCATCTTTCGAATGAGGCAATGAACTGGCCTCCTGACCTTTAGTGTTCATTAATTCCCTACCTTAATGATGAATTTGACCTCATTTATGGAAGTGGTAGCGCATTCCGCCGACCTTATAGAGCCTGGCAGCATGCGCTACCTTTGTGAAAAACTAGTCTGGCCAGCAGGGGGGGCTCATTCCCTGACATGTACCTATGGGATCAAACGTCCTAATACAACGAGGCGGATTCCAGGCTGTGAAAAGGAGCAAATGTTTTTATGAAACCTTAATCCGGCCCTTGTAAAAAGAAGGATCTTTCGGATGAGGCAATAAACTGGCCTCCTGACCTTTAGTGGTCATTAATTCCCTGCCTTAATGATGAATTTGACCTCATTTATGGAAGTGGTAGCGCATTCCGCCGACCTTATAGAGCCTGGCAGCATGCGCTACCTTTGTGAAAAACTAGTCTGGCCAGCAGGGGGGGCTCTTTCCCTGACATGTACCTATGGGATCAAACGTCCTAATACAACGAGGCGGATTCCAGGCCTTGAAAAGGAGCAAATGTTTTTATGAAACCTTAATCCGGCCCCTGTAAAAAGGAGTATCCTTCTCATTAGGCATTAAACTGGCCTCTTGACTTTCTGTGGTCATTAATTCCCTACCTTAATGGTGAATTTGACCTCATTTATGGAGGTGGTAGCACATTCCGCTGGCCTGATTGAACCTGTCAGGATGCGCTACCCCTCTATCAGAGCAGCTTCATTCATCCAAAAAAAATAAGTTCAACTGTTGCTTGCGGTAGTCAGATTCTGGTTATTCTCTAAAGCTAAGCAGGCCCAAGCCTGCTCTGTGCATGGATTCGAGACCATTTGTGGAAAACTAGCTTCCTGCTGGGGATAGTTTTAGTCCAGCCAGCAGGGTTTGCTCATTCCCTGACATGTTCTTTAGGTTCTAAAAGTCCAGATATACAAAAATGACTTCTGCGGTGTAAGGCTTTTGATGAAGCATTAAACCGCCCCATTTAACTAGGCAGATTCCGGGCCTTGAAAAGGAGCAAATGTTTTTATGAAACCTTAATCCGGCCCTTGTAAAAAGAAGCATCTTTCGGATGAGGCAATGAACTGGCCTCCTGACCTTTAGTGGTCATTAATTCCCTACCTTAATGATGAATTTGACCTCATTTATGGAAGTGGTAGCGCATTCCGCCGACCTTATAGAGCCTGGCAGCGTGCGCTACCTTTGTGAAAAACTAGTCTGGCCAGCAGGGGGGCTCTTTCCCTGACATGTACCTATGGGATCAAACGTCCTAATACAACGAGGCGGATTCCAGGCCGTGAAAAGGAGCAAATGTTTTTATGAAACCTTAATCCGGCCCCTTTAAAAGGAGTGTCCTTCGCATGAGGCATTAAACTGGCCTCCTGACTTTCTGTGGTAATTAATTCCCTACCTTAATGGTGAATTTGACCTCATTTATGGAGGTGGTAGCGCATTCCGCCGACCTTATAGAGCCTGGCAGCATGCGCTACCTTTGTGAAAAACTAGTCTGGCCAGCAGGGGGGGCTCTTTCCCTGACATGTACCTATGGGATCAAACGTCCTAATACAACGAGGCGGATTCCAGGCCGTGAAAAGGAGCAAATGTTTTTATGAAACCTTAATCCGGCCCCTGTAAAAAGGAGTGTCCTTCTCATGAGGCATTAAACTGGCCTCCTGACTTTCTGTGGTCTTTAATTCCCTACCTTAATGGTGAATTTTACCTCATTTATGGAGGTGGTAGCACATTCCGCTGGTCTGATTGAACCTGTCAGGATGCGCTACCCCTCTATCAGAGCAGCTTCATTCATCCAAAAAATGTATGTTCAACTGTTGCTTGCAGTAGTCAGATTCTGGTTATTCTCTAAAGCTAAGCAGGTCCAAGCCTGCTCTGTTATGGATGGGAGACCATTTGTGGAAAACTAGCTTCCTGCTGGAGATAGTTTTAGTCCAGCCAGCAGGGTTTGCTCATTCCCTGACATGTTCTTTAGGTTCTAAAAGTCCAGATATACAAAAATGACTTCTGCGGTGTAAGGCCTTTGATGAAGCATTAAACCGCCCCATTTAACTAGGCAGATTCCGGGCCTTGAAAAGGAGCAAATGTTTTTATGAAACCTTAATCCGGCCCTTGTAAAAAGAAGCATCTTTCTGATGAGGCAATGAACTGGCCTCCTGACCTTTAGTGGTCATTAATTCCCTACCTTAATGATGAATTTGACCTCATTTATGGAAGTGGTAGCGCATTCCGCCGACCTTCTAGAGCCTGGCAGCATGCGCTACCTTTGTGAAAAACTAGTCTGGCCAGCAGGGGGGGCTCTTTCCCTGACATGTACCTATGGGATCAAACATCCTAATACAACGAGGCGGATTCCAGGCCGTGAAAAGGAGCAAATGTTTTTATGAAACCTTAATCCGGCCCTTGTAAAAAGAAGGATCTTTCAGATGAGGCAATAAACTGGCCTCCTGACCTTTAGTGGTCATTAATTCCCTACCTTAATGATGAATTTGACCTCATTTATGGAAATGGTAGCGCATTCCGCCGACCTTATGGAGCCTGGCAGCGTGCGCTACCTTTGTGAAAAACTAGTCTGGCCAGCAGGGGGGGCTCTTTCCCTGACATGTACCTATGGGATCAAACGTCCTAATACAACGAGGCGGATTCCAGGCCGTGAAAATGAGCAAATGTTTTTATGAAACCTTAATCCGGCCCCTGTACAAAGGAATGTCCTTCTCATGAGGCATTAAACTGGCCTCTTGACTTTCTGTGGTCATTAATTCCCTACCTTAATGGTGAATTTGACCTCATTTATGGAAGTGGTAGCGCATTCCGCCGACCTTATAGAGCCTGGCAGCATGCGCTACCTTTGTGAAAAACTAGTCTGGCCAGCAGGGGGGGCTCTTTCCCTGACATGTACCTATGGGATCAAACGTCCTAATACAACGAGGCGGATTCCAGGCC
This sequence comes from Garra rufa, assembly GCF_049309525.1. NCBI lineage: Eukaryota > Metazoa > Chordata > Actinopteri > Cypriniformes > Cyprinidae > Garra > Garra rufa. Next base: position 48,788,699 of record NC_133372.1, on the reverse strand, counting down.
GTGAAAAGGAGCAAATGTTTTTATGAAACCTTAATCCGGCCCTTGTAAAAAGAAGCATCTTTCGGATGAGGCATTAAACTGGCCTCCTGACTTTCTGTGGTCATTAATTCCCTACCTTAATGGTGAATTTGACCTCATTTATGGAGGTGGTAGCACATTCCGCTGGCCTGATTGAACCTGTCAGGATGCCCTACCCCTCTATCAGAGCAGCTTCATTCAACAAAAAAGAACAAGTTCAACTGTTGCTTGCAGTAGTCAGATTCTGGTTACTCTCCAAAGCTAAGCAGGTCCAAACCTGATCTGTGCATGGATGGGAGACCCTTTGTGGAAAACTAGCTTCCTGCTGGAGATAGTTTTAGTCCACCCAGCAGGGGGGGCTCTTCCCCTGACATGTACCTATGGGATCAAACGTCCTAATACAACGAGGCGTATTCCAGTCCGTGAAAAGGAGCAAATGTTTTTATGAAACCTTAATCTGGCCCTTGTAAAAAGAAGCATGTTTCGGATGAGGCAATAAACTGGCCTCCTAACCTTTAGTGGTCATTAATTCCCTACCTTAATGATGAATTTGACCTCATTTATGGAAGTGGTAGCGCATTCCGCCGACCTTATAGAGCCTGGCAGCATGCGCTACCTTTGTGAAAAACTAGTCTGGCCAGCAGGGGGGGCTCTTTCCCTGACATGTACCTATGGGATCAAACGTCCTAATACAACGAGGCGGATTCCAGGCCGTGAAATGGAGCAAATGTTTTTATGAAACCTTAATCCGGCCCCTGTAAAAAGGAGTGTCCTTCTCATGAGGCATTAAACTGGCCTCTTGACTTTCTGTGGTCATTAATTCCCTACCTTAATGGTGAATTTGACCTCATTTATGGAGGTGGTAGCACATTCCGCTGGCCTGATTGAACCTGTCAGGATGCGCTACCCCTTAATCAGAGCAGCTTCATTCATCACAAAAGAACAAGTTCAACTGTTGCTTGCAGTAGTCAGATTGTGGTTACTCTCTAAAGCTAAGCAGGCCCAAGCCTGCTCTGTGCATGGATTCGAGACCATTTGTGGAAAACTAGCTTCCTGCTGGGGATAGTTTTAGTCCAGCCAGCAGGGTTTGCTCATTCCCTGACATGTTCTTTAGGTTCTAAAAGTCCAGATATACAAAAATGACTTCTGCGGTGTAAGGCTTTTGATGAAGCATTAAACCGCCCCATTTAACTAGGCATATTCCGGGCCTTGAAAAGGAGCAAATGTTTTTATGAAACCTTAATCCGGCCCTTGTAAAAATAAGCATCTTTCGGATGAGGCAATGAACTGGCCTCCTGACCTTTAGTGGTCATTAATTCCCTACCTTAATGATGAATTTGACCTCATTTATGGAAGTGGTAGCGCATTCCGCCGACCTTATAGAGCCTGGCAGCATGCGCTACCTTTGTGAAAAACTAGTCTGGCCAGCAGGGGGGGCTCTTTCCCTGACATGTACCTATGGGATCAAACGTCCTAATACAACGAGACGGATTCCAGGCCGTGAAAAGGAGCAAATGTTTTTATGAAACCTTAATCCGGCCCCTTTAAAAGGAGTGTCCTTCGCATGAGGCATTAAACTGGCCTCCTGACTTTCTGTGGTAATTAATTCCCTACCTTAATGGTGAATTTGACCTCATTTATGGAGGTGGTAGTGCATTCCGCCGACCTTATAGAGCCTGGCAGCATGCGCTACCTTTGTGAAAAACTAGTCTGGCCAGCAGGGGGGGCTCTTTCCCTGACATGTACCTATGGGATCAAAAGTCCTAATACAACGAGGCGGATTCCAGGCCGTGAAAAGGAGCAAATGTTTTTATGAAACCTTAATCCGGCCCCTGTAAAAGGAGTGTCCTTCTCATGAGGCATTAAACTGGCCTCCTGACTTTCTGTGGTCTTTAATTCCCTACCTTAATGGTGAATTTGACCTCATTTATGGAGGTGGTAGCACATTCCGCTGGTCTGATTGAACCTGTCAGGATGCGCTACCCCTCTATCAGAGCAGCTTCATTCATCACAAAAGAACAAGTTCAACTGTTGCTTGCAGTAGTCAGATTCTGGTTATTCTCTAAAGCTAAGCAGGCCCAAGCCTGCTCTGTGCATGGATGGGAGACCATTTGTGGAAAACTAGCTTTCTGCTGGAGATAGTTTTAGTCCAGCCAGCAGGGTTTGCTCATTCCCAGACATGTACTTTAGGTTCCAAAAGTCCAGATATACAAAAATGACACCTGCGGTGTAAGGCTTTTGATGAAGCATTAAACCTCCCCATTTAACTAGGCAGAGTCCGGGCCTTGAAAAGGAGCAAATGTTTTTATGAAAACTTAATCCGGCCCTTGTAAAAAGAAGCATTTTTCGGATGAGGCAATAAACTGGCCTCCTGACCTTTAGTGGTCATTAATTCCCTACCTTAATGATGAGTTTGACCTCATTTATGGAAGTGGTAGCGCATTCCGCCGACCTTATAGAGCCTGGCAGCATGCGCTACCTTTGTGAAAAACTAGTCTGGCCAGCAGGGGGGGCTCTTTCCCTGACATGTACCAATGGGATCAAACGTCCTAATACAACGAGGCGGATTCCAGGCCGTGAAAAGGAGCAAATGTTTTTATGAAACCTTAATCCGGCCCCTTTAAAAAGGAGTGTCCTTCGCATGAGGCATTAAACTGGCCTCCTGACTTTCTGTGGTCTTTAATTCCCTACCTTAATGGTGAATTTGACCTCATTTTTGGAGGTGGTAGCGCATTCCGCCGACCTTATAGAGCCTGGCAGCATGCGCTACCTTTGTGAAAAACTAGTCTGGCCAGCAGGGGGGGCTCTTTCCCTGACATGTACCTATGGGATCAAACGTCCTAATACAACGAGGCGGATTCCAGGCCGTGAAAAGGAGCAAATGTTTTTATGAAACCTTAATCCGGCCCCTGTAAAAAGGAGTGTCCTTCTCATGAGGCATTAAACTGGCCTCCTGACTTTCTGTGGTCATTAATTCCCTACCTTAATGGTGAATTTGACCTCATTTATGGAGGTGGTAGCACATTCCGCTGGCCTGATTGAACCTGTCAGGATGCCCTACCCCTCTATCAGAGCAGCTTCATTCAACAAAAAAGAACAAGTTCAACTGTTGCTTGCAGTAGTCAGATTCTGGTTACTCTCCAAAGCTAAGCAGGTCCAAACCTGATCTGTGCATGGATGGGAGACCCTTTGTGGAAAACTAGCTTCCTGCTGGAGATAGTTTTAGTCCACCCAGCAGGGGGGGCTCTTCCCCTGACATGTACCTATGGGATCAAACGTCCTAATACAACGAGGCGTATTCCAGTCCGTGAAAAGGAGCAAATGTTTTTATGAAACCTTAATCTGGCCCTTGTAAAAAGAAGCATGTTTCGGATGAGGCAATAAACTGGCCTCCTGACCTTTAGTGGTCATTAATTCCCTACCTTAATGATGAATTTGACCTCATTTATGGAAGTGGTAGCGCATTCCGCCGACCTTATAGAGCCTGGCAGCATGCGCTACCTTTGTGAAAAACTAGTCTGGCCAGCAGGGGGGGCTCTTTCCCTGACATGTACCTATGGGATCAAACGTCCTAATACAACGAGGCGGATTCCAGGCCGTGAAATGGAGCAAATGTTTTTATGAAACCTTAATCCGGCCCCTGTAAAAAGGAGTGTCCTTCTCATGAGGCATTAAACTGGCCTCTTGACATTCTGTGGTCATTAATTCCCTACCTTAATGGTGAATTTGACCTCATTTATGGAGGTGGTAGCACATTCCGCTGGCCTGATTGAACCTGTCAGGATGCGCTACCCCTTAATCAGAGCAGCTTCATTCATCACAAAAGAACAAGTTAAACTGTTGCTTGCAGTAGTCAGATTGTGGTTACTCTCTACAGCTAAGCAGGCCCAAGCCTGCTCTGTGCATGGATTCGAGACCATTTGTGGAAAACTAGCTTCCTGCTGGGGATAGTTTTAGTCCAGCCAGCAGGGTTTGCTCATTCCCTGACATGTTCTTTAGGTTCTAAAAGTCCAGATATACAAAAATGACTTCTGCGGTGTAAGGCTTTTGATGAAGCATTAAACCGCCCCATTTAACTAGGCAGAGTCCGGGCCTTGAAAAGGAGCAAATGTTTTTATGAAACCTTAATCCGGCCCTTGTAAAAAGAAGCATTTTTCGAACGAGGCAATGAACTGGCCTCCTGACCTTTAGTGGTCATTAATTTCCTACCTTAATGATGAATTTGACCTCATTTATGGAAGTGGTAGCGCATTCCGCCGACCTTATGGAGCCTGGCAGCGTGCGCTACCTTTGTGAAAAACTAGTCTGGCCAGCAGGGGGGGCTCTTTCCCTGACATGTACCTATGGGATCAAACGTCCTAATACAACGAGGCGGATTCCAGGCCGTGAAAAGGAGCAAATGTTTTTATGAAACCTTAATCCGGCCCCTGTAAAAAGGAGTGTCCTTCTCATGAGGCATTAAACTGGCCTCCTGACTTTCTGTGGTCTTTAATTCCCTACCTTAATGGTGAATTTTACCTCATTTATGGAGGTGGTAGCACATTCCGCTGGCCTGATTGAACCTGTCAGGATGCCCTACCCCTCTATCAGAGCAGCTTCATTCAACAAAAAAGAACAAGTTCAACTGTTGCTTGCAGTAGTCAGATTCTGGTTACTCTCCAAAGCTAAGCAGGTCCAAACCTGATCTGTGCATGGATGGGAGACCCTTTGTGGAAAACTAGCTTCATGCTGGAGATAGTTTTAGTCCACCCAGCAGGGGGGGCTCTTCCCCTGACATGTACCTATGGGATCAAACGTCCTAATACAACGAGGCGTATTCCAGTCCGTGAAAAGGAGCAAATGTTTTTATGAAACCTTAATCTGGCCCTTGTAAAAAGAAGCATGTTTCGGATGAGGCAATAAACTGGCCTCCTGACCTTTAGTGGTCATTAATTCCCTACCTTAATGATGAATTTGACCTCATTTATGGAAGTGGTAGCGCATTCCGCCGACCTTATAGAGCCTGGCAGCATGCGCTACCTTTGTGAAAAACTAGTCTGGCCAGCAGGGGGGGCTCTTTCCCTGACATGTACCTATGGGATCAAACGTCCTAATACAACGAGGCGGATTCCAGGCCGTGAAATGGAGCAAATGTTTTTATGAAACCTTAATCCGGCCCCTGTAAAAAGGAGTGTCCTTCTCATGAGGCATTAAACTGGCCTCTTGACTTTCTGTGGTCATTAATTCCCTACCTTAATGGTGAATTTGACCTCATTTATGGAGGTGGTAGCACATTCCGCTGGCCTGATTGAACCTGTCAGGATGCGCTACCCCTTAATCAGAGCAGCTTCATTCATCACAAAAGAACAAGTTCAACTGTTGCTTGCAGTAGTCAGATTGTGGTTACTCTCTAAAGCTAAGCAGGCCCAAGCCTGCTCTGTGCATGGATGGGAGACACTTTGTGGAAAACTAGCTTCCTGCTGGAGATAGATTTAGTCCAGCCAGCAGGGGTTGCTAATTCCCTGACATGTACTTTAGGTTCCAAAAGTCCAGAAATACAAAAATGACTTCTGTGGTGTAAGGCTTTTGATGAAGCATTAAACCGCCTCATTTAACTAGTCAGATTCTGGGCCTTGAAAAGGAGCAAATGTTTTTATGAAACCTTAATCCGGCCCTTGTAAAAAGAAGCATCTTTCGAATGAGGCAATGAACTGGCCTCCTGACCTTTAGTGGTCATTAATTCCCTACCTTAATGATGAATTTGACCTCATTTATGGAAGTGGTAGCGCATTCCGCCGACCTTATAGAGCCTGGCAGCATGCGCTACCTTTGTGAAAAACTAGTCTGGCCAGCAGGGGGGGCTCATTCCCTGACAGGTACCTATGGGATCAAACGTCCTAATACAACGAGGCGGATTCCAGGCTGTGAAAAGGAGCAAATGTTTTTATGAAACCTTAATCCGGCCCTTGTAAAAAGAAGGATCTTTCGGATGAGGCAATAAACTGGCCTCCTGACCTTTAGTGGTCATTAATTCCCTGCCTTAATGATGAATTTGACCTCATTTATGGAAGTGGTAGCGCATTCCGCCGACCTTATAGAGCCTGGCAGCATGCGCTACCTTTGTGAAAAACTAGTCTGGCCAGCAGGGGGGGCTCTTTCCCTGACATGTACCTATGGGATCAAACGTCCTAATACAACGAGGCGGATTCCAGGCCTTGAAAAGGAGCAAATGTTTTTATGAAACCTTAATCCGGCCCCTGTAAAAAGGAGTATCCTTCTCATTAGGCATTAAACTGGCCTCTTGACTTTCTGTGGTCATTAATTCCCTACCTTAATGGTGAATTTGACCTCATTTATGGAGGTGGTAGCACATTCCGCTGGCCTGATTGAACCTGTCAGGATGCGCTACCCCTCTATCAGAGCAGCTTCATTCATCCAAAAAAAATAAGTTCAACTGTTGCTTGCGGTAGTCAGATTCTGGTTATTCTCTAAAGCTAAGCAGGCCCAAGCCTGCTCTGTGCATGGATTTGAGACCATTTGTGGAAAACTAGCTTCCTGCTGGAGATAGATTTAGTCCAGCCAGCAGGGGTTGCTAATTTCCTGACATGTACTTTAGGTTCCAAAAGTCCAGAAAGACAAAAATGACTTCTGTGGTGTAAGGCTTTTGATGAAGCATTAAACCGCCTCATTTAACTAGTCAGATTCCGGGCCTTGAAAAGGAGCAAATGTTTTTATGAAACCTTAATCCGGCCCTTGTAAAAAGAAGCATCTTTCGAATGAGGCAATGAACTGGCCTCCTGACCTTTAGTGGTCATTAATTCCCTACCTTAATGATGAATTTGACCTCATTTATGGAAGTGGTAGCGCATTCCGCCGACCTTATAGAGCCTGGCAGCATGCGCTACCTTTGTGAAAAACTAGTCTGGCCAGCAGGGGGGGCTCTTTCCCTGACATGTACCTATGGGATCAAACGTCCTAATACAACGAGGCGGATTCCAGGCCTTGAAAAGGAGCAAATGTTTTTATGAAACCTTAATCCGGCCCCTGTAAAAAGGAGTATCCTTCTCATTAGGCATTAAACTGGCCTCTTGACTTTCTGTGGTCATTAATTCCCTAACTTAATGGTGAATTTGACCTCATTTATGGAGGTGGTAGCACATTCCGCTGGCCTGATTGAACCTGTCAGGATGCGCTACCCCTCTATCAGAGCAGCTTCATTCATCCAAAAAAAATAAGTTCAACTGTTGCTTGCGGTAGTCAGATTCTGGTTATTCTCTAAAGCTAAGCAGGCCCAAGCCTGCTCTGTGCATGGATTCGAGACCATTTGTGGAAAACTAGCTTCCTGCTGGGGATAGTTTTAGTCCAGCCAGCAGGGTTTGCTCATTCCCTGACATGTTCTTTAGGTTCTAAAAGTCCAGATATACAAAAATGACTTCTGCGGTGTAAGGCTTTTGATGAAGCATTAAACCGCCCCATTTAACTAGGCAGATTCCGGGCCTTGAAAAGGAGCAAATGTTTTTATGAAACCTTAATCCGGCCCTTGTAAAAAGAAGCATCTTTCGGATGAGGCAATGAACTGGCCTCCTGACCTTTAGTGGTCATTAATTCCCTACCTTAATGATGAATTTGACCTCATTTATGGAAGTGGTAGCGCATTCCGCCGACCTTATAGAGCCTGGCAGCGTGCGCTACCTTTGTGAAAAACTAGTCTGGCCAGCAGGGGGGCTCTTTCCCTGACATGTACCTATGGGATCAAACGTCCTAATACAACGAGGCGGATTCCAGGCCGTGAAAAGGAGCAAATGTTTTTATGAAACCTTAATCCGGCCCCTTTAAAAGGAGTGTCCTTCGCATGAGGCATTAAACTGGCCTCCTGACTTTCTGTGGTAATTAATTCCCTACCTTAATGGTGAATTTGACCTCATTTATGGAGGTGGTAGCGCATTCCGCCGACCTTATAGAGCCTGGCAGCATGCGCTACCTTTGTGAAAAACTAGTTTGGCCAGCAGGGGGGGCTCTTTCCCTGACATGTACCTATGGGATCAAACGTCCTAATACAACGAGGCGGATTCCAGGCCGTGAAAAGGAGCAAATGTTTTTATGAAACCTTAATCCGGCCCCTGTAAAAAGGAGTGTCCTTCTCATGAGGCATTAAACTGGCCTCCTGACTTTCTGTGGTCTTTAATTCCCTACCTTAATGGTGAATTTTACCTCATTTATGGAGGTGGTAGCACATTCCGCTGGTCTGATTGAACCTGTCAGGATGCGCTACCCCTCTATCAGAGCAGCTTCATTCATCCGAAGAAAATAAGTTCAACTGTTGCTTGCAGTAGTCAGATTCTGGTTATTCTCTAAAGCTAAGCAGGCCTAAACCTACTCTGTGCAAGGATGGGAGACCATTTGTGGAAAACTAGCTTCCTGCTGGTGATAGTTTTAGTCCAGCCAGCAGGGTTTGCTCATTCCCTGACATGTACTTTAGGTTCCAAAAGTCCAGATATACAAAAATGACTTCTGCGGTGTAAGGCTTTTGATGAAGCATTAAACCTCCCCATTTAACTAGGCAGAGTCCGGGCCTTGAAAAGGAGCAAATGTTTTTATGAATCCTTAATCCGGCCCTTGTAAAAAGAAGCATTTTTCGAACGAGGCAATGAACTGGCCTCCTGACCTTTAGTGGTCATTAATTTCCTACCTTAATGATGAATTTGACCTCATTTATGGAAGTGGTAGCGCATTCCGCCGACCTTATGGAGCCTGGCAGCGTGCGCTACCTTTGTGAAAAACTAGTCTGGCCAGCAGGGGGGGCTCTTTCCCTGACATGTACCTATGGGATCAAACGTCCTAATACAACGAGGCGGATTCCAGGCCGTGAAAAGGAGCAAATGTTTTTATGAAACCTTAATCCGGCCCCTGTAAAAAGGAGTGTCCTTCTCATGAGGCATTAAACTGGCCTCCTGACTTTCTGTGGTCTTTAATTCCCTACCTTAATGGTGAATTTTACCTCATTTATGGAGGTGGTAGCACATTCCGCTGGTCTGATTGAACCTGTCAGGATGCGCTACCCCTCTATCAGAGCAGCTTCATTCATCCAAAAAATGTATGTTCAACTGTTGCTTGCAGTAGTCAGATTCTGGTTATTCTCTAAAGCTAAGCAGGTCCAAGCCTGCTCTGTTATGGATGGGAGACCATTTGTGGAAAACTAGCTTCCTGCTGGAGATAGTTTTAGTCCAGCCAGCAGGGTTTGCTCATTCCCTGACATGTTCTTTAGGTTCTAAAAGTCCAGATATACAAAAATGACTTCTGCGGTGTAAGGCTTTTGATGAAGCATTAAACCGCCCCATTTAACTAGGCAGATTCCGGGCCTTGAAAAGGAGCAAATGTTTTTATGAAACCTTAATCCGGCCCTTGTAAAAAGAAGGATCTTTCAGATGAGGCAATAAACTGGCCTCCTGACCTTTAGTGGTCATTAATTCCCTACCTTAATGATGAATTTGACCTCATTTATGGAAGTGGTAGCGCATTCCGCCGACCTTATGGAGCCTGGCAGCGTGCGCTACCTTTGTGAAAAACTAGTCTGGCCAGCAGGGGGGGCTCTTTCCCTGACATGTACCTATGGGATCAAACGTCCTAATACAACGAGGCGGATTCCAGGCCGTGAAAATGAGCAAATGTTTTTATGAAACCTTAATCCGGCCCCTGTACAAAGGAATGTCCTTCTCATGAGGCATTAAACTGGCCTCTTGACTTTCTGTGGTCATTAATTCCCTACCTTAATGGTGAATTTGACCTCATTTATGGAAGTGGTAGCGCATTCCGCCGACCTTATAGAGCCTGGCAGCATGCGCTACCTTTGTGAAAAACTAGTCTGGCCAGCAGGGGGGGCTCTTTCCCTGACATGTACCTATGGGATCAAACGTCCTAATACAACGAGGCGGATTCCAGGCCGTGAAAAGGAGCAAATGTTTTTATGAAACCTTAATCCGGCCCTTGTAAAAAGAAGCATCTTTCGGATGAGGCATTAAACTGGCCTCCTGACTTTCTGTGGTCATTAATTCCCTACCTTAATGGTGAATTTGACCTCATTTATGGAGGTGGTAGCACATTCCGCTGGCCTGATTGAACCTGTCAGGATGCCCTACCCCTCTATCAGAGCAGCTTCATTCAACAAAAAAGAACAAGTTCAACTGTTGCTTGCAGTAGTCAGATTCTGGTTACTCTCCAAAGCTAAGCAGGTCCAAACCTGATCTGTGCATGGATGGGAGACCCTTTGTGGAAAACTAGCTTCCTGCTGGAGATAGTTTTAGTCCACCCAGCAGGGGGGGCTCTTCCCCTGACATGTACCTATGGGATCAAACGTCCTAATACAACGAGGCGTATTCCAGTCCGTGAAAAGGAGCAAATGTTTTTATGAAACCTTAATCTGGCCCTTGTAAAAAGAAGCATGTTTCGGATGAGGCAATAAACTGGCCTCCTGACCTTTAGTGGTCATTAATTCCCTACCTTAATGATGAATTTGACCTCATTTATGGTAGTGGTGGCGCATTCCGCCGACCTTATAGAGCCTGGCAGCATGCGCTACCTTTGTGAAAAACTAGTCTGGCCAGCAGGGGGGGCTCTTTCCCTGACATGTACCTATGGGATCAAACGTCCTAATACAACGAGGCGGATTCCAGGCCGTGAAATGGAGCAAATGTTTTTATGAAACCTTAATCCGGCCCCTGTAAAAAGGAGTGTCCTTCTCATGAGGCATTAAACTGGCCTCTTGACTTTCTGTGGTCATTAATTCCCTACCTTAATGGTGAATTTGACCTCATTTATGGAGGTGGTAGCACATTCCGCTGGCCTGATTGAACCTGTCAGGATGCGCTACCCCTTAATCAGAGCAGCTTCATTCATCACAAAAGAACAAGTTCAACTGTTGCTTGCAGTAGTCAGATTGTGGTTACTCTCTAAAGATAAGCAGGCCCAAGCCTGCTCTGTGCATGGATTCGAGACCATTTGTGGAAAACTAGCTTCCTGCTGGGGATAGTTTTAGTCCAGCCAGCAGGGTTTGCTCATTCCCTGACATGTTCTTTAGGTTCTAAAAGTCCAGATATACAAAAATGACTTCTGCGGTGTAAGGCTTTTGATGAAGCATTAAACCGCCCCATTTACCTAGGCAGATTCCGGGCCTTGAAAAGGAGCAAATGTTTTTATGAAACCTTAATCCGGCCCTTGTAAAAAGAAGCATCTTTCGGATGAGGCAATGAACTGGCCTCCTGACCTTTAGTGGTCATTAATTCCCTACCTTAATGATGAATTTGACCTCATTTATGGAAGTGGTAGCGCATTCCGCCGACCTTCTAGATTCTGGCAGCATGCGCTACCTTTGTGAAAAACTAGTCTGGCCAGCAGGGGGGGCTCTTTCCCTGACATGTACCTATGGGATCAAACGTCCTAATACAACGAGGCGGATTCCAGGCCGTGAAAAGGAGCAAATGTTTTTATGAAACCTTAATCCGGCCCTTGTAAAAAGAAGGATCTTTCAGATGAGGCAAGAAACTGGCCTCCTGACCTTTAGTGGTCATTAATTCCCTACCTTAATGATGAATTTGACCTCATTTATGGAAGTGGTAGCGCATTCCGCCGACCTTATGGAGCCTGGCAGCGTGCGCTACCTTTGTGAAAAACTAGTCTGGCCAGCAGGGGGGGCTCTTTCCCTGACATGTACCTATGGGATCAAACGTCCTAATACAACGAGGCGGATTCCAGGCCGTGAAAATGAGCAAATGTTTTTATGAAACCTTAATCCGGCCCCTGTACAAAGGAATGTCCTTCTCATGAGGCATTAAACTGGCCTCTTGACTTTCTGTGGTCATTAATTCCCTACCTTAATGGTGAATTTGACCTCATTTATGGAAGTGGTAGCGCATTCCGCCGACCTTATAGAGCCTGGCAGCATGCGCTACCTTTGTGAAAAACTAGTCTGGCCAGCAGGGGGGGCTCTTTCCCTGACATGTACCTATGGGATCAAACGTCCTAATACAACGAGGCGGATTCCAGGCCGTGAAAAGGAGCAAATGTTTTTATGAAACCTTAATCCGGCCCTTGTAAAAAGAAGCATCTTTCGGATGAGGCATTAAACTGGCCTCCTGACTTTCTGTGGTCATTAATTCCCTACCTTAATGGTGAATTTGACCTCATTTATGGAGGTGGTAGCACATTCCGCTGGCCTGACTGAACCTGTCAGGATGCCCTACCCCTCTATCAGAGCAGCTTCATTCAACAAAAAAGAACAAGTTCAACTGTTGCTTGCAGTAGTCAGATTCTGGTTACTCTCCAAAGCTAAGCAGGTCCAAACCTGATCTGTGCATGGATGGGAGACCCTTTGTGGAAAACTAGCTTCCTGCTGGAGATAGTTTTAGTCCACCCAGCAGGGGGGGCTCTTCCCCTGACATGTACCTATGGGATCAAACGTCCTAATACAACGAGGCGTATTCCAGTCCGTGAAAAGGAGCAAATGTTTTTATGAAACCTTAATCTGGCCCTTGTAAAAAGAAGCATGTTTCGGATGAGGCAATAAACTGGCCTCCTGACCTTTAGTGGTCATTAATTCCCTACCTTAATGATGAATTTGACCTCATTTATGGAAGTGGTAGCGCATTCCGCCGACCTTATAGAGCCTGGCAGCATGCGCTACCTTTGTGAAAAACTAGTCTGGCCAGCAGGGGGGGCTCTTTCCCTGACATGTACCAATGGGATCAAACGTCCTAATACAACGAGACGGATTCCAGGCCGTGAAAAGGAGCAAATGTTTTTATGAAACCTTAATCCGGCCCCTTTAAAAGGAGTGTCCTTCGCATGAGGCATTAAACTGGCCTCCTGACTTTCTGTGGTAATTAATTCCCTACCTTAATGGTGAATTTGACCTCATTTATGGAGGTGGTAGCGCATTCCGCCGACCTTATAGAGCCTGGCAGCATGCGCTACCTTTGTGAAAAACTAGTCTGGCCAGCAGGGGGGGCTCTTTCCCTGACATGTACCTATGGGATCAAAAGTCCTAATACAACGAGGCGGATTCCAGGCCGTGAAAAGGAGCAAATGTTTTTATGAAACCTTAATCCGGCCCCTGTAAAAAGGAGTGTCCTTCTCATGAGGCATTAAACTGGCCTCCTGACTTTCTGTGGTCTTTAATTCCCTACCTTAATGGTGAATTTGACCTCATTTATGGAGGTGGTAGCACATTCCGCTGGTCTGATTGAACCTGTCAGGATGCGCTACCCCTCTATCAGAGCAGCTTCATTCATCACAAAAGAACAAGTTCAACTGTTGCTTGCAGTAGTCAGATTCTGGTTATTCTCTAAAGCTAAGCAGGCCCAAGCCTGCTCTGTGCATGGATGGGAGACCATTTGTGGAAAACTAGCTTTCTGCTGGAGATAGTTTTAGTCCAGCCAGCAGGGTTTGCTCATTCCCAGACATGTACTTTAGGTTCCAAAAGTCCAGATATACAAAAATGACTTCTGCGGTGTAAGGCTTTTGATGAAGCATTAAACCTCCCCATTTAACTAGGCAGAGTCCGGGCCTTGAAAAGGAGCAAATGTTTTTATGAAAACTTAATCCGGCCCTTGTAAAAAGAAGCATTTTTCGGATGAGGCAATAAACTGGCCTCCTGACCTTTAGTGGTCATTAATTCCCTACCTTAATGATGAGTTTGACCTCATTTATGGAAGTGGTAGCGCATTCCGCCGACCTTATAGAGCCTGGCAGCATGCGCTACCTTTGTGAAAAACTAGTCTGGCCAGCAGGGGGGGCTCTTTCCCTGACATGTACCAATGGGATCAAACGTCCTAATACAACGAGGCGGATTCCAGGCCGTGAAAAGGAGCAAATGTTTTTATGAAACCTTAATCCGGCCCCTTTAAAAAGGAGTGTCCTTCGCATGAGGCATTAAACTGGCCTCCTGACTTTCTGTGGTCTTTAATTCCCTACCTTAATGGTGAATTTGACCTCATTTTTGGAGGTGGTAGCGCATTCCGCCGACCTTATAGAGCCTGGCAGCATGCGCTACCTTTGTGAAAAACTAGTCTGGCCAGCAGGGGGGGCTCTTTCCCTGACATGTACCTATGGGATCAAACGTCCTAATACAACGAGGCGGATTCCAGGCCATGAAAAGGAGCAAATGTTTTTATGAAACCTTAATCCGGCCCCTGTAAAAAGGAGTGTCCTTCTCATGAGGCATTAAACTGGCCTCCTGACTTTCTGTGGTCTTTAATTCCCTACCTTAATGGTGAATTTGACCTCATTTATGGAGTTGGTAGCACATTCCGCTGGTCTGATTGAACCTGTCAGGATGCGCTACCCCTCTATCAGAGCAGCTTCATTCATCCAAAAAATGTATGTTCAACTGTTGCTTGCAGTAGTCAGATTCTGGTTATTCTCTAAAGCTAAGCAGGTCCAAGCCTGCTCTGTTATGGATGGGAGACCATTTGTGGAAAACTAGCTTCCTGCTGGAGATAGTTTTAGTCCAGCCAGCAGGGTTTGCTCATTCCCTGACATGTTCTTTAGGTTCTAAAAGTCCAGATATACAAAAATGACTTCTGCGGTGTAAGGCTTTTGATGAAGCATTAAACCGCCCCATTTAACTAGGCAGATTCCGGGCCTTGAAAAGGAGCAAATGTTTTTATGAAACCTTAATCCGGCCCTTGTAAAAAGAAGCATCTTTCGGATGAGGCAATGAACTGGCCTCCTGACCTTTAGTGGTCATTAATTCCCTACCTTAATGATGAATTTGACCTCATTTATGGAAGTGGTAGCGCATTCCGCCGACCTTCTAGAGCCTGGCAGCATGCGCTACCTTTGTGAAAAACTAGTCTGGCCAGCAGGGGGGGCTCTTTCCCTGACATGTACCTATGGGATCAAACATCCTAATACAACGAGGCGGATTCCAGGCCGTGAAAAGGAGCAAATGTTTTTATGAAACCTTAATCCGGCCCTTGTAAAAAGAAGGATCTTTCAGATGAGGCAATAAACTGGCCTCCTGACCTTTAGTGGTCATTAATTCCCTACCTTAATGATGAATTTGACCTCATTTATGGAAGTGGTAGCGCATTCCGCCGACCTTATGGAGCCTGGCAGCGTGCGCTACCTTTGTGAAAAACTAGTCTGGCCAGCAGGGGGGGCTCTTTCCCTGACATGTACCTATGGGATCAAACGTCCTAATACAACGAGGCGGATTCCAGGCCGTGAAAATGAGCAAATGTTTTTATGAAACCTTAATCCGGCCCCTGTACAAAGGAATGTCCTTCTCATGAGGCATTAAACTGGCCTCTTGACTTTCTGTGGTCATTAATTCCCTACCTTAATGGTGAATTTGACCTCATTTATGGAAGTGGTAGCGCATTCCGCCGACCTTATAGAGCCTGGCAGCATGCGCTACCTTTGTGAAAAACTAGTCTGGCCAGCAGGGGGGGCTCTTTCCCTGACATGTACCTATGGGATCAAACGTCCTAATACAACGAGGCGGATTCCAGGCCTTGAAAAGGAGCAAATGTTTTTATGAAACCTTAATCCGGCCCCTGTAAAAAGGAGTATCCTTCTCATGAGGCATTAAACTGGCCTCTTGACTTTCTGTGGTCATTAATTCCCTACCTTAATGGTGAATTTGACCTCATTTATGGAGGTGGTAGCACATTCCGCTGGCCTGATTGAACCTGTCAGGATGCGCTACCCCTCTATCAGAGCAGCTTCATTCATCCAAAAAAAATAAGTTCAACTGTTGCTTGCGGTAGTCAGATTCTGGTTATTCTCTAAAGCTAAGCAGGCCCAAGCCTGCTCTGTGCATGGATTTGAGACCATTTGTGGAAAACTAGCTTCCTGCTGGAGATAGATTTAGTCCAGCCAGCAGGGGTTGCTAATTTCCTGACATGTACTTTAGGTTCCAAAAGTCCAGAAAGACAAAAATGACTTCTGTGGTGTAAGGCTTTTGATGAAGCATTAAACCGCCTCATTTAACTAGTCAGATTCCGGGCCTTGAAAAGGAGCAAATGTTTTTATGAAACCTTAATCCGGCCCTTGTAAAAAGAAGCATCTTTCGAATGAGGCAATGAACTGGCCTCCTGACCTTTAGTGGTCATTAATTCCCTACCTTAATGATGAATTTGACCTCATTTATGGAAGTGGTAGCGCATTCCGCCGACCTTATAGAGCCTGGCAGCATGCGCTACCTTTGTGAAAAACTAGTCTGGCCAGCAGGGGGGGCTCTTTCCCTGACATGTACCTATGGGATCAAACGTCCTAATACAACGAGGCGGATTCCAGGCCTTGAAAAGGAGCAAATGTTTTTATGAAACCTTAATCCGGCCCCTGTAAAAAGGAGTATCCTTCTCATGAGGCATTAAACTGGCCTCTTGACTTTCTGTGGTCATTAATTCCCTACCTTAATGGTGAATTTGACCTCATTTATGGAGGTGGTAGCACATTCCGCTGGCCTGATTGAACCTGTCAGGATGCGCTACCCCTCTATCAGAGCAGCTTCATTCATCCAAAAAAAATAAGTTCAACTGTTGCTTGCGGTAGTCAGATTCTGGTTATTCTCTAAAGCTAAGCAGGCCCAAGCCTGCTCTGTGCATGGATTTGAGACCATTTGTGGAAAACTAGCTTCCTGCTGGAGATAGATTTAGTCCAGCCAGCAGGGGTTGCTAATTTCCTGACATGTACTTTAGGTTCCAAAAGTCCAGAAAGACAAAAATGACTTCTGTGGTGTAAGGCTTTTGATGAAGCATTAAACCGCCTCATTTAACTAGTCAGATTCCGGGCCTTGAAAAGGAGCAAATGTTTTTATGAAACCTTAATCCGGCCCTTGTAAAAAGAAGCATCTTTCGAATGAGGCAATGAACTGGCCTCCTGACCTTTAGTGTTCATTAATTCCCTACCTTAATGATGAATTTGACCTCATTTATGGAAGTGGTAGCGCATTCCGCCGACCTTATAGAGCCTGGCAGCATGCGCTACCTTTGTGAAAAACTAGTCTGGCCAGCAGGGGGGGCTCATTCCCTGACATGTACCTATGGGATCAAACGTCCTAATACAACGAGGCGGATTCCAGGCTGTGAAAAGGAGCAAATGTTTTTATGAAACCTTAATCCGGCCCTTGTAAAAAGAAGGATCTTTCGGATGAGGCAATAAACTGGCCTCCTGACCTTTAGTGGTCATTAATTCCCTGCCTTAATGATGAATTTGACCTCATTTATGGAAGTGGTAGCGCATTCCGCCGACCTTATAGAGCCTGGCAGCATGCGCTACCTTTGTGAAAAACTAGTCTGGCCAGCAGGGGGGGCTCTTTCCCTGACATGTACCTATGGGATCAAACGTCCTAATACAACGAGGCGGATTCCAGGCCTTGAAAAGGAGCAAATGTTTTTATGAAACCTTAATCCGGCCCCTGTAAAAAGGAGTATCCTTCTCATTAGGCATTAAACTGGCCTCTTGACTTTCTGTGGTCATTAATTCCCTACCTTAATGGTGAATTTGACCTCATTTATGGAGGTGGTAGCACATTCCGCTGGCCTGATTGAACCTGTCAGGATGCGCTACCCCTCTATCAGAGCAGCTTCATTCATCCAAAAAAAATAAGTTCAACTGTTGCTTGCGGTAGTCAGATTCTGGTTATTCTCTAAAGCTAAGCAGGCCCAAGCCTGCTCTGTGCATGGATTCGAGACCATTTGTGGAAAACTAGCTTCCTGCTGGGGATAGTTTTAGTCCAGCCAGCAGGGTTTGCTCATTCCCTGACATGTTCTTTAGGTTCTAAAAGTCCAGATATACAAAAATGACTTCTGCGGTGTAAGGCTTTTGATGAAGCATTAAACCGCCCCATTTAACTAGGCAGATTCCGGGCCTTGAAAAGGAGCAAATGTTTTTATGAAACCTTAATCCGGCCCTTGTAAAAAGAAGCATCTTTCGGATGAGGCAATGAACTGGCCTCCTGACCTTTAGTGGTCATTAATTCCCTACCTTAATGATGAATTTGACCTCATTTATGGAAGTGGTAGCGCATTCCGCCGACCTTATAGAGCCTGGCAGCGTGCGCTACCTTTGTGAAAAACTAGTCTGGCCAGCAGGGGGGCTCTTTCCCTGACATGTACCTATGGGATCAAACGTCCTAATACAACGAGGCGGATTCCAGGCCGTGAAAAGGAGCAAATGTTTTTATGAAACCTTAATCCGGCCCCTTTAAAAGGAGTGTCCTTCGCATGAGGCATTAAACTGGCCTCCTGACTTTCTGTGGTAATTAATTCCCTACCTTAATGGTGAATTTGACCTCATTTATGGAGGTGGTAGCGCATTCCGCCGACCTTATAGAGCCTGGCAGCATGCGCTACCTTTGTGAAAAACTAGTCTGGCCAGCAGGGGGGGCTCTTTCCCTGACATGTACCTATGGGATCAAACGTCCTAATACAACGAGGCGGATTCCAGGCCGTGAAAAGGAGCAAATGTTTTTATGAAACCTTAATCCGGCCCCTGTAAAAAGGAGTGTCCTTCTCATGAGGCATTAAACTGGCCTCCTGACTTTCTGTGGTCTTTAATTCCCTACCTTAATGGTGAATTTTACCTCATTTATGGAGGTGGTAGCACATTCCGCTGGTCTGATTGAACCTGTCAGGATGCGCTACCCCTCTATCAGAGCAGCTTCATTCATCCAAAAAATGTATGTTCAACTGTTGCTTGCAGTAGTCAGATTCTGGTTATTCTCTAAAGCTAAGCAGGTCCAAGCCTGCTCTGTTATGGATGGGAGACCATTTGTGGAAAACTAGCTTCCTGCTGGAGATAGTTTTAGTCCAGCCAGCAGGGTTTGCTCATTCCCTGACATGTTCTTTAGGTTCTAAAAGTCCAGATATACAAAAATGACTTCTGCGGTGTAAGGCCTTTGATGAAGCATTAAACCGCCCCATTTAACTAGGCAGATTCCGGGCCTTGAAAAGGAGCAAATGTTTTTATGAAACCTTAATCCGGCCCTTGTAAAAAGAAGCATCTTTCGGATGAGGCAATGAACTGGCCTCCTGACCTTTAGTGGTCATTAATTCCCTACCTTAATGATGAATTTGACCTCATTTATGGAAGTGGTAGCGCATTCCGCCGACCTTCTAGAGCCTGGCAGCATGCGCTACCTTTGTGAAAAACTAGTCTGGCCAGCAGGGGGGGCTCTTTCCCTGACATGTACCTATGGGATCAAACATCCTAATACAACGAGGCGGATTCCAGGCCGTGAAAAGGAGCAAATGTTTTTATGAAACCTTAATCCGGCCCTTGTAAAAAGAAGGATCTTTCAGATGAGGCAATAAACTGGCCTCCTGACCTTTAGTGGTCATTAATTCCCTACCTTAATGATGAATTTGACCTCATTTATGGAAATGGTAGCGCATTCCGCCGACCTTATGGAGCCTGGCAGCGTGCGCTACCTTTGTGAAAAACTAGTCTGGCCAGCAGGGGGGGCTCTTTCCCTGACATGTACCTATGGGATCAAACGTCCTAATACAACGAGGCGGATTCCAGGCCGTGAAAATGAGCAAATGTTTTTATGAAACCTTAATCCGGCCCCTGTACAAAGGAATGTCCTTCTCATGAGGCATTAAACTGGCCTCTTGACTTTCTGTGGTCATTAATTCCCTACCTTAATGGTGAATTTGACCTCATTTATGGAAGTGGTAGCGCATTCCGCCGACCTTATAGAGCCTGGCAGCATGCGCTACCTTTGTGAAAAACTAGTCTGGCCAGCAGGGGGGGCTCTTTCCCTGACATGTACCTATGGGATCAAACGTCCTAATACAACGAGGCGGATTCCAGGCCGTGAAAAGGAGCAAATGTTTTTATGAAACCTTAATCCGGCCCTTGTAAAAAGAAGCATCTTTCGGATGAGGCATTAAACTGGCCTCCTGACTTTCTGTGGTCATTAATTCCCTACCTTAATGGTGAATTTGACCTCATTTATGGAGGTGGTAGCACATTCCGCTGGCCTGATTGAACCTGTCAGGATGCCCTACCCCTCTATCAGAGCAGCTTCATTCAACAAAAAAGAACAAGTTCAACTGTTGCTTGCAGTAGTCAGATTCTGGTTACTCTCCAAAGCTAAGCAGGTCCAAACCTGATCTGTGCATGGATGGGAGACCCTTTGTGGAAAACTAGCTTCCTGCTGGAGATAGTTTTAGTCCACCCAGCAGGGGGGGCTCTTCCCCTGACATGTACCTATGGGATCAAACGTCCTAATACAACGAGGCGTATTCCAGTCCGTGAAAAGGAGCAAATGTTTTTATGAAACCTTAATCTGGCCCTTGTAAAAAGAAGCATGTTTCGGATGAGGCAATAAACTGGCCTCCTGACCTTTAGTGGTCATTAATTCCCTACCTTAATGATGAATTTGACCTCATTTATGGAAGTGGTAGCGCATTCCGCCGACCTTATAGAGCCTGGCAGCATGCGCTACCTTTGTGAAAAACTAGTCTGGCCAGCAGGGGGGGCTCTTTCCCTGACATGTACCTATGGGATCAAACGTCCTAATACAACGAGGCGGATTCCAGGCCGTGAAATGGAGCAAATGTTTTTATGAAACCTTAATCCGGCCCCTGTAAAAAGGAGTGTCCTTCTCATGAGGCATTAAACTGGCCTCTTGACTTTCTGTGGTCATTAATTCCCTACCTTAATGGTGAATTTGACCTCATTTATGGAGGTGGTAGCACATTCCGCTGGCCTGATTGAACCTGTCAGGATGCGCTACCCCTTAATCAGAGCAGCTTCATTCATCACAAAAGAACAAGTTCAACTGTTGCTTGCAGTAGTCAGATTGTGGTTACTCTCTAAAGATAAGCAGGCCCAAGCCTGCTCTGTGCATGGATTCGAGACCATTTGTGGAAAACTAGCTTCCTGCTGGGGATAGTTTTAGTCCAGCCAGCAGGGTTTGCTCATTCCCTGACATGTTCTTTAGGTTCTAAAAGTCCAGATATACAAAAATGACTTCTGCGGTGTAAGGCTTTTGATGAAGCATTAAACCGCCCCATTTAACTAGGCAGATTCCGGGCCTTGAAAAGGAGCAAATGTTTTTATGAAACCTTAATCCGGCCCTTGTAAAAAGAAGCATCTTTCGGATGAGGCAATGAACTGGCCTCCTGACCTTTAGTGGTCATTAATTCCCTACCTTAATGATGAATTTGACCTCATTTATGGAAGTGGTAGCGCATTCCGCCGACCTTCTAGATTCTGGCAGCATGCGCTACCTTTGTGAAAAACTAGTCTGGCCAGCAGGGGGGGCTCTTTCCCTGACATGTACCTATGGGATCAAACGTCCTAATACAACGAGGCGGATTCCAGGCCGTGAAAAGGAGCAAATGTTTTTATGAAACCTTAATCCGGCCCTTGTAAAAAGAAGGATCTTTCAGATGAGGCAAGAAACTGGCCTCCTGACCTTTAGTGGTCATTAATTCCCTACCTTAATGATGAATTTGACCTCATTTATGGAAGTGGTAGCGCATTCCGCCGACCTTATGGAGCCTGGCAGCGTGCGCTACCTTTGTGAAAAACTAGTCTGGCCAGCAGGGGGGGCTCTTTCCCTGACATGTACCTATGGGATCAAACGTCCTAATACAACGAGGCGGATTCCAGGCCGTGAAAATGAGCAAATGTTTTTATGAAACCTTAATCCGGCCCCTGTACAAAGGAATGTCCTTCTCATGAGGCATTAAACTGGCCTCTTGACTTTCTGTGGTCATTAATTCCCTACCTTAATGGTGAATTTGACCTCATTTATGGAAGTGGTAGCGCATTCCGCCGACCTTATAGAGCCTGGCAGCATGCGCTACCTTTGTGAAAAACTAGTCTGGCCAGCAGGGGGGGCTCTTTCCCTGACATGTACCTATGGGATCAAACGTCCTAATACAACGAGGCGGATTCCAGGCCGTGAAAAGGAGCAAATGTTTTTATGAAACCTTAATCCGGCCCTTGTAAAAAGAAGCATCTTTCGGATGAGGCATTAAACTGGCCTCCTGACTTTCTGTGGTCATTAATTCCCTACCTTAATGGTGAATTTGACCTCATTTATGGAGGTGGTAGCACATTCCGCTGGCCTGATTGAACCTGTCAGGATGCCCTACCCCTTAATCAGAGCAGCTTCATTCATCACAAAAGAACAAGTTCAACTGTTGCTTGCAGTAGTCAGATTGTGGTTACTCTCTAAAGATAAGCAGGCCCAAGCCTGCTCTGTGCATGGATTCGAGACCATTTGTGGAAAACTAGCTTCCTGCTGGGGATAGTTTTAGTCCAGCCAGCAGGGTTTGCTCATTCCCTGACATGTTCTTTAGGTTCTAAAAGTCCAGATATACAAAAATGACTTCTGCGGTGTAAGGCTTTTGATGAAGCATTAAACCGCCCCATTTAACTAGGCAGATTCCGGGCCTTGAAAAGGAGCAAATGTTTTTATGAAACCTTAATCCGGCCCTTGTAAAAAGAAGCATCTTTCGGATGAGGCAATGAACTGGCCTCCTGACCTTTAGTGGTCATTAATTCCCTACCTTAATGATGAATTTGACCTCATTTATGGAAGTGGTAGCGCATTCCGCCGACCTTCTAGATTCTGGCAGCATGCGCTACCTTTGTGAAAAACTAGTCTGGCCAGCAGGGGGGGCTCTTTCCCTGACATGTACCTATGGGATCAAACGTCCTAATACAACGAGGCGGATTCCAGGCCGTGAAAAGGAGCAAATGTTTTTATGAAACCTTAATCCGGCCCTTGTAAAAAGAAGGATCTTTCAGATGAGGCAAGAAACTGGCCTCCTGACCTTTAGTGGTCATTAATTCCCTACCTTAATGATGAATTTGACCTCATTTATGGAAGTGGTAGCGCATTCCGCCGACCTTATGGAGCCTGGCAGCGTGCGCTACCTTTGTGAAAAACTAGTCTGGCCAGCAGGGGGGGCTCTTTCCCTGACATGTACCTATGGGATCAAACGTCCTAATACAACGAGGCGGATTCCAGGCCGTGAAAATGAGCAAATGTTTTTATGAAACCTTAATCCGGCCCCTGTACAAAGGAATGTCCTTCTCATGAGGCATTAAACTGGCCTCTTGACTTTCTGTGGTCATTAATTCCCTACCTTAATGGTGAATTTGACCTCATTTATGGAAGTGGTAGCGCATTCCGCCGACCTTATAGAGCCTGGCAGCATGCGCTACCTTTGTGAAAAACTAGTCTGGCCAGCAGGGGGGGCTCTTTCCCTGACATGTACCTATGGGATCAAACGTCCTAATACAACGAGGCGGATTCCAGGCCGTGAAAAGGAGCAAATGTTTTTATGAAACCTTAATCCGGCCCTTGTAAAAAGAAGCATCTTTCGGATGAGGCATTAAACTGGCCTCCTGACTTTCTGTGGTCATTAATTCCCTACCTTAATGGTGAATTTGACCTCATTTATGGAGGTGGTAGCACATTCCGCTGGCCTGATTGAACCTGTCAGGATGCCCTACCCCTCTATCAGAGCAGCTTCATTCAACAAAAAAGTACAAGTTCAACTGTTGCTTGCAGTAGTCAGATTCTGGTTACTCTCCAAAGCTAAGCAGGTCCAAACCTGATCTGTGCATGGATGGGAGACCCTTTGTGGAAAACTAGCTTCCTGCTGGAGATAGTTTTAGTCCACCCAGCAGGGGGGGCTCTTCCCCTGACATGTACCTATGGGATCAAACGTCCTAATACAACGAGGCGTATTCCAGTCCGTGAAAAGGAGCAAATGTTTTTATGAAACCTTAATCTGGCCCTTGTAAAAAGAAGCATGTTTCGGATGAGGCAATAAACTGGCCTCCTGACCTTTAGTGGTCATTAATTCCCTACCTTAATGATGAATTTGACCTCATTTATGGAAGTGGTAGCGCATTCCGCCGACCTTATAGAGCCTGGCAGCATGCGCTACCTTTGTGAAAAACTAGTCTGGCCAGCAGGGGGGGCTCTTTCCCTGACATGTACCTATGGGATCAAACGTCCTAATACAACGAGGCGGATTCCAGGCCGTGAAATGGAGCAAATGTTTTTATGAAACCTTAATCCGGCCCCTGTAAAAAGGAGTGTCCTTCGCATGAGGCATTAAACTGGCCTCCTGACTTTCTGTGGTCTTTAATTCCCTACCTTAATGGTGAATTTGACCTCATTTTTGGAGGTGGTAGCGCATTCCGCCGACCTTATAGAGCCTGGCAGCATGCGCTACCTTTGTGAAAAACTAGTCTGGCCAGCAGGGGGGGCTCTTTCCCTGACATGTACCTATGGGATCAAACGTCCTAATACAACGAGGCGGATTCCAGGCCATGAAAAGGAGCAAATGTTTTTATGAAACCTTAATCCGGCCCCTGTAAAAAGGAGTGTCCTTCTCATGAGGCATTAAACTGGCCTCCTGACTTTCTGTGGTCTTTAATTCCCTACCTTAATGGTGAATTTGACCTCATTTATGGAGTTGGTAGCACATTCCGCTGGTCTGATTGAACCTGTCAGGATGCGCTACCCCTCTATCAGAGCAGCTTCATTCATCCAAAAAATGTATGTTCAACTGTTGCTTGCAGTAGTCAGATTCTGGTTATTCTCTAAAGCTAAGCAGGTCCAAGCCTGCTCTGTTATGGATGGGAGACCATTTGTGGAAAACTAGCTTCCTGCTGGAGATAGTTTTAGTCCAGCCAGCAGGGTTTGCTCATTCCCTGACATGTTCTTTAGGTTCTAAAAGTCCAGATATACAAAAATGACTTCTGCGGTGTAAGGCTTTTGATGAAGCATTAAACCGCCCCATTTAACTAGGCAGATTCCGGGCCTTGAAAAGGAGCAAATGTTTTTATGAAACCTTAATCCGGCCCTTGTAAAAAGAAGCATCTTTCGGATGAGGCAATGAACTGGCCTCCTGACCTTTAGTGGTCATTAATTCCCTACCTTAATGATGAATTTGACCTCATTTATGGAAGTGGTAGCGCATTCCGCCGACCTTCTAGAGCCTGGCAGCATGCGCTACCTTTGTGAAAAACTAGTCTGGCCAGCAGGGGGGGCTCTTTCCCTGACATGTACCTATGGGATCAAACATCCTAATACAACGAGGCGGATTCCAGGCCGTGAAAAGGAGCAAATGTTTTTATGAAACCTTAATCCGGCCCTTGTAAAAAGAAGGATCTTTCAGATGAGGCAATAAACTGGCCTCCTGACCTTTAGTGGTCATTAATTCCCTACCTTAATGATGAATTTGACCTCATTTATGGAAGTGGTAGCGCATTCCGCCGACCTTATGGAGCCTGGCAGCGTGCGCTACCTTTGTGAAAAACTAGTCTGGCCAGCAGGGGGGGCTCTTTCCCTGACATGTACCTATGGGATCAAACGTCCTAATACAACGAGGCGGATTCCAGGCCGTGAAAATGAGCAAATGTTTTTATGAAACCTTAATCCGGCCCCTGTACAAAGGAATGTCCTTCTCATGAGGCATTAAACTGGCCTCTTGACTTTCTGTGGTCATTAATTCCCTACCTTAATGGTGAATTTGACCTCATTTATGGAAGTGGTAGCGCATTCCGCCGACCTTATAGAGCCTGGCAGCATGCGCTACCTTTGTGAAAAACTAGTCTGGCCAGCAGGGGGGGCTCTTTCCCTGACATGTACCTATGGGATCAAACGTCCTAATACAACGAGGCGGATTCCAGGCCGTGAAAAGGAGCAAATGTTTTTATGAAACCTTAATCCGGCCCTTGTAAAAAGAAGCATCTTTCGGATGAGGCATTAAACTGGCCTCCTGACTTTCTGTGGTCATTAATTCCCTACCTTAATGGTGAATTTGACCTCATTTATGGAGGTGGTAGCACATTCCGCTGGCCTGATTGAACCTGTCAGGATGCCCTACCCCTCTATCAGAGCAGCTTCATTCAACAAAAAAGAACAAGTTCAACTGTTGCTTGCAGTAGTCAGATTCTGGTTACTTTCCAAAGCTAAGCAGGTCCAAACCTGATTTGTGCATGGATGGGAGACCCTTTGTGGAAAACTAGCTTCCTGCTGGAGATAGTTTTAGTCCACCCAGCAGGGGGGGCTCTTCCCCTGACATGTACCTATGGGATCAAACGTCCTAATACAACGAGGCGTATTCCAGTCCGTGAAAAGGAGCAAATGTTTTTATGAAACCTTAATCTGGCCCTTGTAAAAAGAAGCATGTTTCGGATGAGGCAATAAACTGGCCTCCTGACCTTTAGTGGTCATTAATTCCCTACCTTAATGATGAATTTGACCTCATTTATGGAAGTGGTAGCGCATTCCGCCGACCTTATAGAGCCTGGCAGCATGCGCTACCTTTGTGAAAAACTAGTCTGGCCAGCAGGGGGGGCTCTTTCCCTGACATGTACCTATGGGATCAAACGTCCTAATACAACGAGGCGGATTCCAGGCCGTGAAATGGAGCAAATGTTTTTATGAAACCTTAATCCGGCCCCTGTAAAAAGGAGTGTCCTTCTCATGAGGCATTAAACTGGCCTCTTGACTTTCTGTGGTCATTAATTCCCTACCTTAATGGTGAATTTGACCTCATTTATGGAGGTGGTAGCACATTCCGCTGGCCTGATTGAACCTGTCAGGATGCGCTACCCCTTAATCAGAGCAGCTTCATTCATCACAAAAGAACAAGTTCAACTGTTGCTTGCAGTAGTCAGATTGTGGTTACTCTCTAAAGATAAGCAGGCCCAAGCCTGCTCTGTGCATGGATTCGAGACCATTTGTGGAAAACTAGCTTCCTGCTGGGGATAGTTTTAGTCCAGCCAGCAGGGTTTGCTCATTCCCTGACATGTTCTTTAGGTTCTAAAAGTCCAGATATACAAAAATGACTTCTGCGGTGTAAGGCTTTTGATGAAGCATTAAACCGCCCCATTTAACTAGGCAGATTCCGGGCCTTGAAAAGGAGCAAATGTTTTTATGAAACCTTAATCCGGCCCTTGTAAAAAGAAGCATCTTTCGGATGAGGCAATGAACTGGCCTCCTGACCTTTAGTGGTCATTAATTCCCTACCTTAATGATGAATTTGACCTCATTTATGGAAGTGGTAGCGCATTCCGCCAACCTTCTAGAGCACTGGTCTCAAACTCAATTCCTGGTGGGCCACAGCTCTGCACATTTTCGCTCCAACCCTAATCAAACACACCTGATCCAGCTAATCAAGGTCTTCAGGATTACTAGAAACTCCAAGCAGGTGTGAGCTGGAGCTGGTTGGAGCTAAACTCTGCAGAGCTGCGGCCCTCCAGGAATTGAGTTTGAGACCTCTGTTCTAGAGCCTGGCAGCATGCGCTACCTTTGTGAAAAACTAGTCTGGCCAGCAGGGGGGGCTCTTTCCCTGACATGTACCTATGGGATCAAACATCCTAATACAACGAGGCGGATTCCAGGCCGTGAAAAGGAGCAAATGTTTTTATGAAACCTTAATCCGGCCCTTGTAAAAAGAAGCATCTTTCGGATGAGGCATTAAACTGGCCTCCTGACTTTCTGTGGTCATTAATTCCCTACCTTAATGGTGAATTTGACCTCATTTATGGAGGTGGTAGCACATTCCGCTGGCCTGATTGAACCTGTCAGGATGCCCTACCCCTCTATCAGAGCAGCTTCATTCAACAAAAAAGAACAAGTTCAACTGTTGCTTGCAGTAGTCAGATTCTGGTTACTCTCCAAAGCTAAGCAGGTCCAAACCTGATCTGTGCATGGATGGGAGACCCTTTGTGGAAAACTAGCTTCCTGCTGGAGATAGTTTTAGTCCACCCAGCAGGGGGGGGCTCTTCCCCTGACATGTACCTATGGGATCAAACGTCCTAATACAACGAGGCGTATTCCAGTCCGTGAAAAGGAGCAAATGTTTTTATGAAACCTTAATCTGGCCCTTGTAAAAAGAAGCATGTTTCGGATGAGGCAATAAACTGGCCTCCTGACCTTTAGTGGTCATTAATTCCCTACCTTAATGATGAATTTGACCTCATTTATGGAAGTGGTAGCGCATTCCGCCGACCTTATAGAGCCTGGCAGCATGCGCTACCTTTGTGAAAAACTAGTCTGGCCAGCAGGGGGGGCTCTTTCCCTGACATGTACCTATGGGATCAAACGTCCTAATACAACGAGGCGGATTCCAGGCCGTGAAAATGAGCAAATGTTTTTATGAAACCTTAATCCGGCCCCTGTAAAAAGGAGTGTCCTTCTCATGAGGCATTAAACTGGCCTCTTGACTTTCTGTGGTCATTAATTCCCTACCTTAATGGTGAATTTGACCTCATTTATGGAGGTGGTAGCACATTCCGCTGGCCTGATTGAACCTGTCAGGATGCGCTACCCCTTAATCAGAGCAGCTTCATTCATCACAAAAGAACAAGTTCAACTGTTGCTTGCAGTAGTCAGATTGTGGTTACTCTCTAAAGCTAAGCAGGCCCAAGCCTGCTCTGTGCATGGATTCGAGACCATTTGTGGAAAACTAGCTTCCTGCTGGGGATAGTTTTAGTCCAGCCAGCAGGGTTTGCTCATTCCCTGACATGTTCTTTAGGTTCTAAAAGTCCAGATATACAAAAATGACTTCTGCGGTGTAAGGCTTTTGATGAAGCATTAAACCGCCCCATTTAACTAGGCAGATTCCGGGCCTTGAAAAGGAGCAAATGTTTTTATGAAACCTTAATCCGGCCCTTGTAAAAAGAAGCATCTTTCGGATGAGGCAATGAACTGGCCTCCTGACCTTTAGTGGTCATTAATTCCCTACCTTAATGATGAATTTGACCTCATTTATGGAAGTGGTAGCGCATTCCGCCGACCTTATAGAGCCTGGCAGCATGCGCTACCTTTGTGAAAAACTAGTCTGGCCAGCAGGGGGGGCTCTTTCCCTGACATGTACCTATGGGATCAAACGTCCTAATACAACGAGGCGGATTCCAGGCCGTGAAAAGGAGCAAATGTTTTTATGAAACCTTAATCCGGCCCCTTTAAAAGGAGTGTCCTTCGCATGACGCATTAAACTGGCCTCCTGACTTTCTGTGGTAATTAATTCCCTACCTTAATGGTGAATTTGACCTCATTTATGGAGGTGGTAGCGCATTCCGCTGACCTTATAGAGCCTGGCAGCATGCGCTACCTTTGTGAAAAACTAGTCTGGCCAGCAGGGGGGGCTCTTTCCCTGACATGTACCTATGGGATCAAACGTCCTAATACAACGAGGCGGATTCCAGGCCGTGAAAAGGAGCAAATGTTTTTATGAAACCTTAATCCGGCCCCTGTAAAAAGGAGTGTCCTTCTCATGAGGCATTAAACTGGCCTCCTGACTTTCTGTGGTCTTTAATTCCCTACCTTAATGGTGAATTTTACCTAATTTATGGAGGTGGTAGCACATTCCGCTGGTCTGATTGAACCTGTCAGGATGCGCTACCCCTCTATCAGAGCAGCTTCATTCATCCGAAGAAAATAAGTTCAACTGTTGCTTGCACTAGTCAGATTCTGGTTATTCTCTAAAGCTAAGCAGGCTTAAGCCTACTCTGTGCATGGATGGGAGACCATTTGTGGAAAACTAGCTTCCTGCTGGAGATAGTTTTAGTCCAGCCAGCAGGGTTTGCTCATTCCCTGACATGTACTTTAGGTTCCAAAAGTCCAGATATACAAAAATGACTTCTGCGGTGTAAGGCTTTTGATGAAGCATTAAACCTCCCCATTTAACTAGGCAGAGTCCGGGCCTTGAAAAGGAGCAAATGTTTTTATGAATCCTTAATCCGGCCCTTGTAAAAAGAAGCATTTTTCGAACGAGGCAATGAACTGGCCTCCTGACCTTTAGTGGTCATTAATTTCCTACCTTAATGATGAATTTGACCTCATTTATGGAAGTGGTAGCGCATTCCGCCGACCTTATGGAGCCTGGCAGCGTGCGCTACCTTTGTGAAAAACTAGTCTGGCCAGCAGGGGGGGCTCTTTCCCTGACATGTACCTATGGGATCAAACGTCCTAATACAACGAGGCGGATTCCAGGCCGTGAAAAGGAGCAAATGTAAGTGATTCCAATCCTCAGAGGAGAAAGAACGACTGCGGGTAAGTTGCTGCTTAAATACTATTTTAATAGGCGAACGTTACATTGAGCTGCAGTTAAAAGCACTCGTTTGAATTTATTAATTTATTCGTTTCAGTTTGCTTTGTGCTGCTGTTAAAAGCACTCTGTCGTTGGATTCGTTCATTTATTCGTTCTGTTTACATTGATCTGCTGTTAAAAGCACTCTGTCGTTGGATTCGTTCATTTATTCGTTCTGTTTACATTGATCTGCTGTTAAAAGCACTCTGTCGTTGGATTCGTTCATTTATTCGTTCTGTTTACATTGATCTGCTGTTAAAAGCACTCTGTCGTTGGATTCGTTCATTTATTCGTTTCGGTTTACATTGCGCTGTGGTTAAAAGCACTCTTATATTTATTTAACTAGGGTATTCGTTTATATTTACATTAAGCTGCTGTTAATTAAGCACTCGTTGGTCTGTTATTTGCCTTGCTAGTGGTTTCTGCGTTTAATAGTAGTTTTGATTGTGCTTATTAAAATTCAAAACTGAGCGGACGGCCAAGCTTTGGTTATTCATATCGCGCCCTTCCAGAGCAATTAGAAGTGCGAAGTTTGTTGCATTTAAGTTTCGATTAGAGACATTTTGCGTGCGTGCAATACATTTGCGGCTGTACTGAGCCCAGGAGGCGTCCCTAGCTGTTTCAGTAAAGCTTTGTTTGGTTGTGTATTTAACGGTGTCATACCAGCTGACGCTGAAGCGTCAGCGGAAGCGTTCAGCCTCCTCGCGTGAAGACCGACAAGAGTAAAGACTGCGACTTTTCCTGCGCGACTTATCCGAGCAACGACACCGACAACGCACTTAAGTACTCCTTTCCTTTTCTCACTCTTCTTTCTGTCCTTCTCTATCATGTGTTTCCAACTCATTCCGGTGCTCTCTACACACCGCACTAACATCACACGCACACGCCGACGCAATCTCTCTAACCTGCGTCCAATACACACCTCTTCCACTGAACCTTTCTCTTTCACGGTTGGACTTTGGAACTGTCGATCAGCCGTCAACAAAGCCGACTTCATTTCGGCATTTTCCTTGCAATCTGGCCTGAGCATCCTAGGTTTGACTGAGACCTGGATACGTCCAGATGACTCTGTAACCCCAGCTGCTCTATCTAATAAATTCTCCTTCTCTCACACCCCTCGTCAGACTGGAAGGGGTGGGGGTACGGGACTTCTGATTTCCAACAACTGGAAATACTCAACCCATTCTCCTCTATGCAATTATAACTCATTTGAATCTCACACAATCACTATAACATCTCCTATCAAACTCCATGTTGTGGTCATTTACCGCCCTCCTAGTCAACTTGGCATCTTCTTAGAAGAGCTGGATGGGCTGCTATCCTCTTTTCCAGAAGATGGCAGCCCACTTCTGGTCTTTGGAGATTTTAACATACATCTGGACAAACCCTATGCTGCAGACTTCCATTCACTTCTTGCTTCATTTGACCTAAAACACACTACCACTGCATACACTCATAAATCCGGCAACCAACTTGATCTCATCTACACACGAAACTGTACTTCAGACGACATTGTGGTCAAACCCCTTCACATCTCTGACCATTTCTTCATTACACTAAACCTACATCTTGCTACTTGTGCACCCCCACCCCCCCTACCCGTTACTTTTAGACGAAACCTACGCTCTCTCTCACCCTCCCATCTTTCTTCATCAATATCCTCCTCTCTTCCCTCTCCTACCCACTTCACATCTCTGGATACTAATGCAGCAACCGACACGTTATGTTCCACTCTTACTTCTTGCCTAGATGAAATATGCCCTCTCTCCTCCAGGCCAGCACGGGCTGCTCCTTCCAACCCTTGGCTATCCGATGTTCTTCGTGAGCATCGGTCCAAACTTAGGGCAGCTGAGAGAAAATGGCACAAATCTAAGGATCCATCTGACTTGAGTATGTATCAGTCTCTGCTGTCATCTTTCTCTACCCATGTCCATACTGCCAAATCTTCATACTTCCACAACAAGATCAACAATGCTCCGGACACACGCAACCTTTTCAAAACTTTTAATTCACTGCTCTGTCCCCCTCCACCACCTCCCACCACTTCTATAACAGCTGATGATTTTGCCACATTTTTTACAGACAAAACTACATCTATCAGTAATAAGTTCTCAGCTCCACACATACAGGAACTAAAACTGACCACACCCACGGCTGAAACTCCCCTCTTCTCCTTCCATCCCCTTTCTGAGGCAGAAGTAACCAAACTTCTCCTCTCCAGCCATCCGACGACATGTCCTTTAGACCCCATCCCCTCACACCTTCTCCAAGCAATCTCTCCTACAATCCTACCAGCGCTCACACACATCATCAACACATCTCTTCTCACAGGCACTTTCCCCACTACATTTAAGCAGGCCCGGGTAACCCCACTGCTCAAAAAACCTACACTTAACACTTCACTCATAGACAACTATAGACCTGTCTCTCTCCTTCCGTTCATAGCAAAAACATTGGAACGAGCTGTTTTCAACCAGCTATCTTTATTTCTCTCACAGAACAACCTATTGGATGCTAACCAGTCAGGGTTCAAGAGTGGCCATTCAACTGAGACGGCACTACTGTCTGTCACTGAAGCCCTGCGGATTGCAAAAGCTGATTCCAAATCATCAGTACTCATCTTACTGGACCTTTCTGCAGCATTTGACACGGTAAATCACCAGATCCTCCTGTCTACCCTCTCATCGTTGGGCATCACAGGGACTTCACTTCGCTGGTTCAAATCCTATCTCTCTGGCAGGTCTTTCAGAGTGGCCTGGGGAGGGGAGGTTTCCAAAACTCATCAACTGGTCACTGGGGTTCCTCAGGGATCAGTTCTTGGACCCCTCCTCTTCTCCATATACACTACATCTCTGGGCCCCATCATACAGGCACATGGCTTCTCCTACCATTGCTATGCTGATGACACACAGCTCTATCTTTCTTTCAAACCAGATGATCCATCAGTAGCTGCAAGGATCTCTGGTTGCCTGGCGGATATCTCTGCATGGATGAAGGAACACCATCTTCAGCTCAATCTAGCTAAAACTGAGCTCCTTGTCTTTCCCGCCACTCCAACTTTACAACATGACTTCTCCATCCAGTTAGGTTCATCAACAATTACCCCATCGACTTCAGCCAGAAATCTTGGTGTAATCTTTGATGACCAATTGACTTTTAAAGAACATATAGCTAAAACTGCTCGATCCTGCAGGTTTGCGTTGCACAACATCAGAAAGATCAGGCCCTTCCTAACAGAGCATGCTGCACAACTCCTTGTCCAGGCCCTGGTCATTTCCAGGCTGGACTATTGCAATGCTCTTTTAGCTGGTCTTCCAGCATGTACAATCAGGCCTCTACAAATGATTCAGAATGCAGCAGCACGGCTCGTCTTCAATGAGCCCAAGAAGGCCCATGTCACACCTCTCTTCATATCCCTGCACTGGCTACCGGTTACAGCACGCATCAAATTCAAGACACTGATGCTGGCCTATAGGACAGCCACCGGCTCATCACCGGCCTACCTCCATTCACTACTACGCATCTACACTCCCTCCAGAAGTCTGAGATCCTCTAGCGAAAGACGCCTTATTGTACCACCACAGAGAGGCACGAAATCACTTTCCAAAACATTCTCCTTCAATGTCCCTGCCTGGTGGAATGATCTTCCCACCCCCATCCGAAACGCTGACTCCATTACTGTCTTCAAGCGACTGCTGAAAACCCATCTTTTTCGACACTATCTGACTATCTGAAAAAAAAAAAAAAAAAAAAAAATTCTCCTCTCTTTCCTGATCTTCCCTTTCTAGCCCGTACTCATCTAACAACGCCTGACATATGGTACTTTTGAGCACTTCCTATGTCGATCTGCCTCCTTAGGATGAATTATTTGTTGTATTCCCAATTGTAAGTCGCTTTGGATAAAAGCGTCTGCTAAATGAATAAATGTAAATGTAATGTTTTTATGAAACCTTAATCCGGCCCCTTTAAAAGGAGTGTCCTTCGCATGAGGCATTAAACTGGCCTCCTGACTTTCTGTGGTAATTAATTCCCTACCTTAATGGTGAATTTGACCTCATTTATGGAGGTGGTAGCGCATTCCGCCGACCTTATAGAGCCTGGCAGCATGCGCTACCTTTGTGAAAAACTAGTCTGTCCAGCAGGGGGGGCTCTTTCCCTGACATATACCTATGGGATCAAACGTCCTAATACAACGAGGCGGATTCCAGGCCGTGAAAAGGAGCAAATGTTTTTATGAAACCTTAATCCGGCCACTGTAAAAAGGAGTGTCCTTCTCATGAGGCATTAAACTGGCCTCCTGACTTTCTGTGGTCTTTAATTCCCTATCTTAATGGTGAATTTGACCTCATTTATGGAGGTGGTAGCACATTCCGCTGGTCTGATTGAACCTGTCAGGATGCGCTACCCCTCTATCAGAGCAGCTTCATTCATCCAAAAAATGTATGTTCAACTGTTGCTTGCAGTAGTCAGATTCTGGTTATTCTCTAAAGCTAAGCAGGTCCAAGCCTGCTCTGTTATGGATGGGAGACCATTTGTGGAAAACTAGCTTCCTGCTGGAGATAGTTTTAGTCCAGCCAGCAGGGTTTGCTCATTCCCTGACATGTTCTTTAGGTTCTAAAAGTCCAGATATACAAAAATGACTTCTGCGGTGTAAGGCTTTTGATGAAGCATTAAACCGCCCCATTTAACTAGGCAGATTCCGGGCCTTGAAAAGGAGCAAATGTTTTTATGAAACCTTAATCCGGCCCTTGTAAAAAGAAGCATCTTTCGGATGAGGCAATGAACTGGCCTCCTGACCTTTAGTGGTCATTAATTCCCTACCTTAATGATGAATTTGACCTCATTTATGGAAGTGGTAGCGCATTCCGCCGACCTTCTAGAGCCTGGCAGCATGCGCTACCTTTGTGAAAAACTAGTCTGGCCAGCAGGGGGGGCTCTTTCCCTGACATGTACCTATGGGATCAAACGTCCTAATACAACGAGGCGGATTCCAGGCCGTGAAAATGAGCAAATGTTTTTATGAAACCTTAATCCGGCCCCTGTACAAAGGAATGTCCTTCTCATGAGGCATTAAACTGGCCTCTTGACTTTCTGTGGTCATTAATTCCCTACCTTAATGGTGAATTTGACCTCATTTATGGAGGTGGTAGCACATTCCGCTGGCCTGATTGAACCTGTCAGGATGCGCTACCCCTTAATCAGAGCAGCTTCATTCATCACAAAAGAACAAGTTCAACTGTTGCTTGCAGTAGTCAGATTGTGGTTACTCTCTAAAGCTAAGCAGGCCCAAGCCTGCTCTGTGCATGGATTCGAGACCATTTGTGGAAAACTAGCTTCCTGCTGGGGATAGTTTTAGTCCAGCCAGCAGGGTTTGCTCATTCCCTGACATGTTCTTTAGGTTCTAAAAGTCCAGATATACAAAAATGACTTCTGCGGTGTAAGGCTTTTGATGAAGCATTAAACCGCCCCATTTAACTAGGCAGATTCCGGGCCTTGAAAAGGAGCAAATGTTTTTATGAAACCTTAATCCGGCCCTTGTAAAAAGAAGCATCTTTCGGATGAGGCAATGAACTGGCCTCCTGACCTTTAGTGGTCATTAATTCCCTACCTTAATGATGAATTTGACCTCATTTATGGAAGTGGTAGCGCATTCCGCCGACCTTATAGAGCCTGGCAGCATGCGCTACCTTTGTGAAAAACTAGTCTGGCCAGCAGGGGGGGCTCTTTCCCTGACATGTACCTATGGGATCAAACGTCCTAATACAACGAGGCGGATTCCAGGCCGTGAAAAGGAGCAAATGTTTTTATGAAACCTTAATCCGGCCCCTTTAAAAGGAGTGTCCTTCGCATGACGCATTAAACTGGCCTCCTGACTTTCTGTGGTAATTAATTCCCTACCTTAATGGTGAATTTGACCTCATTTATGGAGGTGGTAGCGCATTCCGCCGACCTTATAGAGCCTGGCAGCATGCGCTACCTTTGTGAAAAACTAGTCTGGCCAGCAGGGGGGGCTCTTTCCCTGACATGTACCTATGGGATCAAACGTCCTAATACAACGAGGCGGATTCCAGGCCGTGAAAAGGAGCAAATGTTTTTATGAAACCTTAATCCGGCCCCTGTAAAAAGGAGTGTCCTTCTCATGAGGCATTAAACTGGCCTCCTGACTTTCTGTGGTCTTTAATTCCCTACCTTAATGGTGAATTTTACCTAATTTATGGAGGTGGTAGCACATTCCGCTGGTCTGATTGAACCTGTCAGGATGCGCTACCCCTCTATCAGAGCAGCTTCATTCATCCGAAGAAAATAAGTTCAACTGTTGCTTGCAGTAGTCAGATTCTGGTTATTCTCTAAAGCTAAGCAGGCCTAAGCCTACTCTGTGCATGGATGGGAGACCATTTGTGGAAAACTAGCTTCCTGCTGGAGATAGTTTTAGTCCAGCCAGCAGGGTTTGCTCATTCCCTGACATGTACTTTAGGTTCCAAAAGTCCAGATATACAAAAATGACTTCTGCGGTGTAAGGCTTTTGATGAAGCATTAAACCTCCCCATTTAACTAGGCAGAGTCCGGGCCTTGAAAAGGAGCAAATGTTTTTATGAATCCTTAATCCGGCCCTTGTAAAAAGAAGCATTTTTCGAACGAGGCAATGAACTGGCCTCCTGACCTTTAGTGGTCATTAATTTCCTACCTTAATGATGAATTTGACCTCATTTATGGAAGTGGTAGCGCATTCCGCCGACCTTATGGAGCCTGGCAGCGTGCGCTACCTTTGTGAAAAACTAGTCTGGCCAGCAGGGGGGGCTCTTTCCCTGACATGTACCTATGGGATCAAACGTCCTAATACAACGAGGCGGATTCCAGGCCGTGAAAAGGAGCAAATGTTTTTATGAAACCTTAATCCGGCCCCTTTAAAAGGAGTGTCCTTCGCATGAGGCATTAAACTGGCCTCCTGACTTTCTGTGGTAATTAATTCCCTACCTTAATGGTGAATTTGACCTCATTTATGGAGGTGGTAGCGCATTCCGCCGACCTTATAGAGCCTGGCAGCATGCGCTACCTTTGTGAAAAACTAGTCTGTCCAGCAGGGGGGGCTCTTTCCCTGACATATACCTATGGGATCAAACGTCCTAATACAACGAGGCGGATTCCAGGCCGTGAAAAGGAGCAAATGTTTTTATGAAACCTTAATCCGGCCACTGTAAAAAGGAGTGTCCTTCTCATGAGGCATTAAACTGGCCTCCTGACTTTCTGTGGTCTTTAATTCCCTATCTTAATGGTGAATTTGACCTCATTTATGGAGGTGGTAGCACATTCCGCTGGTCTGATTGAACCTGTCAGGATGCGCTACCCCTCTATCAGAGCAGCTTCATTCATCCAAAAAATGTATGTTCAACTGTTGCTTGCAGTAGTCAGATTCTGGTTATTCTCTAAAGCTAAGCAGGTCCAAGCCTGCTCTGTTATGGATGGGAGACCATTTGTGGAAAACTAGCTTCCTGCTGGAGATAGTTTTAGTCCAGCCAGCAGGGTTTGCTCATTCCCTGACATGTTCTTTAGGTTCTAAAAGTCCAGATATACAAAAATGACTTCTGCGGTGTAAGGCTTTTGATGAAGCATTAAACCGCCCCATTTAACTAGGCAGATTCCGGGCCTTGAAAAGGAGCAAATGTTTTTATGAAACCTTAATCCGGCCCTTGTAAAAAGAAGCATCTTTCGGATGAGGCAATGAACTGGCCTCCTGACCTTTAGTGGTCATTAATTCCCTACCTTAATGATGAATTTGACCTCATTTATGGAAGTGGTAGCGCATTCCGCCGACCTTCTAGAGCCTGGCAGCATGCGCTACCTTTGTGAAAAACTAGTCTGGCCAGCAGGGGGGGCTCTTTCCCTGACATGTACCTATGGGATCAAACGTCCTAATACAACGAGGCGGATTCCAGGCCGTGAAAATGAGCAAATGTTTTTATGAAACCTTAATCCGGCCCCTGTACAAAGGAATGTCCTTCTCATGAGGCATTAACCCTCTGGGGCCGACGGTCACGCCGGCGTGACCAACCTACTTTTTTTAAGATCAGCGCAAAAGACACTAAAAATGCTCTGTCAGTTTTAGTCATACAAATTAGAGATATACATCATTGGAAACTGTAAAGTGTGTACTTTTATTTGTGCACACTCACAGGAACAGCAGAAAGTTGTGCTTTTTTATTTAGAATAAAGAAAACAAACAGGGTGATTTCTGTTTTCTCTGTCTCCGCGAACTGCTTTTAGAAATGCGTTACTTAAATCATTCAAACTCGGTGAATACTCAGCACACAAACAGAAAAGTGGTATCTACTGAAAGCTTGAGATTTATGCTTTTAAACGAAGTAAGTTTGATCAAAAACCAATAATCTGTGATAAATTAATCTATATGAAACCAAGGAGATGTCTAGTCTATCCAGTTCCAACTAATTATCTCTAATGTGACCGCGCCCACTATCGCGAAATCTTTTGCCATGCAAATTAGCCATGTGCTGCAGGCGCGGCAAGGACCGGAGTATCTGTATGCGAGGAAACTCCCACATCACCGCAACAAAGCAACATGACTTCAAGTTCATCTTGGTTACAGTTTGTTCCTGAATTAAGATATGCTGTGAGGAATTAGACTTATATTTACCACGATCATAAGAAGGACGTGATGCGACGCAAACCCAACAGGAGGAGACATTTACATGAGTAAGTCTTACTTTCATTTTCCTACTAGCTTTCGCTGTTGTTTCCTTTGGCAAAACATGTACACATTTTACTAGTTAGACTTATTCCAAACTAAAATTCCTGACTTAATCAAATGAAACATTATGAAGTACGTTTGATTGCATCTCACACAATGGCAGGATATTTATAATGTTCTAGAAAAACGATGTGATTATGACTGTGAGATGCATTTATGACGATATCTTTATGACTGTAGAATCATACTTATTAATTTATTTATTTTATTGTACAACAGTAGGGTGAAATATAATATATAATATAATATGAGTGCTTACACTGAATGTGTGTTTACATCACGTTTGTTAGTAATATAGTGCTAAACGATAATTATTAGTTTCTCAGATATTACATGTCCTTTTTTACATTAGTACAAATGCTAGAGTATAGACTGTATTCTGACAGATGATCCTGATATGATTTTTGATTTGTTTTGTTTTTGTAGTGATCTCAAACCTGCTCAAAAGTGAATCCTGCCCTCTTTCCCTTGAGTCCCTTCAAACTGTTTTCCTGTGAGAGCACTAGAAACTTGAGATGTTCAACTACACTGATATTCTAGTGTAAAAAAAGTTTTTGACTTTTTTTGTGTGCATGCAAAATAGCAGGTAAGATTTTTCCTGTTTCATTTGTTGAACAGAATTCAGAAGAAGTTTTCAGAAATGCCACAAAGTCTGTGCACATCCGTGTGGTTAGATGAGGGAGCTCAATAATGTGTCTTTGACGTTCATTATGTATGTTTTGTTTATACAGTGTAGTAAATAAAATAAAAATAATCTAAAACTCCATTCTCTGAATCTTCTCACATTGTTTCTTGTTCTGCTAGTGAAGTCAGGCATTGATGGGGCCATTAGGGAGGGCTCTTTTGTCTCTCAGGTGTGAATTGCTAAATATTCATGGGCCATTGCCACACCTATGAATAATCCCTTTCGATCACAAAACATGTTTTATAAAATTTAAATCAATATATTGTTTTCTCTGAACGAGTGAACGAGATGATTTTCACATCATTTGGTTGAAAAAATTCTAACCTACGACATCCAATTATCTAAAGTCTTGTAAAGAAATGTCCTATAAGTCGTTCATGGCCTTATTTCAGTGACTTCAAAACTTTAGATTTTCAATAACCACGCATAAACATAGTTTTCTCAAAAACACAAACATGCACATTAATGTTGCTTGCATATTATTGTAGCCCAATATGTGCTGATTACAATGTAATCTGACTTTAACCATTCATATGTTTTTAAGATACTGAAAAAAGCACAAATGTCAGGGCATGTCAAAACTTCTTCAGGGCCCCAAAACACCTCAGACCCCAGAGGGTTAAACTGGCCTCTTGACTTTCTGTGGTCATTAATTCCCTACCTTAATGGTGAATTTGACCTCATTTATGGAGGTGGTAGCACATTCCGCTGGCCTGATTGAACCTGTCAGGATGCGCTACCCCTTAATCAGAGCAGCTTCATTCATCACAAAAGAACAAGTTCAACTGTTGCTTGCAGTAGTCAGATTGTGGTTACTCTCTAAAGCTAAGCAGGCCCAAGCCTGCTCTGTGCATGGATGGGAGACCATTTGTGGAAAACTAGCTTTCTGCTGGAGATAGTTTTAGTCCAGCCAGCAGGGTTTGCTCTTTCCCAGACATGTACTTTAGGTTCCAAAAGTCCAGATATACAAAAATGACTTCTGCGGTGTAAGGCTTTTGATGAAGCATTAAACCTCCCCATTTAACTAGGCAGAGTCCGGGCCTTGAAAAGGAGCAAATGTTTTTATGAAAACTTAATCCGGCCCTTGTAAAAAGAAGCATTTTTCGGATGAGGCAATAAACTGGCCTCCTGACCTTTAGTGGTCATTAATTCCCTACCTTAATGATGAGTTTGACCTCATTTATGGAAGTGGTAGCGCATTCCGCCGACCTTATAGAGCCTGGCAGCATGCGCTACCTTTGTGAAAAACTAGTCTGGCCAGCAGGGGGGGCTCTTTCCCTGACATGTACCAATGGGATCAAACGTCCTAATACAACGAGGCGGATTCCAGGCCGTGAAAAGGAGCAAATGTTTTTATGAAACCTTAATCCGGCCCCTTTAAAAAGGAGTGTCCTTCGCATGAGGCATTAAACTGGCCTCCTGACTTTCTGTGGTCTTTAATTCCCTACCTTAATGGTGAATTTGACCTCATTTTTGGAGGTGGTAGCGCATTCCGCCGACCTTATAGAGCCTGGCAGCATGCGCTACCTTTGTGAAAAACTAGTCTGGCCAGCAGGGGGGGCTCTTTCCCTGACATGTACCTATGGGATCAAACGTCCTAATACAACGAGGCGGATTCCAGGCCGTGAAAAGGAGCAAATGTTTTTATGAAACCTTAATCCGGCCCCTGTAAAAAGGAGTGTCCTTCTCATGAGGCATTAAACTGGCCTCCTGACTTTCTGTGGTCTTTAATTCCCTACCTTAATGGTGAATTTGACCTCATTTATGGAGTTGGTAGCACATTCCGCTGGTCTGATTGAACCTGTCAGGATGCGCTACCCCTCTATCAGAGCAGCTTCATTCATCCAAAAAATGTATGTTCAACTGTTGCTTGCAGTAGTCAGATTCTGGTTATTCTCTAAAGCTAAGCAGGTCCAAGCCTGCTCTGTTATGGATGGGAGACCATTTGTGGAAAACTAGCTTCCTGCTGGAGATAGTTTTAGTCCAGCCAGCAGGGTTTGCTCATTCCCTGACATGTTCTTTAGGTTCTAAAAGTCCAGATATACAAAAATGACTTCTGCGGTGTAAGGCTTTTGATGAAGCATTAAACCGCCCCATTTAACTAGGCAGATTCCGGGCCTTGAAAAGGAGCAAATGTTTTTATGAAACCTTAATCCGGCCCTTGTAAAAAGAAGCATCTTTCGGATGAGGCAATGAACTGGCCTCCTGACCTTTAGTGGTCATTAATTCCCTACCTTAATGATGAATTTGACCTCATTTATGGAAGTGGTAGCGCATTCCGCCGACCTTCTAGAGCACTGGTCTCAAACTCAATTCCTGGTGGGCCACAGCTCTGCACATTTTCGCTCCAACCCTAATCAAACACACCTGATCCAGCTAATCAAGGTCTTCAGGATTACTAGAAACTCCAAGCAGGTGTGAGCTGGAGCTGGTTGGAGCTAAACTCTGCAGAGCTGCGGCCCTCCAGGAATTGAGTTTGAGACCTCTGTTCTAGAGCCTGGCAGCATGCGCTACCTTTGTGAAAAACTAGTCTGGCCAGCAGGGGGGGCTCTTTCCCTGACATGTACCTATGGGATCAAACATCCTAATACAACGAGGCGGATTCCAGGCCGTGAAAAGGAGCAAATGTTTTCATGAAACCTTAATCCGGCCCCTGTACAAAGGAATGTCCTTCTCATGAGGCATTAAACTGGCCTCTTGACTTTCTGTGGTCATTAATTCCCTACCTTAATGGTGAATTTGACCTCATTTATGGAGGTGGTAGCACATTCCGCCGACCTTATAGAGCCTGGCAGCATGCGCTACCTTTGTGAAAAACTAGTCTGGCCAGCAGGGAGGGCTCTTTCCCTGACATGTACCTATGGGATCAAACGTCCTAATACAACGAGGCGGATTCCAGGCCGTGAAAAGGAGCAAATGTTTTTATGAAACCTTAATCCGGCCCCTTTAAAAGGAGTGTCCTTCGCATGAGGCATTAAACTGGCCTCCTGACTTTCTGTGGTAATTAATTCCCTACCTTAATGGTGAATTTGACCTCATTTATGGAGGTGGTAGCGCATTCCGCCGACCTTATAGAGCCTGGCAGCATGCGCTACCTTTGTGAAAAACTAGTCTGGCCAGCAGGGGGGGCTCTTTCCCTGACATGTACCTATGGGATCAAAAGTCCTAATACAACGAGGCGGATTCCAGGCCGTGAAAAGGAGCAAATGTTTTTATGAAACCTTAATCCGGCCCCTGTAAAAAGGAGTGTCCTTCTCATGAGGCATTAAACTGGCCTCCTGACTTTCTGTGGTCTTTAATTCCCTACCTTAATGGTGAATTTGACCTCATTTATGGAGGTGGTA
The DNA here is from genome assembly GCF_049309525.1 of Garra rufa. Classification (NCBI taxonomy): domain Eukaryota; kingdom Metazoa; phylum Chordata; class Actinopteri; order Cypriniformes; family Cyprinidae; genus Garra; species Garra rufa. The sequence goes on along the minus strand of NC_133372.1, from coordinate 48,745,823 downwards.
GCACATTCCGCTGGTCTGATTGAACCTGTCAGGATGCGCTACCCCTCTATCAGAGCAGCTTCATTCATCACAAAAGAACAAGTTCAACTGTTGCTTGCAGTAGTCAGATTCTGGTTATTCTCTAAAGCTAAGCAGGCCCAAGCCTGCTCTGTGCATGGATGGGAGACCATTTGTGGAAAACTAGCTTTCTGCTGGAGATAGTTTTAGTCCACCCAGCAGGGGGGGCTCTTCCCCTGACATGTACCTATGGGATCAAACGTCCTAATACAATGAGGCGTATTCCAGTCCGTGAAAAGGAGCAAATGTTTTTATGAAACCTTAATCTGGCCCTTGTAAAAAGAAGCATGTTTCGGATGAGGCAATAAACTGGCCTCCTGACCTTTAGTGGTCATTAATTCCCTACCTTAATGATGAATTTGACCTCATTTATGGAAGTGGTAGCGCATTCCGCCGACCTTATAGAGCCTGGCAGCATGCGCTACCCCTTAATCAGAGCAGCTTCATTCATCACAAAAGAACAAGTTCAACTGTTGCTTGCAGTAGTCAGATTGTGGTTACTCTCTAAAGCTAAGCAGGCCCAAGCCTGCTCTGTACATGGATGGGAGTCACTTTGTGGAAAACTAGCTTCCTGCTGGAGATAGATTTAGTCCAGCCAGCAGGGGTTGCTAATTCCCTGACATGTACTTTAGGTTCCAAAAGTCCAGAAATACAAAAATGACTTCTGTGGTGTAAGGCTTTTGATGAAGCATTAAACCGCCTCATTTAACTAGTCAGATTCTGGGCCTTGAAAAGGAGCAAATGTTTTTATGAAACCTTAATCCGGCCCTTGTAAAAAGAAGCATCTTTCGAATGAGGCAATGAACTGGCCTCCTGACCTTTAGTGGTCATTAATTCCCTACCTTAATAATGAATTTGACCTCATTTATGGAAGTGGTAGCGCATTCCGCCGACCTTATAGAGCCTGGCAGCATGCGCTACCTTTGTGAAAAACTAGTTTGGCCAGCAGGGGGGGCTCATTCCCTGACATGTACCTATGGGATCAAACGTCCTAATACAATGAGGCGGATTCCAGGCTGTGAAAAGGAGCAAATGTTTTTATGAAACCTTAATCCGGCCCTTGTAAAAAGAAGGATCTTTCGGATGAGGCAATAAACTGGCCTCCTGACCTTTAGTGGTCATTAATTCCCTGCCTTAATGATGAATTTGACCTCATTTATGGAAGTGGTAGCGCATTCCGCCGACCTTATAGAGCCTGGCAGCATGCGCTACCTTTGTGAAAAACTAGTCTGGCCAGCAGGGGGGGCTCTTTCCCTGACATGTACCTATGGGATCAAACGCCCTAATACAACGAGGCGGATTCCAGGCCTTGAAAAGGAGCAAATGTTTTTATGAAACCTTAATCCGGCCCCTGTAAAAAGGAGTATCCTTCTCATGAGGTATTAAACTGGCCTCTTGACTTTCTGTGGTCATTAATTCCCTACCTTAATGGTGAATTTGACCTCATTTATGGAGGTGGTAGCACATTCCGCTGGCCTGATTGAACCTGTCAGGATGCGCTACCCCTCTATCAGAGCAGCTTCATTCATCCAAAAAAAATAAGTTCAACTGTTGCTTGCGGTAGTCAGATTCTGGTTATTCTCTAAAGCTAAGCAGGCCCAAGCCTGCTCTGTACATGGATTCGAGACCATTTGTGGAAAACTAGCTTCCTGCTGGGGATAGTTTTAGTCCAGCCAGCAGGGTTTGCTCATTCCCTGACATGTTCTTTAGGTTCTAAAAGTCCAGATATACAAAAATGACTTCTGCGGTGTAAGGCTTTTGATGAAGCATTAAACCGCCCCATTTAACTAGGCAGATTCCGGGCCTTGAAAAGGAGCAAATGTTTTTATGAAACCTTAATCCGGCCCTTGTAAAAAGAAGCATCTTTCGGATGAGGCAATGAACTGGCCTCCTGACCTTTAGTGGTCATTAATTCCCTACCTTAATGATGAATTTGACCTCATTTATGGAAGTGGTAGCGCATTCCGCCGACCTTATAGAGCCTGGCAGCGTGCGCTACCTTTGTGAAAAACTAGTCTGGCCAGCAGGGGGGCTCTTTCCCTGACATGTACCTATGGGATCAAACGTCCTAATACAACGAGGCGGATTCCAGGCCGTGAAAAGGAGCAAATGTTTTTATGAAACCTTAATCCGGCCCCTTTAAAAGGAGTGTCCTTCGCATGAGGCATTAAACTGGCCTCCTGACTTTCTGTGGTAATTAATTCCCTACCTTAATGGTGAATTTGACCTCATTTATGGAGGTGGTAGCGCATTCCGCCGACCTTATAGAGCCTGGCAGCATGCGCTACCTTTGTGAAAAACTAGTCTGGCCAGCAGGGGGGGCTCTTTCCCTGACATGTACCTATGGGATCAAACGTCCTAATACAACGAGGCGGATTCCAGGCCTTGAAAAGGAGCAAATGTTTTTATGAAACCTTAATCCGGCCCCTGTAAAAAGGAGTATCCTTCTCATGAGGCATTAAACTGGCCTCCTGACTTTCTGTGGTCTTTAATTCCCTACCTTAATGGTGAATTTGACCTCATTTATGGAGGTGGTAGCACATTCCGCTGGCCTGATTGAACCTGTCAGGATGCGCTACCCCTCTATCAGAGCAGCTTCATTCATCCAAAAAAAATAAGTTCAACTGTTGCTTGCGGTAGTCAGATTCTGGTTATTCTCTAAAGCTAAGCAGGCCCAAGCCTGCTCTGTGCATGGATTCGAGACCATTTGTGGAAAACTAGCTTCCTGCTGGGGATAGTTTTAGTCCAGCCAGCAGGGTTTGCTCATTCCCTGACATGTTCTTTAGGTTCTAAAAGTCCAGATATACAAAAATGACTTCTGCGGTGTAAGGCTTTTGATGAAGCATTAAACCGCCCCATTTAACTAGGCAGATTCCGGGCCTTGAAAAGGAGCAAATGTTTTTATGAAACCTTAATCCGGCCCTTGTAAAAAGAAGCATCTTTCGGATGAGGCAATGAACTGGCCTCCTGACCTTTAGTGGTCATTAATTCCCTACCTTAATGATGAATTTGACCTCATTTATGGAAGTGGTAGCGCATTCCGCCGACCTTATAGAGCCTGGCAGCGTGCGCTACCTTTGTGAAAAACTAGTCTGGCCAGCAGGGGGGCTCTTTCCCTGACATGTACCTATGGGATCAAACGTCCTAATACAACGAGGCGGATTCCAGGCCGTGAAAAGGAGCAAATGTTTTTATGAAACCTTAATCCGGCCCCTTTAAAAGGAGTGTCCTTCGCATGAGGCATTAAACTGGCCTCCTGACTTTCTGTGGTAATTAATTCCCTACCTTAATGGTGAATTTGACCTCATTTATGGAGGTGGTAGCGCATTCCGCCGACCTTATAGAGCCTGGCAGCATGCGCTACCTTTGTGAAAAACTAGTCTGGCCAGCAGGGGGGGCTCTTTCCCTGACATGTACCTATGGGATCAAACGTCCTAATACAACGAGGCGGATTCCAGGGCGTGAAAAGGAGCAAATGTTTTTATGAAACCTTAATCCGGCCCCTGTAAAAAGGAGTGTCCTTCTCATGAGGCATTAAACTGGCCTCCTGACTTTCTGTGGTCTTTAATTCCCTACCTTAATGGTTCATTTGACCTCATTTATGGAGGTGGTAGCACATTCCGCTGGTCTGATTGAACCTGTCAGGATGCGCTACCCCTCTATCAGAGCAGCTTCATTCATCCGAAGAAAATAAGTTCAACTGTTGCTTGCAGTAGTCAGATTCTGGTTATTCTCTAAAGCTAAGCAGGCCTAAACCTACTCTGTGCATGGATGGGAGACCATTTGTGGAAAACTAGCTTCCTGTTGGAGATAGTTTTAGTCCAGCCAGCAGGGTTTGCTCATTCCCTGACATGTACTTTAGGTTCCAAAAGTCCAGATATACAAAAATGACTTCTGCGGTGTAAGGCTTTTGATGAAGCATTAAACCTCCCCATTTAACTAGGCAGAGTCCGGGCCTTGAAAAGGAGCAAATGTTTTTATGAATCCTTAATCCGGCCCTTGTAAAAAGAAGCATTTTTCGAACGAGGCAATGAACTGGCCTCCTGACCTTTAGTGGTCATTAATTTCCTACCTTAATGATGAATTTGACCTCATTTATGGAAGTGGTAGCGCATTCCGCCGACCTTATGGAGCCTGGCAGCGTGCGCTACCTTTGTGAAAAACTAGTCTGGCCAGCAGGGGGGGCTCTTTCCCTGACATGTACCTATGGGATCAAACGTCCTAATACAACGAGGCGGATTCCAGGCCGTGAAAAGGAGCAAATGTTTTTATGAAACCTTAATCCGGCCCCTTTAAAAGGAGTGTCCTTCGCATGAGGCATTAAACTGGCCTCCTGACTTTCTGTGGTAATTAATTCCCTACCTTAATGGTGAATTTGACCTCATTTATGGAGGTGGTAGCGCATTCCGCCGACCTTATAGAGCCTGGCAGCATGCGCTACCTTTGTGAAAAACTAGTCTGGCCAGCAGGGGGGGCTCTTTCCCTGACATGTACCTATGGGATCAAACGTCCTAATACAACGAGGCGGATTCCAGGCCGTGAAAAGGAGCAAATGTTTTTATGAAACCTTAATCCGGCCACTGTAAAAAGGAGTGTCCTTCTCATGAGGCATTAAACTGGCCTCCTGACTTTCTGTGGTCTTTAATTCCCTACCTTAATGGTGAATTTGACCTCATTTATGGAGGTGGTAGCACATTCCGCTGGTCTGATTGAACCTGTCAGGATGCGCTACCCCTCTATCAGTGCAGCTTCATTCATCCAAAAAATGTATGTTCAACTGTTGCTTGCACTAGTCAGATTCTGGTTATTCTCTAAAGCTAAGCAGGTCCAAGCCTGCTCTGTTATGGATGGGAGACCATTTGTGGAAAACTAGCTTCCTGCTGGAGATAGTTTTAGTCCAGCCAGCAGGGTTTGCTCATTCCCTGACATGTTCTTTAGGTTCTAAAAGTCCAGATATACAAAAATGACTTCTGCGGTGTAAGGCTTTTGATGAAGCATTAAACCGCCCCATTTAACTAGGCAGATTCCGGGCCTTGAAAAGGAGCAAATGTTTTTATGAAACCTTAATCCGGCCCTTGTAAAAAGAAGCATCTTTCGAATGAGGCAATGAACTGGCCTCCTGACCTTTAGTGGTCATTAATTCCCTACCTTAATGATGAATTTGACCTCATTTATGGAAGTGGTAGCGCATTCCGCCGACCTTATAGAGCCTGGCAGCATGCGCTATCTTTGTGAAAAACTAGTCTGGCCAGCAGGGGGGGCTCATTCCCTGACATGTACCTATGGGATCAAACGTCCTAATACAACGAGGCGGATTCCAGGCTGTGAAAAGGAGCAAATGTTTTTATGAAACCTTAATCCGGCCCTTGTAAAAAGAAGGATCTTTCGGATGAGGCAATAAACTGGCCTCCTGACCTTTAGTGGTCATTAATTCCCTGCCTTAATGATGAATTTGACCTCATTTATGGAAGTGGTAGCGCATTCCGCCGACCTTATAGAGCCTGGCAGCATGCGCTACCTTTGTGAAAAACTAGTCTGGCCAGCAGGGGGGGCTCTTTCCCTGACATGTACCTATGGGATCAAACGCCCTAATACAACGAGGCGGATTCCAGGCCTTGAAAAGGAGCAAATGTTTTTATGAAACCTTAATCCGGCCCCTGTAAAAAGGAGTATCCTTCTCATGAGGTATTAAACTGGCCTCTTGACTTTCTGTGGTCATTAATTCCCTACCTTAATGGTGAATTTGACCTCATTTATGGAGGTGGTAGCACATTCCGCTGGCCTGATTGAACCTGTCAGGATGCGCTACCCCTCTATCAGAGCAGCTTCATTCATCCAAAAAAAATAAGTTCAACTGTTGCTTGCGGTAGTCAGATTCTGGTTATTCTCTAAAGCTAAGCAGGCCCAAGCCTGCTCTGTGCATGGATTCGAGACCATTTGTGGAAAACTAGCTTCCTGCTGGGGATAGTTTTAGTCCAGCCAGCAGGGTTTGCTCATTCCCTGACATGTTCTTTAGGTTCTAAAAGTCCAGATATACAAAAATGACTTCTGCGGTGTAAGGCTTTTGATGAAGCATTAAACCGCCCCATTTAACTAGGCAGATTCCGGGCCTTGAAAAGGAGCAAATGTTTTTATGAAACCTTAATCCGGCCCTTTTAAAAAGAAGCATCTTTCGGATGAGGCAATGAACTGGCCTCCTGACCTTTAGTGGTCATTAATTCCCTACCTTAATGATGAATTTGACCTCATTTATGGAAGTGGTAGCGCATTCCGCCGACCTTATAGAGCCTGGCAGCGTGCGCTACCTTTGTGAAAAACTAGTCTGGCCAGCAGGGGGGCTCTTTCCCTGACATGTACCTATGGGATCAAACGTCCTAATACAACGAGGCGGATTCCAGGCCGTGAAAAGGAGCAAATGTTTTTATGAAACCTTAATCCGGCCCCTTTAAAAGGAGTGTCCTTCGCATGAGGCATTAAACTGGCCTCCTGACTTTCTGTGGTAATTAATTCCCTACCTTAATGGTGAATTTGACCTCATTTATGGAGGTGGTAGCGCATTCCGCCGACCTTATAGAGCCTGGCAGCATGCGCTACCTTTGTGAAAAACTAGTCTGGCCAGCAGGGGGGGCTCTTTCCCTGACATGTACCTATGGGATCAAACGTCCTAATACAACGAGGCGGATTCCAGGCCTTGAAAAGGAGCAAATGTTTTTATGAAACCTTAATCCGGCCCCTGTAAAAAGGAGTATCCTTCTCATGAGGCATTAAACTGGCCTCCTGACTTTCTGTGGTCTTTAATTCCCTACCTTAATGGTGAATTTGACCTCATTTATGGAGGTGGTAGCACATTCCGCTGGCCTGATTGAACCTGTCAGGATGCGCTACCCCTCTATCAGAGCAGCTTCATTCATCCAAAAAAAATAAGTTCAACTGTTGCTTGCGGTAGTCAGATTCTGGTTATTCTCTAAAGCTAAGCAGGCCCAAGCCTGCTCTGTGCATGGATTCGAGACCATTTGTGGAAAACTAGCTTCCTGCTGGGGATAGTTTTAGTCCAGCCAGCAGGGTTTGCTCATTCCCTGACATGTTCTTTAGGTTCTAAAAGTCCAGATATACAAAAATGACTTCTGCGGTGTAAGGCTTTTGATGAAGCATTAAACCGCCCCATTTAACTAGGCAGATTCCGGGCCTTGAAAAGGAGCAAATGTTTTTATGAAACCTTAATCCGGCCCTTGTAAAAAGAAGCATCTTTCGGATGAGGCAATGAACTGGCCTCCTGACCTTTAGTGGTCATTAATTCCCTACCTTAATGATGAATTTGACCTCATTTATGGAAGTGGTAGCGCATTCCGCCGACCTTATAGAGCCTGGCAGCGTGCGCTACCTTTGTGAAAAACTAGTCTGGCCAGCAGGGGGGCTCTTTCCCTGACATGTACCTATGGGATCAAACGTCCTAATACAACGAGGCGGATTCCAGGCCCTGAAAAGGAGCAAATGTTTTTATGAAACCTTAATCCGGCCCCTTTAAAAGGAGTGTCCTTCGCATGAGGCATTAAACTGGCCTCCTGACTTTCTGTGGTAATTAATTCCCTACCTTAATGGTGAATTTGACCTCATTTATGGAGGTGGTAGCGCATTCCGCCGACCTTATAGAGCCTGGCAGCATGCGCTACCTTTGTGAAAAACTAGTCTGGCCAGCAGGGGGGGCTCTTTCCCTGACATGTACCTATGGGATCAAACGTCCTAATACAACGAGGCGGATTCCAGGCCGTGAAAAGGAGCAAATGTTTTTATGAAACCTTAATCCGGCCCCTGTAAAAAGGAGTGTCCTTCTCATGAGGCATTAAACTGGCCTCCTGACTTTCTGTGGTCTTTAATTCCCTACCTTAATGGTGAATTTGACCTCATTTATGGAGGTGGTAGCACATTCCGCTGGTCTGATTGAACCTGTCAGGATGCGCTACCCCTCTATCAGAGCAGCTTCATTCATCCGAAGAAAATAAGTTCAACTGTTGCTTGCAGTAGTCAGATTCTGGTTATTCTCTAAAGCTAAGCAGGCCTAAACCTACTCTGTGCATGGATGGGAGACCATTTGTGGAAAACTAGCTTCCTGCAGGAGATAGTTTTAGTCCAGCCAGCAGGGTTTGCTCATTCCCTGACATGTACTTTAGGTTCCAAAAGTCCAGATATACAAAAATGACTTCTGCGGTGTAAGGCTTTTGATGAAGCATTAAACCTCCCCATTTAACTAGGCAGAGTCCGGGCCTTGAAAAGGAGCAAATGTTTTTATGAATCCTTAATCCGGCCCTTGTAAAAAGAAGCATTTTTCGAACGAGGCAATGAACTGGCCTCCTGACCTTTAGTGGTCATTAATTTCCTACCTTAATGATGAATTTGACCTCATTTATGGAAGTGGTAGCGCATTCCGCCGACCTTATGGAGCCTGGCAGCGTGCGCTACCTTTGTGAAAAACTAGTCTGGCCAGCAGGGGGGGCTCTTTCCCTGACATGTACCTATGGGATCAAACGTCCTAATACAACGAGGCGGATTCCAGGCCGTGAAAAGGAGCAAATGTTTTTATGAAACCTTAATCCGGCCCCTTTAAAAGGAGTGTCCTTCGCATGAGGCATTAAACTGGCCTCCTGACTTTCTGTGGTAATTAATTCCCTACCTTAATGGTGAATTTGACCTCATTTATGGAGGTGGTAGCGCATTCCGCCGACCTTATAGAGCCTGGCAGCATGCGCTACCTTTGTGAAAAACTAGTCTGGCCAGCAGGGGGGGCTCTTTCCCTGACATGTACCTATGGGATCAAACGTCCTAATACAACGAGGCGGATTCCAGGCCGTGAAAAGGAGCAAATGTTTTTATGAAACCTTAATCCGGCCACTGTAAAAAGGAGTGTCCTTCTCATGAGGCATTAAACTGGCCTCCTGACTTTCTGTGGTCTTTAATTCCCTACCTTAATGGTGAATTTGACCTCATTTATGGAAGTGGTAGCACATTCCGCTGGTCTGATTGAACCTGTCAGGATGCGCTACCCCTCTATCAGTGCAGCTTCATTCATCCAAAAAATGTATGTTCAACTGTTGCTTGCACTAGTCAGATTCTGGTTATTCTCTAAAGCTAAGCAGGTCCAAGCCTGCTCTGTTATGGATGGGAGACCATTTGTGGAAAACTAGCTTCCTGCTGGAGATAGTTTTAGTCCAGCCAGCAGGGTTTGCTCATTCCCTGACATGTTCTTTAGGTTCTAAAAGTCCAGATATACAAAAATGACTTCTGCGGTGTAAGGCTTTTGATGAAGCATTAAACCGCCCCATTTAACTAGGCAGATTCCGGGCCTTGAAAAGGAGCAAATGTTTTTATGAAACCTTAATCCGGCCCTTGTAATAAGAAGCATCTTTCGGATGAGGCAATGAACTGGCCTCCTGACCTTTAGTGGTCATTAATTCCCTACCTTAATGATGAATTTGACCTCATTTATGGAAGTGGTAGCGCATTCCGCCGACCTTCTAGAGCCTGGCAGCATGCGCTACCTTTGTGAAAAACTAGTCTGGCCAGCAGGGGGGGCTCTTTCCCTGACATGTACCTATGGGATCAAACGTCCTAATACAACGAGGCGGATTCCAGGCCGTGAAAATGAGCAAATGTTTTTATGAAACCTTAATCCGGCCCCTGTACAAAGGAATGTCCTTCTCATGAGGCATTAAACTGGCCTCTTGACTTTCTGTGGTCATTAATTCCCTACCTTAATGGTGAATTTGACCTCATTTATGGAAGTGGTAGCGCATTCCGCCGACCTTATAGAGCCTGGCAGCATGCGCTACCTTTGTGAAAAACTAGTCTGGCCAGCAGGGGGGGCTCTTTCCCTGACATGTACCTATGGGATCAAACGTCCTAATACAACGAGGCGGATTCCAGGCCGTGAAAAGGAGCAAATGTTTTTATGAAACCTTAATCCGGCCCTTGTAAAAAGAAGCATCTTTCGGATGAGGCATTAAACTGGCCTCCTGACTTTCTGTGGTCATTAATTCCCTACCTTAATGGTGAATTTGACCTCATTTATGGAGGTGGTAGCACATTCCGCTGGCCTGATTGAACCTGTCAGGATGCCCTACCCCTCTATCAGAGCAGCTTCATTCAACAAAAAAGAACAAGTTCAACTGTTGCTTGCAGTAGTCAGATTCTGGTTACTTTCCAAAGCTAAGCAGGTCCAAACCTGATCTGTGCATGGATGGGAGACCCTTTGTGGAAAACTAGCTTCCTGCTGGAGATAGTTTTAGTCCACCCAGCAGGGGGGGCTCTTCCCCTGACATGTACCTATGGGATCAAACGTCCTAATACAACGAGGCGTATTCCAGTCCGTGAAAAGGAGCAAATGTTTTTATGAAACCTTAATCTGGCCCTTGTAAAAAGAAGCATGTTTCGGATGAGGCAATAAACTGGCCTCCTGACCTTTAGTGGTCATTAATTCCCTACCTTAATGATGAATTTGACCTCATTTATGGAAGTGGTAGCGCATTCCGCCGACCTTATAGAGCCTGGCAGCATGCGCTACCTTTGTGAAAAACTAGTCTGGCCAGCAGGGGGGGCTCTTTCCCTGACATGTACCTATGGGATCAAACGTCCTAATACAACGAGGCGGATTCCAGGCCTTGAAAAGGAGCAAATGTTTTTATGAAACCTTAATCCGGCCCCTGTAAAAAGGAGTATCCTTCTCATGAGGCATTAAACTGGCCTCTTGACTTTCTGTGGTCATTAATTCCCTACCTTAATGGTGAATTTGACCTCATTTATGGAGGTGGTAGCACATTCCGCTGGCCTGATTGAACCTGTCAGGATGCGCTACCCCTCTATCAGAGCAGCTTCATTCATCCAAAAAAAATAAGTTCAACTGTTGCTTGCGGTAGTCAGATTCTGGTTATTCTCTAAAGCTAAGCAGGCCCAAGCCTGCTCTGTGCATGGATTCGAGACCATTTGTGGAAAACTAGCTTCCTGCTGGAGATAGATTTAGTCCAGCCAGCAGGGGTTGCTAATTCCCTGACATGTACTTTAGGTTCCAAAAGTCCAGAAATACAAAAATGACTTCTGTGGTGTAAGGCTTTTGATGAAGCATTAAACCGCCTCATTTAACTAGTCAGATTCCGGGCCTTGAAAAGGAGCAAATGTTTTTATGAAACCTTAATCCGGCCCTTGTAAAAAGAAGCATCTTTCGAATGAGGCAATGAACTGGCCTCCTGACCTTTAGTGGTCATTAATTCCCTACCTTAATGATGAATTTGACCTCATTTATGGAAGTGGTAGCGCATTCCGCCGACCTTATAGAGCCTGGCAGCATGCGCTACCTTTGTGAAAAACTAGTCTGGCCAGCAGGGGGGGCTCATTCCCTGACATGTACCTATGGGATCAAACGTCCTAATACAACGAGGCGGATTCCAGGCTGTGAAAAGGAGCAAATGTTTTTATGAAACCTTAATCCGGCCCTTGTAAAAAGAAGGATCTTTCGGATGAGGCAATAAACTGGCCTCCTGACCTTTAGTGGTCATTAATTCCCTGCCTTAATGATGAATTTGACCTCATTTATGGAAGTGGTAGCGCATTCCGCCGACCTTATAGAGCCTGGCAGCATGCGCTACCTTTGTGAAAAACTAGTCTGGCCAGCAGGGGGGGCTCTTTCCCTGACATGTACCTATGGGATCAAACGTCCTAATACAACGAGGCGGATTCCAGGCCTTGAAAAGGAGCAAATGTTTTTATGAAACCTTAATCCGGCCCCTGTAAAAAGGAGTATCCTTCTCATGAGGCATTAAACTGGCCTCTTGACTTTCTGTGGTCATTAATTCCCTACCTTAATGGTGAATTTGACCTCATTTATGGAGGTGGTAGCACATTCCGCTGGCCTGATTGAACCTGTCAGGATGCGCTACCCCTCTATCAGAGCAGCTTCATTCATCCAAAAAAAATAAGTTCAACTGTTGCTTGCGGTAGTCAGATTCTGGTTATTCTCTAAAGCTAAGCAGGCCCAAGCCTGCTCTGTGCATGGATTCGAGACCATTTGTGGAAAACTAGCTTCCTGCTGGGGATAGTTTTAGTCCAGCCAGCAGGGTTTGCTCATTCCCTGACATGTTCTTTAGGTTCTAAAAGTCCAGATATACAAAAATGACTTCTGCGGTGTAAGGCTTTTGATGAAGCATTAAACCGCCCCATTTAACTAGGCAGATTCCGGGCCTTGAAAAGGAGCAAATGTTTTTATGAAACCTTAATCCGGCCCTTGTAAAAAGAAGCATCTTTCGGATGAGGCAATGAACTGGCCTCCTGACCTTTAGTGGTCATTAATTCCCTACCTTAATGATGAATTTGACCTCATTTATGGAAGTGGTAGCGCATTCCGCCGACCTTATAGAGCCTGGCAGCGTGCGCTACCTTTGTGAAAAACTTGTCTGGCCAGCAGGGGGGCTCTTTCCCTGACATGTACCTATGGGATCAAACGTCCTAATACAACGAGGCGGATTCCAGGCCGTGAAAAGGAGCAAATGTTTTTATGAAACCTTAATCCGGCCCCTTTAAAAGGAGTGTCCTTCGCATGAGGCATTAAACTGGCCTCCTGACTTTCTGTGGTAATTAATTCCCTACCTTAATGGTGAATTTGACCTCATTTATGGAGGTGGTAGCGCATTCCGCCGACCTTATAGAGCCTGGCAGCATGCGCTACCTTTGTGAAAAACTAGTCTGGCCAGCAGGGGGGGCTCTTTCCCTGACATGTACCTATGGGATCAAACGTCCTAATACAACGAGGCGGATTCCAGGCCGTGAAAAGGAGCAAATGTTTTTATGAAACCTTAATCCGGCCCCTGTAAAAAGGAGTGTCCTTCTCATGAGGCATTAAACTGGCCTCCTGACTTTCTGTGGTCTTTAATTCCCTACCTTAATGGTGAATTTGACCTCATTTATGGAGGTGGTAGCACATTCCGCTGGTCTGATTGAACCTGTCAGGATGCGCTACCCCTCTATCAGAGCAGCTTCATTCATCCGAAGAAAATAAGTTCAACTGTTGCTTGCAGTAGTCAGATTCTGGTTATTCTCTAAAGCTAAGCAGGCCTAAACCTACTCTGTGCATGGATGGGAGACCATTTGTGGAAAACTAGCTTCCTGCTGGAGATAGTTTTAGTCCAGCCAGCAGGGTTTGCTCATTCCCTGACATGTACTTTAGGTTCCAAAAGTCCAGATATACAAAAATGACTTCTGCGGTGTAAGGCTTTTGATGAAGCATTAAACCTCCCCATTTAACTAGGCAGAGTCCGGGCCTTGAAAAGGAGCAAATGTTTTTATGAATCCTTAATCCGGCCCTTGTAAAAAGAAGCATTTTTCGAACGAGGCAATGAACTGGCCTCCTGACCTTTAGTGGTCATTAATTTCCTACCTTAATGATGAATTTGACCTCATTTATGGAAGTGGTAGCGCATTCCGCCGACCTTATGGAGCCTGGCAGCGTGCGCTACCTTTGTGAAAAACTAGTCTGGCCAGCAGGGGGGGCTCTTTCCCTGACATGTACCTATGGGATCAAACATCCTAATACAACGAGGCGGATTCCAGGCCGTGAAAAGGAGCAAATGTTTTTATGAAACCTTAATCCGGCCCCTTTAAAAGGAGTGTCCTTCGCATGAGGCATTAAACTGGCCTCCTGACTTTCTGTGGTAATTAATTCCCTACCTTAATGGTGAATTTGACCTCATTTATGGAGGTGGTAGCGCATTCCGCCGACCTTATAGAGCCTGGCAGCATGCGCTACCTTTGTGAAAAACTAGTCTGGCCAGCAGGGGGGGCTCTTTCCCTGACATGTACCTATGGGATCAAACGTCCTAATACAACGAGGCGGATTCCAGGCCGTGAAAAGGAGCAAATGTTTTTATGAAACCTTAATCCGGCCACTGTAAAAAGGAGTGTCCTTCTCATGAGGCATTAAACTGGCCTCCTGACTTTCTGTGGTCTTTAATTCCCTACCTTAATGGTGAATTTGACCTCATTTATGGAGGTGGTAGCACATTCCGCTGGTCTGATTGAACCTGTCAGGATGCGCTACCCCTCTATCAGTGCAGCTTCATTCATCCAAAAAATTTATGTTCAACTGTTGCTTGCACTAGTCAGATTCTGGTTATTCTCTAAAGCTAAGCAGGTCCAAGCCTGCTCTGTTATGGATGGGAGACCATTTGTGGAAAACTAGCTTCCTGCTGGAGATAGTTTTAGTCCAGCCAGCAGGGTTTGCTCATTCCCTGACATGTTCTTTAGGTTCTAAAAGTCCAGATATACAAAAATGACTTCTGCGGTGTAAGGCTTTTGATGAAGCATTAAACCGCCCCATTTAACTAGGCAGATTCCGGGCCTTGAAAAGGAGCAAATGTTTTTATGAAACCTTAATCCGGCCCTTGTAAAAAGAAGCATCTTTCGGATGAGGCAATGAACTGGCCTCCTGACCTTTAGTGGTCATTAATTCCCTACCTTAATGATGAATTTGACCTCATTTATGGAAGTGGTAGCGCATTCCGCCGACCTTCTAGAGCCTGGCAGCATGCGCTACCTTTGTGAAAAACTAGTCTGGCCAGCAGGGGGGGCTCTTTCCCTGACATGTACCTATGGGATCAAACGTCCTAATACAACGAGGCGGATTCCAGGCCGTGAAAATGAGCAAATGTTTTTATGAAACCTTAATCCGGCCCCTGTACAAAGGAATGTCCTTCTCATGAGGCATTAAACTGGCCTCTTGACTTTCTGTGGTCATTAATTCCCTACCTTAATGGTGAATTTGACCTCATTTATGGAAGTGGTAGCGCATTCCGCCGACCTTATAGAGCCTGGCAGCATGCGCTACCTTTGTGAAAAACTAGTCTGGCCAGCAGGGGGGGCTCTTTCCCTGACATGTACCTATGGGATCAAACGTCCTAATACAACGAGGCGGATTCCAGGCCGTGAAAAGGAGCAAATGTTTTTATGAAACCTTAATCCGGCCCTTGTAAAAAGAAGCATCTTTCGGATGAGGCATTAAACTGGCCTCCTGACTTTCTGTGGTCATTAATTCCCTACCTTAATGGTGAATTTGACCTCATTTATGGAGGTGGTAGCACATTCCGCTGGCCTGATTGAACCTGTCAGGATGCCCTACCCCTCTATCAGAGCAGCTTCATTCAACAAAAAAGAACAAGTTCAACTGTTGCTTGCAGTAGTCAGATTCTGGTTACTCTCCAAAGCTAAGCAGGTCCAAACCTGATCTGTGCATGGATGGGAGACCCTTTGTGGAAAACTAGCTTCCTGCTGGAGATAGTTTTAGTCCACCCAGCAGGGGGGGCTCTTCCCCTGACATGTACCTATGGGATCAAACGTCCTAATACAACGAGGCGTATTCCAGTCCGTGAAAAGGAGCAAATGTTTTTATGAAACCTTAATCTGGCCCTTGTAAAAAGAAGCATGTTTCGGATGAGGCAATAAACTGGCCTCCTGACCTTTAGTGGTCATTAATTCCCTACCTTAATGATGAATTTGACCTCATTTATGGAAGTGGTAGCGCATTCCGCCGACCTTATAGAGCCTGGCAGCATGCGCTACCTTTGTGAAAAACTAGTCTGGCCAGCAGGGGGGGCTCTTTCCCTGACATGTACCTATGGGATCAAACGTCCTAATACAACGAGGCGGATTCCAGGCCTTGAAAAGGAGCAAATGTTTTTATGAAACCTTAATCCGGCGCCTGTAAAAAGGAGTATCCTTCACATGAGGCATTAAACTGGCCTCTTGACTTTCTGTGGTCATTAATTCCCTACCTTAATGGTGAATTTGACCTCATTTATGGAGGTGGTAGCACATTCCGCTGGCCTGATTGAACCTGTCAGGATGCGCTACCCCTCTGTCAGAGCAGCTTCATTCATTCAAAAAAAAAATAAGTTCAACTGTTGCTTGCGGTAGGCAGATTCTGGTCATTCTCTAAAGCTAAGCAAGCCCAAGCCTGCTCTGTGCATGGATGGGAGACCATTTGTGGAAAACTAGCTTCCTGCTGGAGATAGTTTTAGTCCAGCCAGCAGGGTTTGCTCATTCCCTGACATGTTCTTTTTAGGTTCTAAAAGTCCAGATATACAAAAATGACTTCTGCGGTGTAAGGCTTTTGATGAAGCATTAAACCGCCCCATTTAACTAGGCAGATTCCGGGCCTTGAAAAGGAGCAAATGTTTTTATGAAACCTTAATCCGGCCCTTGTAAAAAGAAGCATCTTTCGGATGAGGCAATGAACTGGCCTCCTGACCTTTAGTGGTCATTAATTCCCTACCTTAATGATGAATTTGACCTCATTTATGGAAGTGGTAGCGCATTCCGCCGACCTTATAGAGCCTGGCAGCAGGCGCTACCTTTGTGAAAAACTTGTCTGGCCAGCAGGGGGGCTCTTTCCCTGACATGTACCTATGGGATCAAACGTCCTAATACAACGAGGCGGATTCCAGGCCGTGAAAAGGAGCAAATGTTTTTATGAAACCTTAATCCGGCCCCTTTAAAAGGAGTGTCCTTCGCATGAGGCATTAAACTGGCCTCCTGACTTTCTGTGGTAATTAATTCCCTACCTTAATGGTGAATTTGACCTCATTTATGGAGGTGGTAGCGCATTCCGCCGACCTTATAGAGCCTGGCAGCATGCGCTACCTTTGTGAAAAACTAGTCTGGCCAGCAGGGGGGGCTCTTTCCCTGACATGTACCTATGGGATCAAACGTCCTAATACAACGAGGCGGATTCCAGGCCGTGAAAAGGAGCAAATGTTTTTATGAAACCTTAATCCGGCCACTGTAAAAAGGAGTGTCCTTCTCATGAGGCATTAAACTGGCCTCCTGACTTTCTGTGGTCTTTAATTCCCTACCTTAATGGTGAATTTGACCTCATTTATGGAGGTGGTAGCACATTCCGCTGGTCTGATTGAACCTGTCAGGATGCGCTACCCCTCTATCAGTGCAGCTTCATTCATCCAAAAAATTTATGTTCAACTGTTGCTTGCACTAGTCAGATTCTGGTTATTCTCTAAAGCTAAGCAGGTCCAAGCCTGCTCTGTTATGGATGGGAGACCATTTGTGGAAAACTAGCTTCCTGCTGGAGATAGTTTTAGTCCAGCCAGCAGGGTTTGCTCATTCCCTGACATGTTCTTTAGGTTCTAAAAGTCCAGATATACAAAAATGACTTCTGCGGTGTAAGGCTTTTGATGAAGCATTAAACCGCCCCATTTAACTAGGCAGATTCCGGGCCTTGAAAAGGAGCAAATGTTTTTATGAAACCTTAATCCGGCCCTTGTAAAAAGAAGCATCTTTCGGATGAGGCAATGAACTGGCCTCCTGACCTTTAGTGGTCATTAATTCCCTACCTTAATGATGAATTTGACCTCATTTATGGAAGTGGTAGCGCATTCCGCCGACCTTCTAGAGCCTGGCAGCATGCGCTACCTTTGTGAAAAACTAGTCTGGCCAGCAGGGGGGGCTCTTTCCCTGACATGTACCTATGGGATCAAACGTCCTAATACAACGAGGCGGATTCCAGGCCGTGAAAATGAGCAAATGTTTTTATGAAACCTTAATCCGGCCCCTGTACAAAGGAATGTCCTTCTCATGAGGCATTAAACTGGCCTCTTGACTTTCTGTGGTCATTAATTCCCTACCTTAATGGTGAATTTGACCTCATTTATGGAAGTGGTAGCGCATTCCGCCGACCTTATAGAGCCTGGCAGCATGCGCTACCTTTGTGAAAAACTAGTCTGGCCAGCAGGGGGGGCTCTTTCCCTGACATGTACCTATGGGATCAAACGTCCTAATACAACGAGGCGGATTCCAGGCCGTGAAAAGGAGCAAATGTTTTTATGAAACCTTAATCCGGCCCTTGTAAAAAGAAGCATCTTTCGGATGAGGCATTAAACTGGCCTCCTGACTTTCTGTGGTCATTAATTCCCTACCTTAATGGTGAATTTGACCTCATTTATGGAGGTGGTAGCACATTCCGCTGGCCTGATTGAACCTGTCAGGATGCCCTACCCCTCTATCAGAGCAGCTTCATTCAACAAAAAAGAACAAGTTCAACTGTTGCTTGCAGTAGTCAGATTCTGGTTACTCTCCAAAGCTAAGCAGGTCCAAACCTGATCTGTGCATGGATGGGAGACCCTTTGTGGAAAACTAGCTTCCTGCTGGAGATAGTTTTAGTCCACCCAGCAGGGGGGGCTCTTCCCCTGACATGTACCTATGGGATCAAACGTCCTAATACAACGAGGCGTATTCCAGTCCGTGAAAAGGAGCAAATGTTTTTATGAAACCTTAATCTGGCCCTTGTAAAAAGAAGCATGTTTCGGATGAGGCAATAAACTGGCCTCCTGACCTTTAGTGGTCATTAATTCCCTACCTTAATGATGAATTTGACCTCATTTATGGAAGTGGTAGCGCATTCCGCCGACCTTATAGAGCCTGGCAGCATGCGCTACCTTTGTGAAAAACTAGTCTGGCCAGCAGGGGGGGCTCTTTCCCTGACATGTACCTATGGGATCAAACGTCCTAATACAACGAGGCGGATTCCAGGCCTTGAAAAGGAGCAAATGTTTTTATGAAACCTTAATCCGGCGCCTGTAAAAAGGAGTATCCTTCACATGAGGCATTAAACTGGCCTCTTGACTTTCTGTGGTCATTAATTCCCTACCTTAATGGTGAATTTGACCTCATTTATGGAGGTGGTAGCACATTCCGCTGGCCTGATTGAACCTGTCAGGATGCGCTACCCCTCTGTCAGAGCAGCTTCATTCATTCAAAAAAAAAATAAGTTCAACTGTTGCTTGCGGTAGGCAGATTCTGGTCATTCTCTAAAGCTAAGCAAGCCCAAGCCTGCTCTGTGCATGGATGGGAGACCATTTGTGGAAAACTAGCTTCCTGCTGGAGATAGTTTTAGTCCAGCCAGCAGGGTTTGCTCATTCCCTGACATGTTCTTTTTAGGTTCTAAAAGTCCAGATATACAAAAATGACTTCTGCGGTGTAAGGCTTTTGATGAAGCATTAAACCGCCCCATTTAACTAGGCAGATTCCGGGCCTTGAAAAGGAGCAAATGTTTTTATGAAACCTTAATCCGGCCCTTGTAAAAAGAAGCATCTTTCGGATGAGGCAATGAACTGGCCTCCTGACCTTTAGTGGTCATTAATTCCCTACCTTAATGATGAATTTGACCTCATTTATGGAAGTGGTAGCGCATTCCGCCGACCTTATAGAGCCTGGCAGCAGGCGCTACCTTTGTGAAAAACTTGTCTGGCCAGCAGGGGGGCTCTTTCCCTGACATGTACCTATGGGATCAAACGTCCTAATACAACGAGGCGGATTCCAGGCCGTGAAAAGGAGCAAATGTTTTTATGAAACCTTAATCCGGCCCCTTTAAAAGGAGTGTCCTTCGCATGAGGCATTAAACTGGCCTCCTGACTTTCTGTGGTAATTAATTCCCTACCTTAATGGTGAATTTGACCTCATTTATGGAGGTGGTAGCGCATTCCGCCGACCTTATAGAGCCTGGCAGCATGCGCTACCTTTGTGAAAAACTAGTCTGGCCAGCAGGGGGGGCTCTTTCCCTGACATGTACCTATGGGATCAAACGTCCTAATACAACGAGGCGGATTCCAGGCCGTGAAAAGGAGCAAATGTTTTTATGAAACCTTAATCCGGCCCCTGTAAAAAGGAGTGTCCTTCTCATGAGGCATTAAACTGGCCTCCTGACTTTCTGTGGTCTTTAATTCCCTACCTTAATGGTGAATTTGACCTCATTTATGGAGGTGGTAGCACATTCCGCTGGTCTGATTGAACCTGTCAGGATGCGCTACCCCTCTATCAGAGCAGCTTCATTCATCCGAAGAAAATAAGTTCAACTGTTGCTTGCAGTAGTCAGATTCTGGTTATTCTCTAAAGCTAAGCAGGCCTAAACCTACTCTGTGCATGGATGGGAGACCATTTGTGGAAAACTAGCTTCCTGCTGGAGATAGTTTTAGTCCAGCCAGCAGGGTTTGCTCATTCCCTGACATGTACTTTAGGTTCCAAAAGTCCAGATATACAAAAATGACTTCTGCGGTGTAAGGCTTTTGATGAAGCATTAAACCTCCCCATTTAACTAGGCAGAGTCCGGGCCTTGAAAAGGAGCAAATGTTTTTATGAATCCTTAATCCGGTCCTTGTAAAAAGAAGCATTTTTCGAACGAGGCAATGAACTGGCCTCCTGACCTTTAGTGGTCATTAATTTCCTACCTTAATGATGAATTTGACCTCATTTATGGAAGTGGTAGCGCATTCCGCCGACCTTATAGAGCCTGGCAGCAGGCGCTACCTTTGTGAAAAACTAGTCTGGCCAGCAGGGGGGGCTCTTTCCCTGACATGTACCTATGGGATCAAACGTCCTAATACAACGAGGCGGATTCCAGGCCTTGAAAAGGAGCAAATGTTTTTATGAAACCTTATTCCGGCCCCTGTAAAAAGGAGTGTCCTTCTCATGAGGCATTAAACTGGCCTCTTGACTTTCTGTGGTCATTAATTCCCTACCTTAATGGTGAATTTGACCTCATTTATGGAAGTGGTAGCGCATTCCGCCGACCTTATAGAGCCTGGCAGCATGCGCTACCTTTGTGAAAAACTAGTCTGGCCAGCAGGGGGGGCTCTTTCCCTGACATGTACCTATGGGATCAAACGTCCTAATACAACGAGGCGGGTTCCAGGCCGTGAAAAGGAGCAAATGTTTTAATGAAACCTTAATCCGGCCCCTGTAAAAAGGAGTGTCCTTCTCATGAGGCATTAAACTGGCCTCCTGACTTTCTGTGGTCTTTAATTCCCTACCTTAATGGTGAATTTGACCTCATTTATGGAGGTGGTAGCACATTCCGCTGGTCTGATTGAACCTGTCAGGATGCGCTACCCCTCTATCAGAGCAGCTTCATTCATCCAAAAAAAATAAGTTCAACTGTTGCTTGCAGTAGTCAGATTCTGGTTACTCTCCGAAGTTAAGCAGGTCTAAACCTGATCTGTGCATGGATGGGGGACCCTTTCTGGAAAACTAGCTGCCTGCTGGAGGTAGTTTTAGTCCACCCAGCAGGGGGGGCTCTTTCCCTGACATGTACCTATGGGATCAAACGTCCTAATACAACGAGGCGGATTCCAGTCCGTGAAAAGGAGCAAATGTTTTTATGAAACCTTAATCTGGCCCTTGTAAAAAGAAGCATGTTTCGGATGAGGCAATAAACTGGCCTCCTGACCTTTAGTGGTCATCAATTCCCTACCTTAATGATGAATTTGACCTCATTTATGGAGGTGGTAGCGCATTCCGCCGACCTTATAAAGCCTGGCAGCATGCGCTACCTTCGTGAAAAACTAGTCTGGCCAGCAGGGGGGGCTCATTCCCTGACACGTACCTATGGGATCAAACGTCCTAATACAACGAGGCGGATTCCAGGCCGTGAAAAGGAGCAAATGTTTTTATGAAACCTTAATCCGGCCCTTGTAAAAAGAAGGATCTTTCAGATGAGGCAATAAACTGGCCTCCTGACCTTTAGTGGTCATTAATTCCCTACCTTAATGATGAATTTGACCTCATTTATGGAAGTGGTAGCGCATTCCGCCGACCTTATAGAGCCTGGCAGCATGCGCTACCTTTGTGAAAAACTAGTCTGGCCAGCAGGGGGGGCTCTTTCCCTGACATGTACCTATGGGATCAAACGTCCTAATACAACGAGGCGGATTCCAGGCCTTGAAAAGGAGCAAATGTTTTTATGAAACCTTATTCCGGCCCCTGTAAAAAGGAGTGTCCTTCTCATGAGGCATTAAACTGGCCTCTTGACTTTCTGTGGTCATTAATTCCCTACCTTAATGGTGAATTTGACCTCATTTATGGAAGTGGTAGTGCATTCCGCCGACCTTATAGAGCCTGGCAGCATGCGCTACCTTTGTGAAAAACTAGTCTGGCCAGCAGGGGGGGCTCTTTCCCTGACATGTACCTATGGGATCAAACGTCCTAATACAACGAGGCGGATTCCAGGCCTTGAAAAGGAGCAAATGTTTTTATGAAACCTTAATCCGGCCCCTGTAAAAAGGAGTATCCTTCTCATGAGGCATTAAACTGGCCTCTTGACTTTCTGTGGTCATTAATTCCCTACCTTAATGGTGAATTTGACCTCATTTATGGAGGTGGTAGCACATTCCGCTGGCCTGATTGAACCTGTCAGGATGCGCTACCCCTCTGTCAGAGCAGCTTCATTCATCCAAAAAATTTATGTTCAACTGTTGCTTGCACTAGTCAGATTCTGGTTATTCTCTAAAGCTAAGCAGGTCCAAGCCTGCTCTGTTATGGATGGGAGACCATTTGTGGAAAACTAGCTTCCTGCTGGAGATAGTTTTAGTCCAGCCAGCAGGGTTTGCTCATTCCCTGACATGTTCTTTAGGTTCTAAAAGTCCAGATATACAAAAATGACTTCTGCGGTGTAAGGCTTTTGATGAAGCATTAAACCGCCCCATTTAACTAGGCAGATTCCGGGCCTTGAAAAGGAGCAAATGTTTTTATGAAACCTTAATCCGGCCCTTGTAAAAAGAAGCATCTTTCGGATGAGGCAATGAAATGGCCTCCTGACCTTTAGTGGTCATTAATTCCCTACCTTAATGATGAATTTGACCTCATTTATGGAAGTGGTAGCGCATTCCGCCGACCTTATAGAGCCTGGCAGCATGCGCTACCTTTGTGAAAAACTAGTCTGGCCAGCAGGGGGGGCTCTTTCCCTGACATGTACCTATGGGATCAAACGTCCTAATACAACGAGGCGGATTCCAGGCCTTGAAAAGGAGCAAATGTTTTTATGGAACCTTAATCCGGCGCCTGTAAAAAGGAGTATCCTTCACATGAGGCATTAAACTGGCCTCTTGACTTTCTGTGGTCATTAATTCCCTACCTTAATGGTGAATTTGACCTCATTTATGGAGGTGGTAGCACATTCCGCTGGCCTGATTGAACCTGTCAGGATGCGCTACCCCTCTGTCAGAGCAGCTTCATTCATTCAAAAAAAAAAATAAGTTCAACTGTTGCTTGCGGTAGGCAGATTCTGGTCATTCTCTAAAGCTAAGCAAGCCCAAGCCTGCTCTGTGCATGGATGGGAGACCATTTGTGGAAAACTAGCTTCCTGCTGGAGATAGTTTTAGTCCAGCCAGCAGGGTTTGCTCATTCCCTGACATGTTCTTTTTAGGTTCTAAAAGTCCAGATATACAAAAATGACTTCTGCGGTGTAAGGCTTTTGATGAAGCATTAAACCGCCCCATTTAACTAGGCAGATTCCGGGCCTTGAAAAGGAGCAAATGTTTTTATGAAACCTTAATCCGGCCCTTGTAAAAAGAAGCATCTTTCGGATGAGGCAATGAACTGGCCTCCTGACCTTTAGTGGTCATTAATTCCCTACCTTAATGATGAATTTGACCTCATTTATGGAAGTGGTAGCGCATTCCGCCGACCTTATAGAGCCTGGCAGCAGGCGCTACCTTTGTGAAAAACTTGTCTGGCCAGCAAGGGGGCTCTTTCCCTGACATGTACCTATGGGATCAAACGTCCTAATACAACGAGGCGGATTCCAGGCCGTGAAAAGGAGCAAATGTTTTTATGAAACCTTAATCCGGCCCCTTTAAAAGGAGTGTCCTTCGCATGAGGCATTAAACTGGCCTCCTGACTTTCTGTGGTAATTAATTCCCTACCTTAATGGTGAATTTGACCTCATTTATGGAGGTGGTAGCGCATTCCGCCGACCTTATAGAGCCTGGCAGCATGCGCTACCTTTGTGAAAAACTAGTCTGGCCAGCAGGGGGGGCTCTTTCCCTGACATGTACCTATGGGATCAAACGTCCTAATACAACGAGGCGGATTCCAGGCCGTGAAAAGGAGCAAATGTTTTTATGAAACCTTAATCCGGCCCCTGTAAAAAGGAGTGTCCTTCTCATGAGGCATTAAACTGGCCTCCTGACTTTCTGTGGTCTTTAATTCCCTACCTTAATGGTGAATTTGACCTCATTTATGGAGGTGGTAGCACATTCCGCTGGTCTGATTGAACCTGTCAGGATGCGCTACCCCTCTATCAGAGCAGCTTCATTCATCCGAAGAAAATAAGTTCAACTGTTGCTTGCAGTAGTCAGATTCTGGTTATTCTCTAAAGCTAAGCAGGCCTAAACCTACTCTGTGCATGGATGGGAGACCATTTGTGGAAAACTAGCTTCCTGCTGGAGATAGTTTTAGTCCAGCCAGCAGGGTTTGCTCATTCCCTGACATGTACTTTAGGTTCCAAAAGTCCAGATATACAAAAATGACTTCTGCGGTGTAAGGCTTTTGATGAAGCATTAAACCTCCCCATTTAACTAGGCAGAGTCCGGGCCTTGAAAAGGAGCAAATGTTTTTATGAATCCTTAATCCGGTCCTTGTAAAAAGAAGCATTTTTCGAACGAGGCAATGAACTGGCCTCCTGACCTTTAGTGGTCATTAATTTCCTACCTTAATGATGAATTTGACCTCATTTATGGAAGTGGTAGCGCATTCCGCCGACCTTATAGAGCCTGGCAGCAGGCGCTACCTTTGTGAAAAACTAGTCTGGCCAGCAGGGGGGGCTCTTTCCCTGACATGTACCTATGGGATCAAACGTCCTAATACAACGAGGCGGATTCCAGGCCTTGAAAAGGAGCAAATGTTTTTATGAAACCTTATTCCGGCCCCTGTAAAAAGGAGTGTCCTTCTCATGAGGCATTAAACTGGCCTCTTGACTTTCTGTGGTCATTAATTCCCTACCTTAATGGTGAATTTGACCTCATTTATGGAAGTGGTAGCGCATTCCGCCGACCTTATAGAGCCTGGCAGCATGCGCTACCTTTGTGAAAAACTAGTCTGGCCAGCAGGGGGGGCTCTTTCCCTGACATGTACCTATGGGATCAAACGTCCTAATACAACGAGGCGGGTTCCAGGCCGTGAAAAGGAGCAAATGTTTTAATGAAACCTTAATCCGGCCCCTGTAAAAAGGAGTGTCCTTCTCATGAGGCATTAAACTGGCCTCCTGACTTTCTGTGGTCTTTAATTCCCTACCTTAATGGTGAATTTGACCTCATTTATGGAGGTGGTAGCACATTCCGCTGGTCTGATTGAACCTGTCAGGATGCGCTACCCCTCTATCAGAGCAGCTTCATTCATCCAAAAAAAATAAGTTCAACTGTTGCTTGCAGTAGTCAGATTCTGGTTACTCTCCGAAGTTAAGCAGGTCTAAACCTGATCTGTGCATGGATGGGGGACCCTTTCTGGAAAACTAGCTGCCTGCTGGAGGTAGTTTTAGTCCACCCAGCAGGGGGGGCTCTTTCCCTGACATGTACCTATGGGATCAAACGTCCTAATACAACGAGGCGGATTCCAGTCCGTGAAAAGGAGCAAATGTTTTTATGAAACCTTAATCTGGCCCTTGTAAAAAGAAGCATGTTTCGGATGAGGCAATAAACTGGCCTCCTGACCTTTAGTGGTCATCAATTCCCTACCTTAATGATGAATTTGACCTCATTTATGGAGGTGGTAGCGCATTCCGCCGACCTTATAAAGCCTGGCAGCATGCGCTACCTTCGTGAAAAACTAGTCTGGCCAGCAGGGGGGGCTCATTCCCTGACACGTACCTATGGGATCAAACGTCCTAATACAACGAGGCGGATTCCAGGCCGTGAAAAGGAGCAAATGTTTTTATGAAACCTTAATCCGGCCCTTGTAAAAAGAAGGATCTTTCAGATGAGGCAATAAACTGGCCTCCTGACCTTTAGTGGTCATTAATTCCCTACCTTAATGATGAATTTGACCTCATTTATGGAAGTGGTAGCGCATTCCGCCGACCTTATAGAGCCTGGCAGCATGCGCTACCTTTGTGAAAAACTAGTCTGGCCAGCAGGGGGGGCTCTTTCCCTGACATGTACCTATGGGATCAAACGTCCTAATACAACGAGGCGGATTCCAGGCCTTGAAAAGGAGCAAATGTTTTTATGAAACCTTATTCCGGCCCCTGTAAAAAGGAGTGTCCTTCTCATGAGGCATTAAACTGGCCTCTTGACTTTCTGTGGTCATTAATTCCCTACCTTAATGGTGAATTTGACCTCATTTATGGAAGTGGTAGTGCATTCCGCCGACCTTATAGAGCCTGGCAGCATGCGCTACCTTTGTGAAAAACTAGTCTGGCCAGCAGGGGGGGCTCTTTCCCTGACATGTACCTATGGGATCAAACGTCCTAATACAACGAGGCGGATTCCAGGCCTTGAAAAGGAGCAAATGTTTTTATGAAACCTTAATCCGGCCCCTGTAAAAAGGAGTATCCTTCTCATGAGGCATTAAACTGGCCTCTTGACTTTCTGTGGTCATTAATTCCCTACCTTAATGGTGAATTTGACCTCATTTATGGAGGTGGTAGCACATTCCGCTGGCCTGATTGAACCTGTCAGGATGCGCTACCCCTCTGTCAGAGCAGCTTCATTCATCCAAAAAATTTATGTTCAACTGTTGCTTGCACTAGTCAGATTCTGGTTATTCTCTAAAGCTAAGCAGGTCCAAGCCTGCTCTGTTATGGATGGGAGACCATTTGTGGAAAACTAGCTTCCTGCTGGAGATAGTTTTAGTCCAGCCAGCAGGGTTTGCTCATTCCCTGACATGTTCTTTAGGTTCTAAAAGTCCAGATATACAAAAATGACTTCTGCGGTGTAAGGCTTTTGATGAAGCATTAAACCGCCCCATTTAACTAGGCAGATTCCGGGCCTTGAAAAGGAGCAAATGTTTTTATGAAACCTTAATCCGGCCCTTGTAAAAAGAAGCATCTTTCGGATGAGGCAATGAAATGGCCTCCTGACCTTTAGTGGTCATTAATTCCCTACCTTAATGATGAATTTGACCTCATTTATGGAAGTGGTAGCGCATTCCGCCGACCTTCTAGAGCCTGGCAGCATGCGCTACCTTTGTGAAAAACTAGTCTGGCCAGCAGGGGGGGCTCTTTCCCTGACATGTACCTATGGGATCAAACGTCCTAATACAACGAGGCGGATTCCAGGCCGTGAAAATGAGCAAATGTTTTTATGAAACCTTAATCCGGCCCCTGTACAAAGGAATGTCCTTCTCATGAGGCATTAAACTGGCCTCTTGACTTTCTGTGGTCATTAATTCCCTACCTTAATGGTGAATTTGACCTCATTTATGGAAGTGGTAGCGCATTCCGCCGACCTTATAGAGCCTGGCAGCATGCGCTACCTTTGTGAAAAACTAGTCTGGCCAGCAGGGGGGGCTCTTTCCCTGACATGTACCTATGGGATCAAACGTCCTAATACAACGAGGCGGATTCCAGGCCGTGAAAAGGAGCAAATGTTTTTATGAAACCTTAATCCGGCCCTTGTAAAAAGAAGCATCTTTCGGATGAGGCATTAAACTGGCCTCCTGACTTTCTGTGGTCATTAATTCCCTACCTTAATGGTGAATTTGACCTCATTTATGGAGGTGGTAGCACATTCCGCTGGCCTGAT